>NW_021604662.1:1330736-1399333 GCF_004785775.1 Grammomys surdaster | reverse complement strand
GAGAGAGAGAGAGAGAGAGAGAGAGAGAGAGAGAGAGAGAGAGAGAGGATTTCTGATTTTATAGTACATGTCTTTTGAAGTGGAAATTTCTGGTTGTGTCATGTGATGCTTTCCTGAGCAGACTCATGTGATGTTTTGCTGAAGCAGACCCATGAGAGGGTACTTGATATTTGGAGAGAGTGTAAGTAAGACCCAACAGACATTGATGACATGCTTGCATTGCTAGCTGTGCAATGCTTTGATGATTTTGCTTCCTTACTGCTCTTCATTTCATAGAGAGAGGCATGGAAGAGATCTTGGCATCCTGGCTAGTTCTGGTTGCTCTGCTGACTCATGCCCATTTGGCAGAGGCCTTGCCGTTTCTGCTGGATCATGCTGTTGTTGCTGATTCATGTTTGGTGACACTTTTTAAACTGGACTGTTAGTATCCTGACATTACTGAACTGGACAGCCGGCATCCTGACAATAAAGATTGGAATCCCCCCAAAACTACTTCTAAACAGGTCTACATCGCCATTGTCCTATTACCCATCTTTTCTCCCCTACCTTTGGGTGGTGAGCTAGAAGGGAGTTTGAAGCATATGAGAACCCTTATTAAAGTTTTGAAAAATCTAATCATACAGTCTCTAGAGTTTTATTTTTAAAGGCCTTAGTAGATATTGCTTTTGTAATGCTAATGATACACATGTCTTTCATAAAACATCAAGTCAATTTTGTTAGGTCAGGGTGTGTGGTACTAGTAGCTTCCTTCAGCTCTCACTGTCTTTTAACTAACATTCAAATTTTCAATTATTTATTCATTTATGTGTGTGTGCATGTTTGCATATGTGGAGGTCAGAGAGCAACTTGAGAAAGTCAGTTTTCTCCTTTTACCATATGGGTCCTAGGATTGAACTCATGTCATCAGGCTTGGTGGGAAGCACCTTTACTCACTGAGCCATCTTGCTCCTATTTTTCATTGGTAAGCACCAGTCAAATTCTCAGATGACCCAGTCATTCATCTGGGGTCTGAGAAGCAGCGGTGTAGTGATAGTTTTCCTATGCTAGCTGTATCAGAATCCCCCAGACAGTTGGTTAAAACATGGACCAGTGTGTTTCCGACTGGGCAGGTCTGGAATAGAGTATACATACAGTACACACTGCTAGTCGATTTCCACACATTGCTGCTGGACACTACACCTGGTGCTCCTCTGTGATATAAACAAACAAACAAACTAAAACAAACCAAAAAACAAAACTAACAAAAAAACCATTGGGAATAGAAGCAGCCCAGGCTCAGGGCTGGCAAGCCCAAGATGGGGACAAACTTCAGTGACTCCACTTTTGCCTGTGGCTAAACTGTAGTTATTTTTGAGGAGGTAAACTTGATTTAGCTGACTCTATTTAATAAGACCTTGTACTACATAAGGGTTGTGCCATATCTTATTAGGTAAGTGCCTGGTTCAGAGACTTTTCAATTAACTCCCATGGCCTCTGGGGCTTGAGAATGCATCTTGGGTTGGCTCTCTGCACTGGGAGCTTCACAGCCTGGGAGATGGCTGTGACTCCTCATCCTCAGCTCAGATCACTGGGCTTGGAGTCTCAGCATCCAAAGGTAGTGGCATTGAGAGGAGTGGGGTATATTGCAGTAGTGACTTCCTGCTGGGAAGTAGCACGGGGATGGTACTGGAGGAGGGAAAGCACAGGGAAAATCACCTGCTTGGCCTCATATTCCATCAACCATAAATGTTTTTTTTTTTCTGGTGGCAAAAGATACATAACATTTATCCTTTTAGCCACTTTTAGAAGATGTATCTATTTTATTTTATGTGTATAGATGTTTTGTCTGCATGTGTGTATATGCACCACATGTGTAATTTCTGGAGAACAATTTTATGTGATTAGCAGTAATAATCAATTATCTCTGGAAATCTTGGTAATAGTGAGCTTACAGAAGATTGGATTCAAATTTCTAAGGCTTGATTTTATGTGTATGAGTGTTTTCCATGCACGTGTGTAGAACTGGAGTTACAGGCTGTTGTTACCCCAGGCCCTCTCTGCAAGAGCAGCAAGTGCTTTCAATTTCTGAGACATCTGTCCACCCCCACCCCCACCCTCTGAACCATTTTAAGTGTATGTACAGTCCACTGGCACTGAGAGTACTATAGTCATCACTACAATCCAGCTCTAGAACTTTTCCCTGAGTCCAACACTGACATTTTACAGTGACTATTACATATATCTCTGCTGCTGAGAAATAATTCACATGTTGCACAAATGTCTATTTAAAGTGTACAATTCACCCATTTTAGTATTTTCACAGTTGTGCAACCATCCGAACAGTTAACTTTAGAACATTTTGTCACTCTAAAAACAAAACCCTGTACCCGTTAGCCAACTCTCTCTAACTCTACCAACCAATAGGGATTACTAACCTACTTTCTGTCTCTATGCATTTGCCTGTTCTGGAAACGGAGTCATCCAATAAATGACTTTTTGTGACTGAATTCTGTTGGTTACCATCCTATTTTCCAGGCTCATCTGCATTATCTAGTGAATCAATATTTCATTCCCTTTTAAGAAAGATTCAAATATAAGTCCATTATCTTGCCCTCATCACCACCCAACAGAAACTTTTTCCTCCAGTTGGTTGAGCAACCAACCCATCCATCCAAAATGTTTGCTTAGAATTCTATGTTTTGGGGCTTCAGAGATGGCTTAGTGGTTAAGAACACTAGCTGCTCTTCCAGAGGACTTAGGTTCCGCTTCCATCACCCACAAGGCAGCTCACAACAGTCTATAACTTCAGTCCCAGATGATCCAGAACCTTCTTCTGGCCTCCACAGACACCAAGTATCATGTACACAGTGCACATGCATACATGTAGGGGAAGTATTCACACACATAAAGTAAACATAAATAAATCTTAAAATGGAATCCTCCAAGCTCATTCCTTTAATCCCAGTACTCAGAGAAACAGAGGCAGGTGGATCTCTGAGACCAGCCTGATCTACAGAGTGAGTTCCAGGACAGCCAGGACTTTAGAGTGAGACTCTTCTCAAAAAACAAGCAAGGAAACCAATCAACCAACCAACAAAATAAGAATTCTCCACCGTGGCTCCTTACCAATGTAAATCATCTGCATTAACAGAATCTATATGG
Source organism: Grammomys surdaster (assembly GCF_004785775.1). NCBI lineage: Eukaryota > Metazoa > Chordata > Mammalia > Rodentia > Muridae > Grammomys > Grammomys surdaster. Next base: position 1,396,192 of record NW_021604662.1, on the reverse strand, counting down.
CATACGTCAGATATACTTCAAAAATGGCTTTCAAGGACTGGAAGTGGTTGGTGCACACCTTTGATCCCAGCACTCAAGAGACAGAGGCTGGCAGAGCCCTCTGAGTTGGAGGACTGCCTGGTGAACTTACCAAGTTCTGAGACAGCCTAGGCTTCATGTGATAGTGAGAGCCTGTCTAAAGAAAACAGCTCTCAAATAGCCACTCCTCCTGTTCACAATGCTGACCTTTAATTGCTGTGGCCTCTTTCTGCCTTTTCACTTTTCCCAAGGCTTTCCTCCTTTGGAGCAGTCTCCCAGTGCCAAGTATGTGCCTGGAGACTTCTGCTGCCACCCATTGCCTGTAGAGTCTTGTTCACATTCAGCTGGCACAGAGAACACTTAGACCTGACATCTGGCTGCACCTCCAATCCTTGCACACCAGGCAATCTGCTCCCCCAGACTCTGGGCATTCTTTTTTTTTCTTTTTTGTTTTTTTTTGTTTGTTTTTGTTTGTTTGTTTTTGTTTTTCCAAGACAGGGTTTCTCTGTGTAGTCCTGGCTGTCCTGGAACTCACTCTGTAGACCAGGCTGGCCTCGAACTCAGAAATCCGCCTGCCTTTGCCTCCCAAGTGCTGGGATTAAAGGTGTGTGCCACCACTGCCCGGCGACTCTGGACATTCTTAATTGTTCTCCCTTCCTTCTGTCTGGAACCGAACCGTGGAACACAACACTCTGTAGATCCTAGAGAGCCAGCTCAGATGTAGCCTGGCCTGTGGTGGTGGGTCCTGAACTTAACTGCTTAAGTTCAGGGAGTGAGGAGGGAGAACCCACTTGTGCAGGTCAGTTCTTATCCGTAAATCATTAGTGATCATCAAGATAAAAGGCTCCTTCTTCTCAGTTTAGCAGTGCCCACCTAAAGTAATTGGCCTGCTACATGAGTGTTGTGGCACAACTCTTTATAATCCAGAGGTTCTCAACCTGTGGATTGTGACCCCTTTTTTGGGTCAAATGACCCTTTCATAGGGGTTGCCTAAAACCACTAGAAAACACAAATATTTACATTATGATTCATACCAGTAGCAAAATTACAATTATGAAGTCACAACAAAAATAATTTTATGGTTGAAAGACACCACAACATGAGGAACTGTAGTAAAGGGTCAGGAAGATTGAGAACCACTGGAACCACACAGAGAACATCTGCCCCACACAGGGAGGCAGAAGCAGGTGGATCTCTGTGAGATTAAGGCCAACTTGATCTATGTAGTGAGTTCTGGATCAGCCAGGGCTACATAGTGAGACCCTGTCACACACACAAAAAAATCTGTATGTTTATTCCCATGTTCCCATGTTGAATATCAGCTTTTCTCACAAAGGACCATAATGTGTGGGGCTTCCAGAATGTCTTCGGGTTATGTTTTGATTTGCATCTTAATTGTGAAAATATTTGTTTTCTTATAATTTCTTAGCATGGGCAGTAGCATGAGTAGAAAGCTGAGCAGAAGCATGAGTAGGAGTCACATTCCTTCTTAGTCTCTAAGGTCTGTCTTCCCAATTTGCTTAACCAAAGCAATGTTGAAGAAAAGGGATGGGGAAATGTTTTTAACAAGTTCCCCTCTATGCTTGGCCTCTTTTGTGGATTTCACATTTGTATGAGTGTGTGAGTATGTATGTGTGTGTGTGAGTGTGTGTGTGTGTGTGTGAGTGAGTGTGTGAGTGTGTGAGTGTGTGTGTGTGTGTGTATGTGTATTGGAGGGTATTTGTGCATAACTATGAACATGCATGTTGAGGACAAAGGACAATCTTGGGTGTTGTTCCTCAGGAACCATCGATGTTGTTTCTTGAGACAGGCTTCTTACTCAGACTTAGTGCTTGCCCATTAAGCTAGACTGGCTGGCCAGCAAGCCCCAGGGATGTGCTTTTCTCTCCTTGGGCAATGCTGGGATTATAAGTATGCATCACTAGGCTCAGGTTTTCCTTTTTTATGTGGGTGCTGGAAATTGAACACAGGTCTTTATGTTTGCTTAACAAGCGCTCTACTGTCTGAACTAACTCCCCAGCCCCTTCTTTTGTCCATTCTAGATAAAAATTTCCTATAACTAATTGGTTTTGAAAGCTGATTACTTGGTTATTCTTTAGAAATTTTATTACATTTTTATTTTTGAGTGTGTGCATGTGTGTGCAATACATGTGCACATGTGTTACAACACATACATGGAATAGAGGATAACTTTTGGGAGTTGGGTTTCCTTCGTCTGTCTTGTGGGTCCTGGGGATCAAATCCAGGTCATCAGGCTTGCGGGCCTCCCTTACAAAGTCATTTTACTGGCCTTCATTCTTCAGATATTAAAACAAGAACATCTGTAACAGGTTTACAGGTGTGTGCTTCGTTTGTTAGAAAAACTTTTGAAGGGAACTATCATTTAGCCATGCCATAAAAGACTTGCTCTAATTGGATAGTTTCTGTCTTCTGCAGATTCGGTAAACTCCGTTCTCTGGGATTTGTTGGAAAGGATTCACAGTCAGTGAGAAAGGGAAAGTGGCTTCTTCCAAAGTCGGTCTCAAGCTTACTCAATGTAATACAGCAAAATGTTCACTCTATGACTTTTGACCTTGACATAAATTACCTTTAACCCAGTGCACACATGATGCAAAGGAAGAATGGAAAACACTGTCTTAAATTCGTGGATAGCAGACCTGGCTCACTTGATAAAAGGGCTATTGGCTGCCATTCCCCACTGGGAAGTTACTAGTTTCCCCCATTGCAATTCTGAAGACATTTATGAAGGGGCAAATACTTTGAGGGTATGCAAATGCCCCTCTTATACTTAAGCTTTCACCCACTAATTTGGGAATTTTAGTTAGACTGTGCTTGTACCAACTATCACTACAGTCTTCTTTTGTTTCATGTTTAATTTATGTGCATGTATGTGGACTTGTGCAGCACTTGCATGCCGAGTCAGAGTTGGCCAGAGAAGGCCAGTGGATCATCTGGAGCTGGAATTAATTACAGGTGATTGTGAGCCACTGTTTGGGTCCTTTGAGAGAGTAAAAGCTATTAACTGCTGAACCATCTCTCCAGCACTGTGATGGTTTGTATAAGCTTGCCTCAGAGAGTGGTCCTATTAGCAAGTGTGGCCTTTTTTGGGGAAGAATTGTGTCATTGTGGGCATGGGCTTTAAGACCCTCTTCCTAGCTGCCTGGAAGCCAGTCTTCTCCTAGCTGCCTTCAGAGCAAGAGGTGGAACTCTTAGATCCTCCAGCTCCCTGTCTGCCTAGACGTTGCTATGCTCCTGCCTTGATGATAATGGATTGACTCTCAGAACCTGTAAGCTAGCCCCAATTAAATATCATTCTTTTAAGAGTTGATTGGTCATGGTTTCTCTGTTCACAGCAGTAAAACCTAAGCCAAGCACTCTCTTTTGTTTTTGAGACATGATCTTACTCCATAGCTCATGCTAGCCTGGAACTCACTATAAACTTGTGGTGATCCTTCTGCCTAAATCTCTTTAGAGTGCTATGACTACAGGCATGAACTGTAATGACTGGCCTATCCTAGTATTCTAATGGTGCTGTCTCCCCCCACCTTCATTTCTTTTTATTTATTGGAATCTCTCTGTAAGGATGACTTATTACCTTCTTGTTGATTTCTTTTCTTTTTTAAATAAAGATTTCTTTTTTTTTTTTTGAAACAGGGTTTCTCTGTATAGCCTTGGCTGTTCTGAAACTCACTCTGTAGACCAGGCTGACCTCAGAAATCCACCTGCCTCTACCTCCCAAGTGTTGGGATTAAAGGCCTGCACCTTTACTGCCTGGCAGATTTCACTATTTTTATTTATGTGTATGTGTGTGTACCCCAGTATATGTATGTATATCATATGTATGCAAGTGCCCATGGAGGCCAGAAGGCACCAAATCCCCTGAAACTAGAGTGACAGGTGACTGCGAGCCACAAGATATGGGTACTAGTAACTGAACTCGGTCATCGGGAAGAGTGGCAAACACTCTTAAGCGCAGCCATCTCTCCAGCACCTGAATTTATTTCATGTGTAATTTGAGCTGTTTTAGCCTTGGCCTTTAGGACACCTTTCATTATTTTTCTTAAGCATGTCTTTACTTTCTGGCACTGTGAAATTTGTGCTTCATGAAGCTCACCAAAAGTACTATATAATGACTGTCTTTTGTAAAGCACTCAGTATGCAATTTATATTAATGTAAAGATGATATTAAAGGTTATCAAAGCAAAGTATCATTCATTACATGTAAATTACGAATGTCAAGCCTGAGCACAGGGAGAGAGCAGGTATGACAGGTTGTAAGTGCCGGAGAAGCAAAGGCTCAAGTACCTTCCATTATTATCCCAAACGTTGCTACCACAGAGCAACACAGTGGTGCCTTTTTAACCGTGTGATGCCATTTTAATGTGACAAGTCAGATACTTTTCATTTTCCAAACCCATTATCTATTCTGGTAGAAATGGGAGTTCAGTAGGACAAAGCTGTGGTATTAAATACAATTGTATTTCTCTAGAAATATTCATGAAACGAATTAACATAATTTGGGTTATGTTTGAAATCCTACATTAGCTATTCCGTTTAAAAGATCCACTTGTAGGAAGGAGGCAGGATTCAGAATTACACTTGTATTCATGTCAGTGGCTGGATTGGAATCTTGACGTTCACTTTTCTTGTGCTGGTCAGCAACAGCTTCTCAAAGAAAGGACAATAGGAATGATTCAGAAGAATGGAACAATAAGTAGGAAAAGGAATGTTCATTCGTAATTTAGAGAAGCTGAAGATGAAAAATTCTCAAGTTGTGAATAGTATCGACAATTGGTTGAGTTAGGCATTAAAGGCAGGGCACACCTCACACACACAAAAAGAAGTCTTATTATCAGTCTTTCTTTTGTGAGAAAATGCTGAGTTTGTCATTGCAGGAAGTCCATTCAGACTGTGGAATAGGGTGCAGATCTTCAGATCAAGAAAGAGAAGTTAGGCTGGGTTGCAGCTCAGTTGTCTGGCTCTTGCACACTCATTGGGTTCAAGCCCCCAGCACCACAAAATCAAAGCATCCTTGAGGTAGGCTGTAGTGAGCATTATATTGGCAAAATGGGCCTGTGCTCTTTGAGGGTCACTGAGAATCTGGCTCTCTAATTGGGGTTGCCCCTGCCCTCATTTCAGAACCTAGCATGTTTGTTTCAAAGTGTCCTCTGAGGTCCCCATTCTAGGGTTGAGCTGCTTCCCCTAACTCTGTCAGGAAGAAGACTACAGGAAAACAGCCCAAAAGTAAAAGGACTGTGCCCTTTGGAACAGCTAGAAGGTGAATCATTTCCAGCAGAGGTCACCTTTCTTTATCCCATGATATACAAGTGCCGACTATGGGAAAGAGAAGCTGGGAACTCCAGCTGACTCCCTCCACTTCCTGAGTGAGTTTCTGCTAGCAATAGGTGTCGTGTGCTCCTGATTTGATGATGTTCCGCTATCTATCTCTTGCTATCAATTCTTTTACTTTGACTTGCTATATACTTACTAAAGTCAACAAACGGAAAGTAGAGTTATCATAGACCCCTCTCTGGACCATACAAAACACAGACCAAGACTCAAAACTTTTCAAGGGGCCTATCTTTATCCTTGTGAGGTTGGCAAAGCAATTCAATTTGAAGGCTAAGATTAAGACCAATGTTATTCAGAGAAACCAAGCTGTTTCTCTCTAAAGTCCCTTGCTGGTTGTGGCACTGGCTGCACTGGACTTTGTGATGTCCTGGTAAGTCTGGTAGATTTCTTCAACAGTGTTCAGTGACTTTATTTCTTTATAAAACGTTATTTGTATGGGTGTTTTACCTGGATATGCACTACCTGTGTGTAGTGCCCACAGAGATCAAAAGAGGGCATCAGATCCCCTGGAACTGGAGTTACAAATGGTTGTGCGCCACCATAAGATTGCTGGGAATTGATCCTGGTTCTCTGGAAGGTAAAGCAAAGCCTTCATCATTTTTGACTCATCGCTTTGAGAATGTACGGGTCAGCAATCACAAATTTTCAGCACCCCATGTGCCAAGCCACCATAAATCTAGCTCAGCTATTTCCATATTGAACACATACCTAGCCATTTTGGGGGGTCTGAATGTTTTGGAAAGAGAATTAGGATGGTCTAATGATCTGGGGCTTACCCAAGACAGTCAGTTTCAGAATGAGACATATCTCAGGTCAGTTCTTGTTGAGTTTAGGGGAGACTATTCTAACAGCAAGTTAAGTTAGGCTCTGAGTCTCAGTTTGTCAGCTGCAGGATCATAAGGTTTCATTGTCTTAATTGGACCATGGATGTGTCAAGGCATGTAGCAAGCAGGACCGAGGCACAGATGAGCCTTCTGTTTCTTGATTAGTCTAGGTTGCTGTGACTTACTTGGACAGGATCTAGAGAAGGCTGCTGCTGCTACTCTTGTTTTAAAAGCCCTGACTGAAAGTCTCCCCCATACCCCCTTACTCATCAGGATCATGCTATGTGTCCCAGGCTAGCCTTTAAGTCAGAATTCATTAACTTTCTTCTTTGCCTCGGCCTTATGACTGAGTCTCCCCTCCACCCTCCAACATATTTCTACAGAGATCTTAGGCTTTGTGCAATGTACAAATGCTGCTGCATTATTATTATTCACTGGGTATGCAAGACTGGTCTCCATTGGGCACGGGGTCAGCTTTTATTTGTCACCTTTGGGTTCACTAGTCTCCAGCCTCCATTTGCAGGGGCCAATGATCTAATTTCTCTCTTGTCTCACTTTCCCTGTTGCCTATTTTGTCTCCAGTCTCGCTCACTATCTCTTCCTACCACCAGATGGTGGAAAGTGGAAAGGAAACAACAGGCTGCTCAATGAATGCGATCGCAGGCAAGTAAGTGTCTTCGGCTGAAAAGGTGTGGTGGAGAATGGACTCCAAAAAAGGAGCTTATGAGTTGCCCAGGAATTCCTATGAATTTCTATCTTCATTTTAGTGTCCACTTAAAATTGTTGTCTAGCCAGGTGTGAGGATCAATAGAGCACAGTGATGCCTGATGGAGAACCAGCCAATCTTTGTCTCCGGACCCAGAAACATTCCTAAGCAGCGGAGCCCCACACCGGGTCCCGGTACCACGAGGTCAGGTGTAAGGAGGGTCTAATCCTGTGAGGGGCGGTGCCCAGCAGCGGACCTGCTCAGCAGCCTGACTGTGCCCTTCTTCTTTTTGGGCACCTCTAGCCCAGTACCTCCCACGCTCCAAACTTGCGCCTGGTCTGCCAGTACTCCAAAACCGCAGCCAAAGGCCCCTTCCTCCTACAGCACCCCTGCTAGCAGCTTTCTTCCCAATGTTCTCTATGTCCCCTCGCGGGGAGGGGGTGTCACCTGTTAATAACCCAGCAGGCGCCCCGCTCTTCACCTGCCAGCAGCTTCCCCTCCCCCAGCCCTCCTTCCCCCGGGGTTCCGCCTTCGATCCACCTTTTCCACGTGCCCCACAACTCCGACGCCCCCACCCCCACGGACCCCCTAAATCTCCTCCAGTCTCGAGGAGTCTCGCGGCATTTCCCGGGGCGTGAGCCGAGCCTAGGCGGATAGGGGACGACCCGCTGCGGAGCTCCGGCTGGGACAGAGCCGGAGGTGTGTGGGGCGGCGAGCCCCGCCGACAGAGGACGAGCCCCGGAGTCTGGCCGGACAGTGCTCGGGCCCCGCCCCTCGGCCCCGCCCCCGCCTGGCGGCCGCGCCTCTCGGGCGGGCGGAGCCGCTGAGCTTCGCCGCGGCGGGGAGGAGGGGAGAGCAGGCTCCGAGGCGGCTGCAGGGCACTGGGCTGGGCGGTGCTTTTTTTTTTCTTTTCTTTCTTCTTCTTCTTCTTCTTTTTTTTTTCGCAATTTCCACTCGCGGAGAGCAGGAAACCCGGAGCAGCCGGGTGCAGCGGGGCCGCGATGCAGCAGCAGCAGCAGCAGGAGTCGCCCCAGGGCAGCAGCGGCAGCAGCAGCAGAGGCAGTAGCGGGCGGCGCTGAGCTGCCACCACCGCCGCTGAGGAAGAAGCCGGCCCAGCGACAGCCGCGTCCCGACACTCGCGCCCCCGATCCCCGCGCCGCGACCTCGGCGCCCCGAACCCCACACCCGGTTCCGCCAACTTTCACGCTGCTTCGGCGGCTCGGCTCGGCTTGGCGCCAATGGGTGAGTTCAGGGGCTGGTCGAACCTTCAGCCCATCTGTGTGTAGGGTCGGCGCGCCCATCCCAGGACCACGGAGCCTGGGAGGGCGCCCTGGAGCAGGGCCCGGAGAGTGACATCGAGCAGAGCGCCCTCCTTCGCCTTGCGCACCCCGATTCACTCTCACTTGCTTTAGTGTCCCTGCGGAGCCCGCGCGCGGCACGGACTGGAACCCGAGGGGGGCTGAGCAGAGAATCGCGGGGGCTGGCTCGGGGGCTGCTTGGGTTGAGGGATTCAGGGGGTGTGGTTGGCTGTTTCGGATGGGCGGGTAGAGTTTTATCTTTGCCATTCTCCCACCCAAGTGCACCCTCCCTTGCGCTGCGGACCCGGGTACCAGGATTTGGTGGGCTCTGGCCCTGTACAGGGCTCTTGGTACCTCTCTGGCCCAGCCTGAGAAGAACCTTGAAGGTCGGGGTCTTTGGGAGAGGGTTAGATTGCGCTTACTGCCAGATGATGCCGGTGGTGGGAGGTTAGGAAACGCCCCAGTACCGGGCATGGCGGGCTGTCCCAGGGTCCTGAGCTCTTCACGTATTCACGCACTCCCCACTTGTTCCTCCACCTCTCACTCTCTGTCTTCCCCCACACTGAACCCCTCTCCACTCTGTTATACTCAAAGGCTACTTCCTACATCCTCCTCCAAGTCTGCAGGGCCAGGAACTGGAAATGGTGATCCAGTTTTTGATTTACCTAGCAAACATAATTTCCATGTAGGCAGCTAACATTAGGTCTTCTGGGTCCCTTTTATCATAGACCTGACAGTGTGGGAGCCACCTTACTGCTCAGAGGAGCTGGCACTTTATTGAGCAAAGGACTTGTGATGGTCTGGTCTCTAGTAAACATTTGGTTTACCTAGCTGATGGCCAGCCTTTGCTTTTTATGCCTCCAGCAGATGATTTTTGGGGTGTTCCTAGGCCAAGCATAGGAGTCTGTACATTATAATAAATCATTATAAAGTGAGACTTTTTGTATGCAGGTAATAGGATCTTATACCAGCCAGCAAGAAATAGGCGGGAGTCAAAGGGTGCTCATACATACACAGCAGGCACTGGAGGGAGGTCTATCCCAGTAAGTTGTTCACTGGTGAAATTCAAATCTCTTTTGTGATTGTTTACCAAAATGCCTTTCCCTTTGTCAAAGTGGCAAGGACTGGGTGGCCTCCCAGCTTACGTGATGTCACTTTTTCACAGTGCCTTTTTCTGATGATCATAGCACTCCAGGTCTAAATGAGTTTCTTTATCATATGACATTTTTTCCACATCAGAATGATATATTCTAGTGCATTTAGTATTTATCTCCTCTACCCGAGGCTCAGTGACCATTGGGACAGCATTGTGTTGTATGGTACTGCTCAGAATGGTTCTTCTTCCATGCTTGGTGCAGATCAAGCTCAGAATCAATGTCGAATGGAAGACACAACACTTAATTCATACTCTTGCTTTGCCTTGATGAAGACTTAGTCCATTGGCAAAAGAAAACACTTTAAAACCCTTATAGATCATTTTGGAAATGCACTGCTTTCTCCTGATGTGATAAGGCATGCTTTTGGGGTCACTTTTCTTTTAGGATGGGTTACTGAAAGAGTTATACACAAAAAGAAGTTGCTGGTCTGCATAGGCAGGCTGTACTTTGTAGATCTCAATGGAAAGAGGATGGAGTCTCCTTTAAGAAGCAGCAGGCCTGTTTATCATTGCCATCTAAACTGTTTGCATTCTTTAGACTCTCTTAAGAAAATGAGAGAGTGCTTCTGCAGTTCACAGCCCTTTCCAGTATCATTTGAAAATTGTAGCCATTATGCAAGTAGGGGTGCAGCAATCAATTATTATTTATTTTAGGAGTTCATACATAGAGGCACCAAGAGTAAAATGAATGCTATTTAATTCATTATAATGTGCCTAAGTGGGATTTAAGGTGCCTGTAGTTTGTGGGCAAAAATCACCTGCTGTTTTCTAAAGAGTCCTTAGTGGTACAGATATGTAATAGTTGATTCTATTTGTTTTCTAATAGCAAAACCTAGTAGTGCTGGGGTTCTATGTATGCATGCACACACACACAGACACACACACACATCACACAAACACACACAGACACACACACACACATCACACAGACACACACACATCACATAGACACACACAGACACACACACACACACACACAGTCCCTTTCACCAAAGCTTTCTGGTTTTTGGAAGATTTCTCCTATTTGTCCATTGATATACTTGCTTAGTCTGATGATGATTTTCCTTTTGATGGCTAACATAGTCCAGTCATATCATATGGTCCTTGATCTAAACACTAACTGAAAGTCACACAATCCCTAACTCTGAAGTGAAGCTGGCTAGTTGTGTAGTGGTCTCTTACCGAACACAATGAAGTTGTTGGGAGGGGCCTAAATTGCCAGACACAGGGAAAGCCTCTTATGATTAGAGCAGTGCAAGTCCTGTGACCCAAATCTGGGAGTAGGGAAGGGTTTGCAAGCCAAGCAAATGACTTCTGTTGAAGGATTTCCAGAGTAGCAATGAAGTTTGTACAGCTTGGGGCAAGGCCGTGTCAGTGGTAGACTATGCTAAAAGAAAGCTAAAATGAATGAATGCCTTTCATAAACAAGTCTTGAGTTAAACATGGAAGAAAGGGCTCTCGCCTTTACTTTTCGTAACCCATGGCCTGAGTGAAAACTTGCTGGTTGCAGAGACTTTGATCATTTCCTATCTCACCCCTCTAGTTACCTTTGCCTTACTCATATTCGTTCATAATACTTGTGTTCTTAGTTTTTTGAAGAATGCATCATGCAGTGATACATATTTGTTCATCTGTCCATCCATCTTACATATTGAGCTCCAGCTTTGTGCCAGGAGACAGGTGTATGTTCCATTTAGACTTACTCACTAAACTTCTCAGTCTAGTGGAGGATTTTGAGTGTAAGGGTTGTAGCAGTGTGTAAGCAAAAGCTGTAGTAGGTCTCCTGAAAGAAGACAAGAAGTATCTGGTGGAGGCCGGAGAGATGGTGAAGATAATGTCTTTGAGAGAGCGTGAGTCATCACCATCCTCCCACCACCCACCCTTCCTGGGAAGACACCTGGAATTCAACAAGCTGAGTTTTCTTCTCCTTGCACACCATGAGGATCATGGGGTTTCTGGGTAAGAGGGTGCAAGAGAGGCTGACTTTGGGGTTTTTACCTGGCTCAGGTGGTTTTGGGGGGCGTCTAAGGGAGCCAGACATTGCTGTGCGTTGGATGCTGCCAGCGCTACTTCTGTGATGGAATATTTTAGCAAATGCTCTCTAGAACAGGGAAAACGTGGAGCCAGGCAAATTGGGGTTGGTAGAGAGCAGGAGGCATCCACATGAGCCAAGGATGACCAGAGGATGTCTGCTCACATTTGTGGTTTGGACAAAGCTTATGTTTGGTCTATGTTCAAACCTGATTATGGGGTGGCTTTGTTTGTGGAGGATTGTGGATCTTCAACAGTACACCCGGGCTATGAGCACCCAGCCAGTTCCGCAACAGTAGGATCCCTTTTGCTATTTCTCAAAGTTGACCAGAGGTAGTGGATGAGATTATAGCTGGTGCTCTTTACTTCAGTGATAAACTGTGCTTACATTTAGCTTTAGGAGGAAAAAAACAGTAATAATAAAACTCATGTGCTATTTGTTGACGGTTTAGTTGGCAAGCAAAGCACTTTGCTTGTATTTGTCCTTCCAGTAGCCAGGAAAGTGGTGGGGGCAACCCAGGATGCTAGCCTGTCCCCAAGTGGAGGGACAGAGAGGCAAGACGAAGTACAGTTCTTCTTGCTACTCCCCCACCATCTTAGCTAGCTGTTGTCTTAGAAATTTTGATTACTATTGAGAAAAATGAGTGACTGGAAAGCTACTCCAGGAAATATATAGAATAATACAGAGCAGGCTACTGAGAACGCAAGAAAGAAACAGCACCAGCAAACTCCAGAATCCTTAGTGTTAGAGGAGAGCTACTGACAGTGATTTTCAGAGGGCAGTGCCTTGGAGAAAAAATCCTTCAACAGTATTCCTGCAGACTTATAAAAACAGAGACTCTGTACATGGAGTCCAATGATCAGCATTTGAGTCAGTTCTCCAGGAAGTTTTTTTTTTAATTTTTAATTTTTCATGTACACATGCACATGTACTATGATGTACTCATGGAGGTCAGAGGCCAACTTAGGGGAATTGGTTTTCTCCTTCCATCTTGTAGGTACCAGGGATGGAGCTCAGATGGTCATGGTTGACAGCAAGTCTCTTTATCTGTTGAACTATCTTGTCAGCTCTGGTTCTGATACATGGGCAAGTATATAAGCTCCTTGCCTTTCGGATGTGTGCTCCCTGATCATAGGAGTACTTGAAGTACTCTGTTCATAGCAAGATGTTCTGGACATTAGGCTGTGGCTATCTGGGCAGTTGAGAAGCAACAATACTCTTCATACTATACTAGTATTCAGTAGATTTGGCTTTTCCTGGTATCTCCTGGGTAATTGAACATTCATAAATATCATTTTCTTCCTCCTTGAAGATTCTATCTTTGGTTTTAAACTTTAGAATTTTAAAAACTCATTATTAATAATGTCATGTGCTGTAAATTTTCAAATATGTCCCCCCATATTTGTGTATTGAAAACTTAATCCACCAAAAATGTTAATAGTCTTTGGAGTTGGAGCCTTTGTAAGACAAAGAGGGTTGGATGAAGAATTTAGAGTGAGCTTTTATGATGGAATTAGTATTTTTCTAAGAACAGAAAGAAACTCGTTTTGATGTCCTTCACCATGGTATGAAGCAACAGAAGAGCTCTTACTAGGAGCCAGGCAAATACCAGTGCCATGTTCTTGGACTTACCAATCTTTAGAAGAGTAAGCCAAGTAAACCTCTATTCTTTATAAATTACCCATTCCCGGGTATTTGGTTACAGCAATGGGAAACAGACTCAGACACCACCTTAAAGTTCCACTTTGCATATATTATTTTCATCTTTGATCTTCACTGCTGATTTTTGAGATAGCTTCTCCCTACTTCCATACTTTTGATATGGAGCCTGCTTTGCACCTTTGAGGATGATTGTCTGTGCTGATGGTGCTCTAGAATCTGTTCATGCCATGGTAACTCATAAACAGTGTGTCTCCTATTCACAAAACACACAAACACAGTCCTCAGAAGTTTTGAATTAACTTGAATTGCCTTTTGAGTCTATGAACCCCTTTTTCTTGGCTTCTCAGACACCCTATGTAACTTAATCCCAGTTTTCTCTACTAATTTTGCAATCTCTAGTTGAACCCTAAGTATATTTCTGGAGTAGGCCTCCTGTGCCTACTCTCTGGTATGCTTTAGAATCTGAATGTCTTAGAGTAATGATTTTCAACCTGTTTGTGTGGGGGTCACCTATAAGATATCCTGCAAATCAGCTATTCATATTATGATTCATAACAGTAGCAAACTCATAGTTATGAAGTAGTAATAGAATGATTTTATGGTTGGGGTCACCACATCTGAGGAGCTTCATTAAAAGGTCACAGCATTAGGAACCACTGTCTTAGAGAATCTTCGGGAAGCTTGGTAGGCACTCCATCCCCTTTCTTACCACGAGTGTTCAGTCTTCTGAGTCTTCGCCCATATAGCAGCACCTTCCTTTGGGAGTGTATGTTACTCTTGAATGCTTCATAGCTGTCCTCTTATGAGTTTCCTGTTGCTGCTGTAACAGGTTATTACAAAGCTGGCATCTTAAAACAACAAGTCCAAAGATTAAAATGAGTTTTATAGGGTCAATATCAAGGTGTAGGCAGGGCTGCATTCTTTCTGGAGCATTTTTTCTTCTCATCTTGTTCAGTTTCTATTTCTTCTTGGATTGGCTTGGTTCATAACTGTGTCTTTCCTGCCTCTGCTTTCCTATGGACACAGCTATCTTATCCTGCCCCCCTCCCAGTATAAAGACTGTTATTCACTACACCCACTTGAGAATCAGGATACCATCCTCTTCTCAAAAACCTTAACTTAATGAGTCACGGGCTCTGAGGGTTAGGACATGAAGATTTTTGAGGGGGCCATTATGTAGCCACCATACCCCTCATTCATATTGTGACGACTGCTCCAAAAAATTACTGTACAATACTTCATCTTGTATGAAGTCTGTCATCTCCAACTGGGCAACCCCTTCTCCACCCCCCACCCCCCAGCTTTACTGCCCTGGCTCATTGCCTGGTGTATAGCAAGCGCCATATGCTAATGAATGACTGAGTAACCCTTTTAACCAGTATGGTGGAGGGAGGGAGGGAGGGAGGGAGACAGAGAGACAGAGAGAGACAGAGACAGAGAGAGACAGAGACAGAGAGATTGAGATTGATTTTTATTCTTTAAAAACCCCTGGGCAAAGTAGGTTGGCAAGGTCTGTTTGCAAGAGCTCCTGGAGGCCTAAAGAGTAACACCTCATGTGTCTCATGGCTTCAATGAAGAACTACAAGTTTCAAGATAGAAAATTCTCCCTGGCTCTGGTTCTCATTTCTCAGTCTCTGGAATTGAAATGCTGGACCATTCCTTTCTGTCATGGCCTATTCCATTTGCTGATGAGGCTGAGGCTCACAGAAGCATAGTGTGCCCCATGCCTGCCCCTGGAAGCAACCCCTGACTCTAATATCAAGGAAACAACCACATCCAACTTCTAGGTTCTCTGTCAATGTCAAGCTCCTTTCTTTAGTGCTTTTTGTTGTAATCTCTTCCCAACAAAAGTGCTGTGTGTATGTGTGTATGTGTGTATGTGTGTATGTGTGTGTGTGTGTATGTGTATGTATGTGTATGTGTATGTGTGTGTGTGTGTGTGTGTGTGTGTGTGTGTCTGTCTGTCTGTCTGTTTGTCTGTCTGTCGGTCCGTCCGTCCATCCATCCATCCATCCATCCACCCACCCATCCATCCATATATCTATCCATCTATCCGTCTATGGTACTGAGGACTAAATGCAGGGCTTTAGGCTTGCTAGGCAAGGGAGCCTCCACTCTGCTACACCCCAGCCTGTTTTTCTTTTGTTATTTGTTTTTTTTTTTCTTTTTAAAAAGACAAAGTTGCACTATGTAGTCCAGGCTGCCCTGGAACTTGTTATTTAGTTGAGACTTGATTTGAGTTCCTCCTCCACTTCCCAAGTGCTGGAATTACATGAATGTACTACAACACCTGTTTTCCAGTATGTTTTAAAAGATAGTTTTGAAATAGATATATTTACCATGCAGTTGCCTGGTATTTGATATGTTACATGATTAATTTAAACTTTGCAGTAAACATATATAAGACAATTTACTATTTTAAGTTTACAATTCAGTAATATAAAAGCATATTCACCATGCTCTGAAACCATCACCAGTACCTGTTTTAAAGTCGCTTCTCCATAGCACTTTTCTAAAGTGAAGCTCAGAGTCCCTGTCTTCTACGGGTTCCTGGGCCTGCTTGATACCTTAGAGAAAGTTTGAACGCCAAAGGCACCCACTTGAGGTTTCTAAAGGAATACAAGAAAAAGAAAGCATGATTTAGTTGTTTTGATGATTTAGTTGTTTTGAAAATGCTTTGGCCCTTGTTTCCTCTGGGAGACACTTCATTTTGATTACCCTCTTGGTACCTTCCCTACATACATTCCTGTCATCCCAGGGCAGAAATTTGACTATATTGTTCTATCCTGAAGCAGTTGGTATGAGTTGCTTGGGTAGTAGCTTATTTGGGAATTGCTGGGATTTATTTAGAATGCCAGAATCCTGGGAGAAAACACTGCAATGCCAAACTGACCCCTTGATTTCACACATCCAGGATTGATGGTACTCAACAGTTTCTTCTCTTAAATTCTCTCCCATAGCAAAGGGCCACTTGTCTATGACGAGCGCTTGTTTTCCAACTTGGTCCTCTCATGTTATGTGGATGCATATCTTGTGGGTAGATCTGTCCTTTTCATTAGGGGACACTTAAACCAAGCAGATTATAGCTGGTGCTCTTTACTTCAGTGATAAACTGTGCTTACATTTAGCTTTAGGAGGAAAAAAACCAGTAATAATAAAACTCATGTGCTGTTTGTCGAGGGTTTAGTTGGCAAGCAAAGCACTTTGCTTGTATTTGTCCTTCCAGTAGCCAGGAAAGTGGTGGGGGCAACCCAGGATGCTAGCCTGTCCCCAAGTGGAGGGACAGAGAGGCAAGACGAAGTACAGTTCCTCTTGCTACTCCCCCACCATCTTAGATCACATACTATAAATATTTTGATGCTGATTAATCACTCATTTTGCATAGCAAACTTGGATCTTTAAGTACTGTACAACAGTATGTATAGACAGTTTAAATTATCTCCTTAGATTTCAGCTCCTTACGGATCGTAGCCTATAAACACCAACTCTTGTGTTTTTACTGATTTTTTTTCCCTCTGGACTGTTCTAGACTTGGAAGACTTGAAACCCTGTTCTGGGTCTGGTCCTCTGAGGCTATACCAGTTTTATCCATTACCTGCCACCTCCCTGTGCACTTGTAATTAGCTTTGGTGTCCTGTCTAATTATTCCAGTTAGTTCTTTTCTTATGTGTTTTTACATTCTGAAACAGTTGGCATGAGTTACTTGGGAATCACTGGGATTTTCTGAGATGCTTAGCGTTGTTTTGGACAAGATCTGGAAAGGCCTTCCTTGCTTTGCTGTCCTCTCTCCTTGGCCAGCTTCCTCATGGATCTTCATTGTCTTCACCAGATAGTTTTGGGAGCTGCCTCTGACTGCACACTCTACAGACCAGCTTCTGAGTGAAATTCGTTTGATTTGAAAGGATTCATAAATGAAGTTTGCCTTTCTCCTACCTTGGTCGTTAAAACAAAACAAAATCATCTTTTAAAATTTGATTGAAATGAGATACTTAAACCACTTAGCCCCTTTGTTTTCAGTGAACTACTGTTCATTGAGGGGCCTCACTGTGGTACCCAGGCTGGTCTTGGAGCTCTAGGACTCAATAGATAGCTCTGCCCCAGGCTTCTGAGTGATTTGGACCACAGTTACTATGTTGACTTTAATACATTATCCCATGGAAAACAGGTGACAACCCAGAAACAGGATATTTATTCTCAGTACCAAATTTCTATTTGTGAACTCTGAGCCCAGTGGAGTCTGAATCCATCCATCCATCCCTACACATGGGTAGTCATGCTTCATCCCAGGGATAGCACTATCTAGTTGTAATCCTCATGGAAACATTTAAGGAGGCCTACTTGGTGGCAGACATATGAGTCGTACTGAAGGTTTCAGGACACATTGATGGCCATGAAGTCCTGCCTTGAAGTCATCACCTGGTGTGATGGGGTGCTAGTGGGGCCACCCTTGGGACAGGTACAACCAGAATATCTGGGAGTGCCATGTGTCCATTTGTTCTATCTTCCTCTTAACAACGGATTAATTGATGAGAGGAAGTATGGCCTCTCCTGTGTGGAGATAGATGTGGCCATCAAGATGGTCATTTTCTTGAATCGTGTGTGTGTGTGTGTGTGTGTTTTCATGTTTCTCCTTTGAGAGCCTGTATTGTTCAATTGAGTTCAGTTTCTGGTTTTGAGTTGATGGCACTTAAAAGGCATTCGGAGTCACTTGGCTGGGTTGGTGACAGCACTCCATGGGGACAGGTCCCTGTTGTGACATTGTCTGGTTCATTTTAGGGAACCTGTGGGTTTTTAAATGGAGGAAGAGATGAAGCTATTGTGAAAACCAGCTGCTGGGTTAACCCCTGAGTCTGCTGTGAGCTCAGGGAAAGGGACCAAGGGACTCTCCCATCCATCTTCCCTCTGGCTGGCTGCTTCTCCCTCCCTCCTGCCTTCTCACCACCACCCCTCACAGACTCTGTTCCCTTACCACTGCTTGTCCCTCATCTGTCTCTCCCTATCTCCCTTTCTGTACTCTTCCAGCACCCTCACATTCTGTCTTCCTCCAGTTTTAAAAAAAATCTAGTTCCTCTTCTCATCTCCTCTCCCTCACACTGTCTCTGAGCCCCACCCCCACTGTCCACCCAACCTCTCATCCCATACAGCCCGACCCCCTTATTCACTCGTGTTCATTCCTTCTTCCTCTCCGCCCTTCTATTTGTGCCCAGTTTCCCCACCCTCCCCACTCTCCCCCTCCCATCTGGTACACATTCCACATCCCTCTCTCCAGTATCGCATCTCTTTTTCTCCATGTCTCCCCTCCCCCCAATTTTTGAGACAAATTCTCACTTTTTACCTCAGGCTGGCCTTGAACTTATAGTACTCCTGCCTGAGTCTCCTAAGTGCTAGCATTTGAAATGCATGCCAGCCTTCTAATCTGGGTTCTTCCTCTAACTCAGCTCTCTGCCTTGAAAGCCCTTTCTCTCCCAGTTCCCCCAACCCATTTGTCTCCAACAACCCCCATCTCTCTCACATACTGTTTTTTCCTTTAAACCCTCTCCCACAGAGGACTCACATGTGCCTCAGATTTTCAACTGATACTATTATCTTTTTAGCTCAGCCTTGGAGCCAGTGAAAATACTGTTTATCTCTGTGGTCTAAAGTTAAGCTGGCCATGTGCAAAAAGGTTGTGGGAGGATGTGTGCTCTCCCTAGGGGAGAGGAAGCTTGGAGGGTATCCACCCTTTGCCCCTGCAGGGAGGGCTCCTCAAAGGCAGGACAAGCTAGTGTGTGTGTGTGTCCGGGGGCGGGGGGCTAGTGTGAGGAAGCTCTTCCCAGTGGACAACCAAGCTGGAGTCTAGGGGGGCAGTGAGTATCCTCTCTTAGGAGTATGGAGGACTTGATCTCCTACTGAGGGCCTGGGAAAGTCTAGGGCACTGTTTTTTTTTCTGACTCCAGTGTTAGCTAACTTTAAAGAATTTTTATTTATAACCACATAATGGCTATATTGCAAAAATTAATAACTTATCAAACAGGAGAATATCAATCAACCACCCACACAGTTCTTAATACAACCCCTATCATTTCATTTTGGCATGTTTATTTCAAAAGATATATTTATTTTTGTCAGTGTGGGATGATTATTTGTAGGTCAGGCGACACGTTTGGGTGTTAGCTCTCCTCTTACCTTGCAACTTGCATTTGAGGCAGGGTAGCTCTTTGCTGCTATGCTGTGCACTCCACATTTGCTGGGCTTTGAGTATTCAACTGTTTCTACCTCCCATCTTGCCACAGATTACAGACTCACGTCACATGGGCTCTGGAGATCCAAACTCAAGTTGTCATGCTTGCTCAGGGAGAAGTTTTACCTGCTGAGCCATCTCTCAAGCCCTGCAAGGATATTTCTTTGGGGAAATTTTTAGTATATAACTATGGATATGTGTACATTGTATGTGCACACACATATACATCTTCATGTTTTCACCTAATTTCATAGTGCTCTTCTAAGCTGTTATTTTTAGTAGCTAAATATTTGAACTCACAAATCTTAATTTATGTGGCAATTTATCATCTAGCATTCACTTTGTTTCTATGATGTTTGCATTATAAGCAAGGATGCAAAATTGTTCCCCCTTTTAAAATTTATGTTTATTTTGAGGTTATACATATGTCTATCTATATGTGGTTATATGTCCATGAGGGCAGGTGCCTGTGGAAGCCAGTAGGGGGCATTGTATCATCTGGAGCTGGAGATATGGGAAGTTGTGGGCCACATGATAGGGGTGCTGGAAACCAAACTCAAGTCCTCTACAGAAACAGCAAACATTTAACTGCTGAGGAATCACTCTATCTCCTATATTTACCCTTTTTCCCCTCAAAGAAATGAAGTGGTAGCATAGCATTTTATATCCATTTCTTGTATCTAAGGACTTCTTGACAATTGGAAGGGTCTGTGTAAATGAGAACATGAATGGCTTTAGTTTGGTGGTTTATTACCTCTGGCCTGGTAGGAGACATGCTCTCTCATGCCATATGTATGTATGTGTATGTGTGTGTGTGTGTGTGTGTGTGTGTGTGTGTATATATATATATATATTGAGTGTGTGTGTGTGTGTGTATACGTACACATTTTTTCCATCAAGAAGCTGTATGACTTACTGCAGGGAAAAGATGAATTGTACTTCTAAAGGAAGCATATAAGAGGGTTTCCTGCCCTATACCACTGTACCATCCATAGTGATTAACCGTTGCTCTTGCACAGTGAAAATTGAAACTCCCTGGGGACTTGCTTCTTTCCCTTTTCTTTCTTTCTTCTTTCCTTCCTTCTTTGCCTTTCCATCACCTGACTGATATTTGCATGAACTTTGCTTTCTGGAACCACAGAGCACCATCCATGCCTCAAAAAAAAATGTATGCTGAAAGCAGGTATGGTGGTATGCATGCCTGTAATCCCAGCACTCAGGAGGCAGAGGCTGGGGGATCCATTGCAAGTTCCATGACAACCAGACATACATAGGAAGACCTACCCCGTCTAAAAAAAAAGTTCAGCCGTGGGTGTGGTGTTCTGTGTATCTGTCCTTTTAGCACTGGGTGAGTAGCTACAGTGCTGCTGTGAATATGAGTCCAGCTTCAGTGATAGAGTGAGTTCCAGGCCAGCATGGACTATGGAAAGAGATCCAGTCACAAAACTAAAAAAACAACTGACAGCTTTAAGCTCCAAAGATGATCAAGATGAGTGACTAAAACCACCAACGAAGACCCAGTCTGGAGAACCATCTCAAAGCCTTGCTCATTGAGTACATTTTATTAATGGACAGTCTTATGTAAATGATTTGTTTGCTTACCCAAGTATCCACTGAATGTCAGCTTGCATACTTGATAAAAATGCTAGTTGAATGTTTATGGTGGCCTTCCAGGGACAAGTTTCTGTGAAAGTTGTAAAATTTATAGATGTTAAAAAGCATTAGTAATGGGCTGGTGAGATGGCTCAGTGGTTAAGAGCACTGACTGCTCTTCCAGAGGTCATGAGTTCAAATCCCAGCAACCACATGGTGGCTCACAACCATCTGTAATGATATCTGATACCCTCTTGTGGGGTGTCTAAAGACAGCTACAGTGTATTTACATATAATAAATAAATAAAATTTAAAAAAAAAAAAAAAAAAAAGCATTAGTAGTAATGTGTGCCATACCCTCTCTTCTGTTACCTTATCAAATTCTAACTCTAACTTGTGAATTTGTTGGGTAAACAGAATAGATAGTTGACATGGTACTGTTGTATATTGGGATTCAATTAACATAGACAAGTGTTTATTGGGTGTGTGTTAACTGTAAGCTTTAGAATATATGGACTGGAAGTTAATCTGAAGTTTCATCCATGGACACATTTTGCTTAACTTTCCTTTTTCTAATTGGGAGGAAATTGTCGGTGTGGTCATTTCAGGAACCACAAAAACAGTAGTTGAAACAGAAGACCTCTGAGCAAATCCTGCTCATCCAGAAAGAAGGAAAAGTGTCCATTTCAGGAAATCCTATCAGATTTGAAAACACTTTTCTGAGCTTTAACCAACTCTAGCAGCTGCTAAAACTCCCTCCTAGTTGGAGATTTAGAGAAAATACAAAAAGGTTTGCTTAAATAACTGATGTTGAAGTTCCCTTACAAGGAAAATAGTTCCCATGAGCTCCTACTTTGCCTTAAACTTTTGAATGTTTACTATCATTTATTTTTGTGGTAAGCTATATATATATATCATAAACTTACTGTTTTGGGCGCTGGGGAGTTGGCTGAAGCAGGGGTAAGTGCATAGCTGCATGCCCCTGATGACCCAAGATCAATTCCCAAGCCAGGACTCATGTAAAAATATCCGGATATGGTGGGGTATATCTGAGGTCCCAGGACTTCTAGGGGGGATGGGATGGGAGGTGGAAGCAGGAGAACTGCCTAGAACCGCTCCAGTTGGCTAGCTTGGAGTACTCAGTACTCAGCAGAAACAGCATGAGAGACCCTGCCTGCAGAAGGTGGAAAGCAAGAACCAACTGTGGCGCATATGTCACACACACACACACACACACACACACACACACACACACAGAGAGAGAGAGAGAGAGAGAGAGAGAGAGAGAGAGAGAGAGAGAGAGAGAGAGAGAGAGAGAGAGAGACTGACTCTACTTCCAAGTGTGAAGCTCAGTGTTGTTAAGCACATTCACACTGTGGCACACCAACACCGTCATCCTTCCTAAGTGAAGCGCTCACTGCCTTCCTGGTAGCTGTAATTCTACTTCAGGTCTCTGTGACCTTCTTTACAGCTACATACCTCGGATAGATGCAATCATACCATGAATTCACTGATTCTTTTGTGACTGGCTTATTTCATTTAGCATATTACCTCTAAGGTTTATCCATCTGGTAGCATGTGTCAGAATTTCCTTTTTAATTGCTTTAAACTATATAATAATAATGTTACTTGAAAATGCAGGCACTTAACTACACATAAACTGCTCTTGCTTTTAGCTCATTTACAAGTATAAAGCTGAAATGAATTCACAAATTAAGCATAAATTAAGCTGCCGAAGTTCAAATCAACACTCATAGAGGCATGATGGTGTTTCAGCGATGAAGCTGTCACTTGGCTTTGTGACAGGCACTTGGTGGAATCTTTCACATATACTTGTGGCTCCCAGGTTTTTCTTTTGTGTTCAAAGCACAGGGGGAGAATCTGTCCTTCATACAGCTCTCATCGAGTCCCTTTCACATGCTGCAAGGTATTAAGAGCACTTCTGAATGCAGATGGGACGTTTGCGGGCTGCAGCAGACACCATTGTCAGCGTATGATTGTGCGCCTGTTCTTCATTGTGAGAACTCACATGGTACATGCCTGTGTCTGTTCTTTGTCCTCTTCCTCTCTCTCTGACCTGGAGGGAACATCCCCTAGGAGTCTTCTTAAAGGTCATTTTTCCATTTTTCGGAAAAATAAATTTATCATTTCCATATGTATCTCTTCATAACAAAGGCATGGTTTTACTTGGTTTTAGTTTGATAACTGGAGTTGAAACTGCGGAGACTTGAGACTTGCTTGTTGTGTCTGGCTTTTGAGTTTGTTTTCTTCCTTCCATTGTCTGAGTATGTCACTCTGTGTGTGTGTGTGTGTGTGTGTGTGTGTGTGTGTCTCCCGTCTCCAGCTTATAGAAACATTACCTCCAGAGTTTTCTTATTCCTATAGATGTCTCTGGCACACATGTAAAAATGTGTAGACTTAAAAATGATAGCAACTAGTGATTTTCCTGGGTTTCAAGTTGCTGGAGTTCCAGAGTGTGTACAACCAGTGTTTGTTCTTGACTAACGAAGGAATGAACTAACCAGTGAATGAAGAAGAAAACAAAGGAAAAAATATAGGTATATTCAAGTGTTAGAAGACAATTTTTAATTGATCTTCAAATTTTGTGTTTCCCACGTGTAAACACTTGTGCTCCTCACATTCTCAACGATATTTACTATCCCAGATGGATTGAGATGTAGTCTAAGCTGCTTTCCCAGAAGACCTCCCCAGTCCCCCACCCCCCAAGGTGTTACAGCCTTCTTTCTGGAGCTACTGCTGATCACAAGACAATTCAGGGAAGCCAAACTGTTATGTTTTGCAAGGGCATTGGAACCAGGCCCCTTTTTCGTTATGGGCGTAGTTGATTCTGGCTCCTCAGTACCAGTGCACCTCCCACCCCATGGCGGTGTACCTTCCTTAAGGAAGCTGCTTGCATCACTATCAGCTATTCTCATGGCAAGAACACCCCATGGCAAGGAGATAGTTACAGCCTCAAATGCAGCTGCACATGTCTATGGAAAGGTCAAGTCTGAGGAAATGGCTCAGTGGTTATGACTGTTGCTCTTCCAGAGGGCTGGGATGTGGTTCAATACCAACATTGGATGGCTCCCAATCACTTGTAACTCTAGTTCCCAAGAATCCTATATCCTCTTTTGGCCTTGCAAATACCTCTACGTGAGCACACACATGTACACATGAATACAAATAAAATTAAAAGAGAACAGTAATCTCCAGCTGGGCAACCATGTGCCAACAAAACCTGATGGTGGGGGAGTGCTTGTTTCTGTTGCCATAACAAATTCCAACAGACTTGGTGGCTTAAACAACACAGATTTATCCCCTAGTTCTCGGGTTCAGAAATTCAAGATAGAGATGATCCTTGTTCTTAGTTTTTCCAGCTTCAAGTGGCTACCTCCTCGCATCACTGTGCCCTCTGTTTCCTTCCTCTCGTCTCCTTTTCTGGCTCTTCCCCCTCCCCCTTTTGTCTTTTAAAATCTTCTGGGATTACATAGGATCCACTCAGCTAATCAACAATATTCTCCCTATCTCAAGATCTGAAATTTAATACATCTCCAGAGTCTCTTTTGCAATGTTGAGTAGTATATTCACAGGTACTGGGATTTCTGGTGAGCGCACAGATGAGAGCAGTGGTCATTGTTCTGTACACCATTGGGGGAACAAAGTGTTCTGCTTCTAAAAAGAGGAAGGGGAAGATGGGGACTGGAGATGATTATCAGTTTCTGCTGTGTCTATCATATGACCACATTTTTGTGAGACTCATGGCTGTATATATATTTTAAAGCATTAAAATTGTCAGACCTGGTGAACTTGTTGAGGACAGGGTTTTGTTTTCTGCTAGTTCATGATTCATAGAGTTGAAGTCTTCTAATATTCTCCAAAACAAACCAGTTTTTGAGGTTTATATCCTTTGTTACTAGTGACCAAATGTCTTATCAGTTTTGTTTCACCACATTCCTTTTGTGAAGTGTATTTCCAAGTACTGTTTTATTCATGTTTTCTTGAGTGCTAAGCAGCCACCACCATCGCAATGATTAAATGCTCCATGAGTGTATCAAGATCTTTGGACATATTTAGAGCTCCAAAGTAAAGAGAATGTGGATGGGGAAATGGCTCAATCCCTAAAGGGCTTGCTGCACAAGCATGAAGACCTGAAGTTGGAATCCAAGAGTCCATTTCAAACCAAATGCAATAATGTACCACTGTAATCTCAGAGCGTCTATGGTGAGATGGAACATGGGGACCAGAGAATCCACAGAAGCTTCTGGGTCAGCTAGCCTGGTGTATACACCTGTATCAAGCAGGATAGAAGGGACTTGCGCTTACTTTAGGTGCACACACACACCTCATAATAGCACACCGAGGCCCTCTTGTGTGCTGTGACCCTTTATTGGACATTTTGTGCACATAGTAGGTAGATTAAATAAACTCCTTTCTAATAATGCCTTTTGGCTTTCAGTTGGTGTGTTCTTCTGTCCTGGGTAGGGAGGGCAGGGAGATACATAGATACTTTTTAGCATGTGCTATTAGATTGGAAAGTTTTTGTAGCCCCAGATTCACTCATATGTTAATGTCCTAGTACCTCATGTGGTCCTATTTGGAGATGGGGCCTTTGGGGGAGATTAATTACAGGTTCATTCATACGCCTTGACACAGCCTGATTTAAAAAAATCTTTATTTTTTTGTCTTTTGTCATTAATTGCTTCCTTCTGGCAACAAAGAGCCAAGTGGGTAATTAGTCACACTCACATGCACCCATTTTTGTACATGTTAGAACAAACTCTTTGCAGTGATGACTTAGGGAGTCTCTAGTAGCCAACAAGACTCATTTATCCTATGTTGGCTCTAGCAGAACCTACCCCGGGTTCTGCTCTCTTTGCCTCTCCTTATTGTCCTGGGCTATGTCTTGGGAAATCTTGGCTTTCAGCCTATAGCTGATAGTTCTTGCTTAGGAGGTGGAAGAGAATAGTAAGTTTGACTACAGTAAGTCATGCTTGTGCATTCTAACAGTTATGAATGAGAAGAAATCACCAATTGGCGAAAAGCTATTTATATTTGAGGTGGGCTTGTGAGACCTCTTATTTACCTTTGTTTTCTTTGGATTGCTAGAAAATGGAAGAATCTGAGCTTTGTTTGTAGCCATCCCTAATTCTTCTCCATCCTTCTCTCCCCACCCTAACCCAGATGCTTTCAGAAGCATACGGTAAGGGTCAGTGGTTAAGGGGAGGACACATGTTGGTTGAGAAAAACCAGGGACTTTAAGGACCCCAACATTTATGCTCTGTGTACATTGTCCCTGCTCCCTGGTTGTCAGGCCATGATAACAGCCTTCAAATTCACATGGTGTGTTACCTATAATGGATGGCAAAAGGAAAAACATCCGTTGAATGAGAAGAAACAACATGAGTCTATAGGCAGAGTATCATTTTCCCAAACCAGGGTAGAAATCATCATTTCATTACATGCCTTATTGGCTTCCATTGGCCTGAGATTGGTAGTCAGATGCAACTGAGAACATCATTACTGCCTGTAGTCTTCATATGCATGGGAATCTTCTGGTGGCCCTTGGTTACTAGTTAACAGAAGTTCCTTTTGTATTTGAAGTTGCTAAGAGATGAGCCATTCGTGATCAGCCTCTTGTAAAGCTTGTACCTCGTTGTTGTTGCTATCTCCTCCGAAGTTTCTCTGCCATGGCTTTGCCACAGAAGGCTCTGCTTTATCATTTTTAGTTGTGGTCAGCTTTCAGGCTTTCCACACTTCCTCTTGGGTCTGTAATGAAGCACATTCGTGTGCCCTGGGCTGTGCAGAGTTGATCTGAGATATGGGAGCCCACGTGCTTATTTCTACAGGGTGCTCATCCTGTATTTTAGGGAAGTGTTGCTTGCTGGCCCCAAATGAGGGATGGTTTTCTTCTTTCCTTCACTGACTAGACTGAAACTTTTTATCCTGAACCATACCCTGCCATTTATAGCCGAGTCATTTCTTTTCATGAGGGAGTAATTGCTTAGAAAATGTCCTCCTGTTAAAAACAGTCTTTCATATTCTAAACTGGCAGTGGAAACTCCCATCAGCTGGCCTCACAGTCAACAGTTTGTAATGGTGAAGATGGCAGTGTGATGCTGATCTCTTTGGATTGTCTGGAATGTTGACAATCTGCTTTGGATGTTATGTGTATCCACTCATTTCGGGACCATCTCATGTGTCATAGACAGCTCTACCTTTGGATGGTCTTTCATTTGGAGAATGGGAGGAGCCATATGGTTGCTTCCTAGGCAACTGAGACTTGCTGAAAGTAGAGCTTAAGTGGCCCAACTGTTCTGGCATTGGAAATCATTACTTTCTATTTTTAGGCTTTCCTGTGTTTGTCCTAACACCTTTCAAGTACAGGCAATAGGGATCAATGAGCAAGACCTTTGTCAGATGGGCAGTGTTAGGGTTTGAACTTTATCTCTCAGCTAGTTGGAAGGAGTTTCGGAGACATAAATCTATTGAAAGAAGAGTGCAGAGCTCCATGTTCCTTCCCTTTCAGCCTCATCTGCTATTTAAGGAGGGTTTTGTCTCAATGTGGGTTTAGGGTACTCAAGAGAAAATGATGTTGAAAAGAGCTAATTCTGGCTTTCTGTGAGCTTGTGGCACCAGCTAAACCAATAGCCATGAGAACAGTTTGCATAAAAAAACCAAAACCAACCCTTTGAGGCTCTTGAAGAACAACCCTGAGACTCGGACTCAGACACTGTGAGCTTCAGTGTGTCTCAAAAGGAAACTGGTGTCATCATCCTTAGTTGCGAAGTGTTGCGTTAAATGATAAGAAGAGGCTTACCTTCCATTGCTCATTTCCTAAGTAATAATCTTATTTTACTATCCCCGTTCTTGCCCACCTTCAGTTACAAAAATAACTCTGAGTGGGTTTTCTTTTTAAAGATTTGTGTCAAACTGATACCTCATAAAATGGCACAAGCAGAGTGTTCTATTTAGAACTTGTCCTGTGACATAAAAACACATGTGTTTTTTTTTTTAGTTATTGGACCCTGGTTTTTGGAATTAAGGTTAGGGGTAGGAAGACTGGTAGTAGCTATGGGCGTAGAGCTAGGTTTTCAGACAAGACATGAAAATGCTGTGGGTTTTGCATAGATAAATATACTTAAGTAAAACTTGCTTATTCATTAGACCCCAAACATGCTGCTAAGGCATTTAGTAAACAGGATTATATATTTTCTATTTCATTTACATATCTGTTGCTATGATAAGACACCATGAGCAGGGCAACTTAAAGAATAAAAAGTTTATTTGGGGCTTATGGTTTCAGAGGGTGAGTCCATGATGTCAGAGCAAAGACATGGTGGTAGCAAGAACAGCTGAGAGCTTACACCATAATCCATAAGCATATGTCAGAGGTGTGTGCACGTGCGCGCGTGTACACACACACACACAGTGGGGGGAGAAGGGAAAGAGAGGGGGAAAGGATAGGGAGAGGGAGACAGAGAGACTTTTGAAAGCTCAAAGCTTGCCTCCCAGTGTCACACCTTCAATAAGGCCACACTTCCCAATACTTCTCAAAACAGTACCATCAACTAAGGACCAAACATCCAAATCTATGGACCTATGGGGGCTATTCTTATTCAAACCAACACACTGTCCTAGCAAATTACTATAAAAGCAACACAAGTGTACTGTCTCCCAGTTATATAGGAGTCTGATGTGGGTCTCATGTGTTTAGTATCAGGGTATTGACAGGGCTGAATTTCTTTCTGGAAACTAGAGAAAATTCTCTTGTTGTTGTTGTTGTTTTTCCCCTTAGGAGGCTGCCCATGTTTCCTTTCTAAGTCTTCAAAGAAGCTGAACTCTGCTAGCATCTCGCCACTCTGACCTCTTTTAGTGTTTTTTCCATAATGTGAGATTCACCTGGAGAATCCAGGTTACTCTCCCCGTTTTAATGCCAACTGACTAGCAACCTTGTTCGAAACTTGCTGGTTATTCACAGGCCCTCGGAATTCATATTTGGGCAGTGTTGGGGGTGCATTACTCTAGATATTTTCCTGGGGACTTTTTGTTCTCATCACGTAAATGGTGTCAGTAGCAGCTCATGGTGGAGGCCAGCTTCCGTCTTTGCAGCACTGCAGGAAGTTAAGAAGGTGGAGTTCTCAGACCAGGGCTCATGTAAGGCTACCCTCGGGCTGGAGCCTCGTGGTGGGATGGTGTTAAAGGGGGGCATGGAGTGAAGTTGACGAGTCACAGCTGGGCTGGCCAGCCAGTGAGTAAGGAGGAAGCAGGAAGATGAAGACAGGAAATGGCCGTCGAGTCAGTCCCTTGGGAGAAAGAAAATAGAAGATGGGGTTGGCTACATTTGACCTAAAGAAAAGAAAAAGAAGGGCTTTTCCCCCCCTGTGCTTTGATATTGGTTCCTTTCTTGAGGTAATGCAGGGACTCTAGACTGCACAAATTTGATCTCCGTTTAGATACAGGTTGTGCTTTTGCCACTGAAACACAAAGGCTTCAGCATGATCGCTGAGTCCTGCAGTGGGGGGTAGGGAGAGCAGCAGCCCATGTAATCGTGTCCCAGGAGAGCTCTGCTCTGGGGGTTGCAAATGGACTTGTACGTATTCACAGAGCCTTGGCCGTTTTCTCTGAATCCTAAGGTATAATCTGCTGTGAACTGACCTATGCTGGTTTGTGCTTTGAAGACCTGTCAAGTTCTTCTGGGACACAATAGAAAGGAACTTTGAGGATCATTTCCCACAGTCTTATGATCAGAGAGTATTCCAGCCACTCCTGACTCTTGTTAGTCTGAAGGCACAGGGAGAGCCCTGTAGCTTGCTCTGGAAGCTGTGCTAAGTCGCAATCGCAGAGTCTCTGTGTGACTGTGGCAGAATTCAGCTAATCCCCAGAAGGAGATCAGAGCTTTCATTTTCTAGCGAAACATGGGCCCGGATGCAGTACTTTCTGAAGAGGGCAGAGTGCTGATCTTTGTAGATTCTTCGCTGTAGTTCTTACAAGAATCAGCATGACATTACAGTGTTTTCACCAGTTGATGGGTCACAGGGCCATTGCTCACGTTGACGGTTCATCAGCTGCAGCCAGTAAACTCTGAGTAGTCTTTCCTGCTGGCCCACCATGCCTGGGAGGGGCATTTGTTTCTGATTTGAGTACTTCAAGAGTGAGCTGATCATCTTTGGGTAAGAATTAAAGCTAATTAATAAACCATGGTGTATTTCATGGCTTGATTTTGAAAGTATGAGTTTTTGACACTATTTTGAGGGGCTACAGAGATGGTTCGACAGACAGAGTACTGTCTGCTCTTCCAGAGGACCTGGGTTCAATTCCCAGCACTGACATGGTGGCTCACACCTGTCTGCAACTCAGTTCCAGGGCTTCTGACACCCTCACACAGACATATATGCATGCAAAACTCTAATGTACATAAGTTAAAAACAAATTAAAAATCTTTATTTTGAACAAACTTCAGTCTTGCAGAAAAGATGCAAAAGTGATATGGGGCTCTCACATAGCTCCACCCAGTTTTCCCTACAATTGGCTATCGTCTTCCATAATCATAGTTATGTTTATGTTCTTGTTAGAACTAGGAAGCCAAGATTGGCACAATACTATTTGCTATATTGAAAGTATTGTATGATGCCATCAGTTTTTTTTTTGACTAGGATCCTTTTTTTAAAAAAAAAATCTTGTCTAGGACCCTGTCCAGAACCCTACCTTTCATTTGGTTGTTGTTTCATCCTGGGCTCCCTCTGTCTGTGACAGTTCCTCCATCTGTCATGACCTTGATCGTTCTGAACCATATTGATTAGTTATTTGGTCAACTATTCTACAATTGTGTTTTCTCATGACTGGATTGAAGTTACTTAAAAATTTCATTTAATTTTTGAGATTAATATAATTACATTTCTCCTTTTTCTTTCCTCCCTTCAAACCCTCCCATATACTCGTCTCTACTCTCCTTCAACTGAAAGCTCACTGAATAACTTTTAACAATTTTGAAATGAGGAGTTTGGTGGCATCAAGTATGTTCACAGATGCATTGTTACCATTCCCAGGACATTTCCATGACTCTCAAATATCCTATCTCATCTAGCCTATCCTCAGTTAGTAGTTATTTTCCAAATGACCCCTCCCCTGGCTTCTCAGCACTGCTAGTCGACTTTCTGTTCCGATGATTGTTGCCTAGTCCATGTTCCTCATGTAGGTAGCATCATAGTGTTTACTACTCTGTGTCTTGCCTCTTTGACTTAGCTTTCAAGGATCATCCATTTGATAATGTGTGTCAGGACTTCCTCTTCTGCCCTGGCATTAGGGGTTGAACTCACAGCCTAACAATGTACCCTACCACTGAGCCACACTGCCCCAAACCACTTCATTTTTCTTTTGTTTTTGAAACAGGGTCTCTGCTAAGCTGCCCATGCTGGCCTTGTCCTGTCTCCATCTCTGGAGTAGCTAGGTGGTATGTGTCACCAATGGTCCAAGATGTTCTTAAGCTGAATCATGGGCCATTGGAAGGCTAGATGGCCCTTTGTTTATCCTCTTATCTCTTGGCAGGGAGGAATTGTGTTGTTTCCCTATTTGGCTGTAGGAAAAGGAAGCATTCAGTTGTTCCATCCCTGACCAAAGCTTCTAAAAGAAGACAGGGAGATAGATTGTAGTAGGGGAAAAGGGGGCGGGGCAGAAATATTTGGAGACAAGTGTTGACTGCTGGAGGGGCTGGGAGAAGAGAAAGCCCAACCTGTCAGGTTTGTTGTTGTTGTTCAAAGCCACTGTCTCTTAAAGAAGGCATAGATGTCAGGAAGCAAGCCTGCTTGTCGAAGTCAGACTGAGGGTGTGGTGGTTTGAATAGGTATGGCCTCTATAGACTTGTGTGTGTGAGTGCCTGGCCCATAGACTGGCACTTTTAAGAGGTGTGTTGGAGGACTTATGTGGGCAGGCTTTCAGGTGTTTTATGTTCAAGATATGTCCAGTGTGGCACCCAGTCTCCTCCTGCTGCTCTAGGATAGGATGTAGAACTCTCAGTTCCTTCTGTAGCACCCTGTCTGCCTGCACACTGCCATGCTCCCTACCATGGTGATAATGGACTAGACCTCTGAAACTATAAGCCAACCCCAATTCAATGTTTTCATTTCTAAGAGCTGGCTTGGCCATGGTGTCTCTTCAGAGCAATAGAAACCCTAACTAGGACAATAGAGTCAGCAGGATAGCATTCAGGACCACAGTTCACTGGGGTGGAGGGTGGGCCAGGGAAGAAGCACATTCTGCAACTCCAAAGTCAAGAGAGAACAACTGAGTTGGAAATTAAGGCACTTTAGTCTTCCCAGTGTTTCACATCTTTGTGACTCCATTTCCTAACAAGAAATGATGTATTTATAATATATATTGTATATTGCCTGTAATATTTAGTATGGTCAATGTAGAAGCAGAAGGATTGTGAGCTCAAAGCCAGCCTGAGGTACTTAATGAACTCATCTTAAGAAAAACGACATATTTTACACTTCGACCTCATTTACATATCTTTATTTATGGTTGAACTTGGTGATTTCACCACAAGTATTTGATAAAAATCTGATATTTTATATTTCTTTCTATTCCACTAGAAAAAATAACCCTGCTTCTTGTGACCATGCTCAGCCTTAGCCTGAAAGTACCTTTGTACACAAAGTCATGTGGTTGCTGGGAATTGAACCCAGGTCTTCTATAAGAGCAGCCAGTGCTCTTAAACACTGAGCCATCTCTCCAGCCTCACTCTTTTTTTAAACTGTGTTTTTCCTGCTCCAAATTATTCATCTGCCTTTGTTTGTTGCATGTTTTAGGACCTGACACCAATCTATGTGGAATGTCATGATTAACTATAAAACAAATCAGATCAGTGAGAACTTTTGATTGAGACTGCAATAAATTGTGTAGTAAAGTTTACATGCATGGAAAAAACATTTGTTTTTGGAAGCAAGGTCTAGATTTTCTTTTAGTTCTATGATTCTGTCATTCCTTCCTTCCTTCATTTCATTTTTATTTATTTATTTTTGAGACAGGGTTTCTCTGTGTATTGCTGGCTGGTCTGGAACTCAGTATGTAGACACCAAGCTGGCCTTAAACTCACAGAGATCTTCCTGCCTCTACTTCTCAGTCCTTAGGATTAAAGGCCTGTATATGACCACACTCAGCTGTCTTTTTGCTTGTTATGGCATTTGCTTTGTTTTGTTTCAGGCAGGGTTTTGTTCTAGAGTGGCCTAGAAGTCACTATGTGGTACATGATGGCCTTGAACTTGAGGTGACCAATCATCCTGTTTCAGCCTCCCAGATGCTGGGACCAGAGGCTTGTACCATGATACCCAGATGCTCTGATATTCACTCATTCTTTCTTTCCAAAAAAAAAAAATTATTTTTGGACCACTTAAAAAGATACCATGTTTAAAAAGAAAGAAATTTGTCATATCTTTTATAGATATGAAAAGGCTTAGTATTAGTGTATAAAGAAGATGCCATCGTTATTATTAACAGGGATATTTTCCCTTGCGCTTACAGTTGCTAGAATTCCATTGTTTATGCAGACTTTTATTAAGACAGAGTCTCAAGCCGTCCAGGTTGACCTCAAGCCTCCTCTATAGCAAAGGCCTTGAACTCCCAATCTTCCTGCTAGTACCTCCCAAGTCCTAAAATTATGGGTATGCACCATCATGCTTCTCTTAGGAGATAAGATTCTACTATATAGCCAAGTCTGACCTTGAACTTGCCCTCCTTCCTGCCTCTGCCATCCAAGTAATAATAGGCACGTGCCAGTGCACTCGGCTTTATGTATCCAGACATTTTATTACCATCACTACATAGTACATAATATATTTCCTTATGGAATTTTATGTATATAATGCATTTTTATCATACTTACCTTCCATTACCCTTTCCTGTTCCCATCTTGCTTCTGCTGACCCCATCCTATTCTTTCCTAATCTATCTTCTGCTTTCTTCTATGCTTGTATTTACTTCATTTACTTTTGGTAACTCAGTGAGTCCCATTAGGTTTGCTTAAAGAGACCAAGTGAGGGATTATATATAGGAGCATTATATATAGGCAACCATTAACTGCCTATAAATACTCAGGGAGAGTGGGGCTTCATGGACCTTGCATTCCCCCAGAAAGGGATGGCAGCAGGCTTAGTCTTAGGCAAATTATGTGCTGAGCATCACCACTACTATGAAATCAAGAATGCAACAGTAATACCATGTTCCAAAGACAATGTTCTTTCCTTCTCTTTATTTTTATATAATCTCTTTGTTCTGTCTTCAGCCACAGTCCCCGATCCTGGGAGGGGGAGGATGATGTGTGATGCTCCTTTCTAGCTGAGCAGTCTACAGTCGTAGAGGTTAGAAGGTCCAGTGTATAAATACAACAGAGTGATGCCGTTTTTTTGTTGTTGTTGCTTGTGTGTCTATGATTTCAAGGCTGACCACGTGCTGTATTGGATAACCAGTTAAGCTTTCATCCCTTGGTTTATTCTGGGCATCTTTTTTTTGTGTGTGAGGGGTGTGTGCATGTATTTGTGTGAGTGTGCATACTTGTACTTGTGGATCTCTATATGTGTGTGTATGTGTGAGCATATGGGAGCCAAAGGGGCAATGTTAGGTGTCTTTACTAGTTACTTACTCCTTATTTTTGAACCTGTGATCATCAATTCTGTCAGGCTGGCTGTCTACTGAATTCCAGGCATTCACCTATCATTGCCTACCCAGTAGCACTGGGTACACATGGGTGTTAAGTATCTAAACTTGGCTCATCATGTGTATGTGACAAGCACTTTACTGACTGAGCTGTCTCACCAGCACTACATTTTCTTTATTTCTTTAAAAATAAAAATAAAACCTGCTATATTGGATGAGAGCCTACCCTAAAGACCTTGCCTTAAGTAATTTTATCTGTAGCATCCCTGTTTGCCAGTATGGCCACATTCTGAATTATTGGGGTTAGGAAAAATGAATTTGTTGAGGAAGCAGTTTGAGTCATAACAATATTGAAAACAGATCTGACCAAAGCTGTGTTGTAACCATGTTGGGGGGCAGTGGCAGGTGGGCAGTGAGCAAATATGTACAAGGCTTGGGGGTATAGAGCAGTCTCCCCTTTCATATTGGCAAAAGAAGAAAAGTGCTGGAGAACAGTATCAAAGTAATAGTGACACCTTATGTAGATACATGACAGCACTTTCCAAATAGCTTTTTTGAAAGAAATTATTATTTACTATATGCATTTGAGTGTTTTACCTGCATCTATATCAGGGCACCATATGTGTGAAGTATCCACAGAAGCCAGAAGTGGGGTGTCAGGCCCCCTAGAACTGGAGTTAACAAACAGTTGTGAGCTGCCACGTGGGTGCTGGGAAAGAAACCCAGCTCCCGTGGAAGAGCAGCCAGTTCTCTTAACCACTGAGCCATATCTCCACCATCAGAAACCAAATGCTTAACTAAAAAAAGGACAGGTAGTTTCTTGGAGGAGAAATAGTTGGGAGAATGGAAGAAAGAGCTTTCCTATGATAGATCTTCATAGTTATTTGAATGTGTAAGAGGTTGCCAGGGGGACTTGGATAACAATGGACCTGCATTGTCTTGGCTGCTTATGTTTAGCTGCTCTTGCCATCATCTGAGGTAAGAAAAGGAAGTGTGAAGGCTTTAACTGCCCTCAGAGACTTCTATTGACAGGAAGTGAAGTCATGGGCTTTCTGGGACCCATTAGTATTTCATTATATGAAAGAACTTAGGTTTTAGCTCCTTCTAGGAGACTGACTTTAATATAGTAAAAGACACTCGTGTGTGTGTGTGTGTGTGTGTGTGTGATTTTCATTCTGGTGGGGAATGATGATGGTGTATTGCTTATTACAGTTTTTGAAATCCTTTACAAAATGACTGCTTTCTGGCCTGTGTTGCAGTTACTGATTTGGAAGAATACAAAATGTCATTAACTCTGAAGTTAATTTTATTTTGCAACAATTGTTTCATGTCTGCTTCCTGTGGGGAGCAGTGATGATAGGTTTCCTCCCCCCACCTTCAGAAAACTTCTCTTTTTCCCATGGAAAAACTTCCCTCTTTCCCATGTAAATCCCTCTCTTTCTATGTTCCTGTGATGTGGCACGGGGCAGGGAGGGACATGCTTCATGTCTGCAAGAAGCCCAAGTTCTTCCTTCTGATAGGAAATGGCTTGTGGAATATGTCCATCTTGTTAAGTAGCCAGTAATCTGGAAGAAAAAAAAATCCAGCCAAAGAACAGACTAAGGAAAATACTTTCTGGCACACAGTCCAACTGAATTTTTCTGGTTATTACATATGCAGGACTGTACGATCATTGTGTACATTAAGATGACAAAAATGGAGTTCAATTACGGTATATAGTACATCATTCAACATTCACTTGCATGCTCTTCTCACTCTGTTCTTTCTGTAGACATTCTTTTTCCTTCTATGTCTATCACTTTAGCAGTAGGGGCTAAGAGGTGATGAAAACATATGATACCTGGTCTCTGTGTTTTGAGGAATTCAAATCAGATTTGCAATCGTAAGACATAAAATATGTACAGCATTGAAAGATTTATTAGTCTAAGATGGGTCTTGGTAAATTATGGCCTAAAGTCCAAAGCTAACCTGATGATTATAACGTTTTATTGGAACACAGCCATGTTCATTCTTTATGTGTATTGGTTGTGACTGATTATTGCTCTAACAGCAGAGTTGAATAGTGCAAAAGAACAGAGAGCTCACAAAGCCTAACCATTTACTATCTAGCTTTTTATGGGGAAAAACGACTGACTCCTGGTCTAAAACAATAATTCTCAAGTTTTCCAAGTCATGGTTTGGTAAGTAGAAGTAAACCAGTCAATCTCCAGTTAGTAAGCGCAAGAAAGGAATAATGGCTAGCCTGCTTTGAAAATGTGACGGTGGAGAGCATCTTGCAATGTAAGGAGTAAGAAATCAGACTTATTAAATGGGAACATGCAGGAAGTCCTCAAGGGAAGAGTGGAGGATTGACTATAAACCCTGATGAGATTCTCAGTATCAAACCAGGGGCACATTGTTATCATCTTTTCGTTCCAGCATCAAGACTGTGAACATTTGGTATCTTTCAAAGGCAACTTTGTTGTACACAATCAGTACTTATTCCAGGCTTAGTAGACAGTAGCATCTGGTATGGTACACTGTTTAGCTTTCTTGTCTCATACGATGGTAGTTCTAGATGTATTTGAAGTAACAACTGTTGTCCTCAGAATAGATTTAACCTCAAGAGTCTTCAAAGGTTACCAGTGCCAGGAAACTTGTATGAATGATCCATCTCCCATTTTATTAGAAGATATTTCTGAAAAGACCTGTGAGAAAGGGATCCAGGACAGAAATGTCTATAGATGAAAGGAATTGTGGGGTAGTCATGGCACTGTCTCTTTCTTTGCTTTAGGGCTTCTGTGCTGTCTGCCATTTTGTCTTAAAACACATTTGCAAAAAGTATAGTCCTACTATCAGGATCACCAAATTGAATGTGGCTAGCCAGATATAATACTTTTTCCTGCCACTCCTTGCTGTGCCTTCTCAGTGTGCACTCATCCTAATGTCTTGACACTTGTCACGGGATTTGATTCCCTGTTCTTTCCTACCAGGACAGACCAGGTACACCCGTGCAGTGTTTGTCTTTTGCCTTGTTTTGATGGGCTTGGAGCTGCTGTGAAGCAGGGACACAGAGCTGTTACCAAGGCTACTATGTCCTCCCAATTAGTGGTGCTCCTTTTTTTTTTTTAACCTTCCCCTCTCACCCACCCTTTTGTCTTTTGTAAATTAACAAACACACATTGATGAGCACAGGTAGAAAGGGAGGGAGGGAGAAAAAGAGAGGGAGGGAGAAAAAGGGAGGGAGGGATGGAAAGCTGTAGATACATGATAGATCAATCAGTAGATAATTAAAATGAATACAAAAGAAAAAATTTTGTAGTGCATTTTGTACTAAGCTTATTCCAGACTTTTCTATTCACCTGTCTTTACTTTCTTCCCACATTTAACTCTGAGCAGATGACCTTGCTTCTTATGTAGTGAAGGTGTCAGCTCCCTTGGGGCCCCTCATCTTCATGCAGTTTCACCACTGTTAAAACAGTGAACTCTTGATACTCAGAGTCAGAAAAGGAAACATCTTTCTTTTCATTTTCCTTCCCTGACTTCTCTTTGATGATGTATTCAACTCATATTCCTGTTGTTCATTGTGATACCGTGTCCCCTGATAATCTCAATACATTCTGATTGGCTTAAGCTTCCATTCTGTCTAAGAAAACCATCAGCTAAAACTTTATAAAGGCTGACAGCTTGATTTGGCCTGGTATTATAAGTGAGCATACTGCTTGTATTCATGTATCTTTCTGTGTGTGGCCTCAAGTTTTGAGGAACACGTGTCTCTGGAAATCTTTATTAACTAAACAATATATGAACAGAAAGAGTCATAAGAAAATAGGCCTTGAGTCCAGACTGGCATGTATCTGGGATGTCAGTTCCTATTTCTGGGAGTCAGGTTCTTCTTCTTCCTAACTGGAAACAACAGGAACCACCTAGGGTGTGTTTGAGCTGCCATGGTTGTACAGCAGAGAGGCCCTACATGTAGCCATTTGTTCTTGGATTTCAAGGGTCCAGAGTTTCAAGAGGATATGATTGAGGGTGGCTAGGTTTTTCTCTGCAGTGTCTACATCTTCAGCTGGAAAGGCTTGAAGCTAGAGGTGTCTCTGGCATGTCAGAGAAGCCTAGATGTTGGAGCCCCTTCAGTAGTTCAGTAGTCTGCTGTTTTGCAGAATGAAGCTTGTCTCAAAGTGTCCTAGCAAGTAAGTGGAAGTATCATATCACCACAGAAGTCCTACTGCCTCACTGTCTTGCACTTGATGATCCAACACTGGCAATGAGTGTGTTGATGGCTGGGTCTTCTTTTTTTTTTTTTAAGTTAAAGTCTCTATTATAAACTATGACCTTTCCCGGAATTCACTGTATAACCAAGGCTAGGCTTTGAACTCACAGAAATCCACCTCTGCCTCTTGGGATTCAGGACATGAGCCACCATACCCAGCACAGGTACATATTTTAAAATTGTGTATGGAGACTTGTGTGTGCCACTAAGTAGCAGTAGATTTACAGAAGACACCCTGAGACACCCACTCACCACCAAATTGTGGGTGGGCAGGTGTGACCACCACGAGCAAGCGTGTGGTGGAGGGTTGGGAGAGAAAGAGAAACAGAAAGGGTTGAACATGATGAAGAGAGGAGGAACTGGAATCCCAGGGTGGTGAGGAACAGCCTGATGTGACTAGCCTACACTGCCACCTGAGGCCCTAGTGAGGTCCTAGCCTGTGTTGCAGCTGACAGCCATGTCTGGGCTTGTGGCCCTGAAGCAGCAGTCACCTGTGTAGATGGCCATGGTCCATATTACTCCCAAAAGCCATGTGGATGTTCCTGGTCTGGGCTGCCTCCTAGGGCCATCTTGATGTCTGAGAGCTGCAGAACTGACCCCACCCCTCACCAACTGTGGTACTCAGGAAAGCTGGCCCTGCCCATTGCCTGGCCAGCATGAGAGAGCTGATCCTGAGGGTATGAGAGTGGGAGAGCTGACCTCACCCTTTGCCTGGGCAGTGCATGAGCTGGCACACTGAACAACTCAGCTTCAGGCCCAGACTGAGGGCACTGAGTTAGCCCACCCCTGCGTTTATTCCATCTGTGAACTGCTGTACTGTTTGAAGGAGCTGGTCCTGGAGAACCAGAGCTACAAGATCTCCATGACACAGGGTAACAACAGGCTATCCTAGAGCAGTCCCAGTGAAGATCCAGTATTGATGATGTAACAGAAGTCAGAGGCCTCGAACCAGACCAGTGACTCAGTGCAATGAATGTTTGCAAGTAAAGCTCTTTAGCTGAAAGGGTATATACTGTGTGGCACACAGTGACACATCTCAAGTTCCATAGTGAGACGTTTTGTTTTGTTTTGATTACTTGTTTTTATTTTTGTTTTCTTTTGTGGGGAGAGGTTG
This sequence comes from Grammomys surdaster, assembly GCF_004785775.1. NCBI lineage: Eukaryota > Metazoa > Chordata > Mammalia > Rodentia > Muridae > Grammomys > Grammomys surdaster. Next base: position 1,356,312 of record NW_021604662.1, on the reverse strand, counting down.
CTAGGGTGGAGCGCCCATATGGAGACATGGGGAGACGAGTGGAACTGGGATGCTTGATGTGAACTTCACAAAGAATACAAAGTTAAGAAAAATTGTGTGTGTGTTTGTGTGTGTACACACACACATTCCTGTGTGTCTAGATGCACACAGAGGCCAGGAGAAGGCTTTAGAATTTAGAATTTAGAATTTAGAATTTAGTATTTGAATTTATAGGTGGTTGTGAGCCACCATATAGGTGCTGTGAACTTGGATCTTCTATAAGACCAGCAAGTAATCTTAACTGCTGAGCCACTTCTCCAGGCTTGGGTACCATGCTTGAAGAATATGAGGGAGAGTTAAATGATACAAGAAGGATAAAGATACTTGGTATCTGCATATAAGAATATTTTTCATTCAGTTGATATTTATGAAGTCCCCACTGTATGCTAAGTATCAGGGCAGTACTGAATATAGAGGCAAACATGGCAGACTACATTTTTTGACACCCTTTAGTTTGCCTTCTAGTGGAAGACACAGGCAGTAATCAACTGGAATTGGATCTGGAATAAAGATTAGGAATTTCTCCTTTTATGGAAAAGTCTGGTGAATATCTTGGTGTGTATATTTTTTGCTTCTTCTTCTCCTTCTCCTCCTCCTTCTCCTTTTCTCCTTCTTCTTCCTCCTCTTCCTCCTCCTCTTCCTCCTCCTTCTCTTCCTCCTTCTCTTCCTCCTCCTTCTCCTCCTTCTCCTCTTCTTCTTCCTCCTCCTCCTCCTTCTTCTTCTTGGTTTTTCAAGACAAGGTTTTTCTGTGTATCACTGGTTGTCCTGGAACTTGCTCTGTAGACCAGGCTGGTCAAACTCAGAGATCTGCCTGCCTCTGACATCCAAGTGCTGGGATTAAAGGCATGTGCCACCATTGCTGGGCTTTCTGGATGTGCATATTGTATTAGATCAGTTTCTCCCAGTGAGTGATGAGGAAGGGTGTTCCTCTTAGATTTAATATGGAGTTCCCAGCTACTCCCTCTTTGGTGGTAATTTTGTAGACCTGGAGGCTTGGATTCCTGAAAGTGCTCCAAAATCACCAGGCCTCAGATACACAAGTATATATACCCTGACCATTTAGTTCAGATGCAGACTTATGTTTTTCTTTCTGAAAAGGGAGTTGAGAATAACAGAGGTACATAGATTCTCCTGGGGGTCATCTTTAATCATGTATAGATGCCTTTCCATTCTGATATGGATCGGGGTGTGGGGAGGGAGGCAGGGAAGGCATCTCTACATAGTTGAAGAGGACCTCCAGGAGTACAGAATAGGTCAACACTTCTCCAGCTATACTATGGAGCTTGTTACAAAGCTGCCCCCATTTCTTAGGTCTGGGGTAGTCAAGCTAAATGAGATAAATGGTATCAGGCAGGTCCAGAGATACATACATATGGAAGCCTGTTGTAGTTGCTGGGGGTTGGTTCCCAGAGAGTGGGGCTCTGAGGACTAGCCAGATGGTCTATCAGACTGTCAGCTTTCTGTTTCTGAAATGAACACCTAATACAGATGGACTTATAGAGAAAAGGGTTGTTTTGGTTCACAGTTTTGTGGGGTTCAGTTTATGTGGTCATATTGCTTTGGGGACTATGGTGTGACAGCATATCAGGGTATGGTGGAAAAAACCCACTTACCTAGTGGCAGCTGGCAAGAGGAAAAATAGTCTCACAGTTTCCTGTAACAGCATGCCCCCAATGATATAAAACCTCTTACTAATCTCCATCTCTTAAAGGTTACATTCCCCTTAGTAGTGTTACACTGGGACCAAGCTCTTAATGCATGAGCCTTGAGGGAAACGTCTTAGATGAAACCTAGAAACCACATTTCTGCTGTATTTCAGAATGGATTCCTAGATCAGAATTCTATTAAGAACCATAACCGTGGGGATGGTGGTGTAGGCCTTTAATCCAAGCACTCAGGAGGCAGAGGCAGGCAGATGTTTATGTGTCTAAGGTCAGCCTGCTTGACATGATGGGTTTCAGGATAGCCAGGGGTACATGGTGAAACCCTGTCTCAAAAAAACCCAACCAACCAACCAAACAAACAAACAAACAAACCATATCCATATAGCACAAATCATATTACTGAAGAGGTCCAAGATGTATACAAAGTTGGCCTTGCCCAGAGTCTACATAATAGTTGTGGTATAGAACATATTTGAGTGTACTTTTTTTAAAAGACATGAGAAAAATCAACTGATGATATTATTTTATGTGTGTAGGTGTTTTGCCCGCACATATGTACTACATATGTGCTTGGTACCTGTGGAGGCCAGAAATGTGTAGTTGATCCCCTGGAGCTGGAGTTATAGGTGGTTATGAGCTGCCTGATATGGGTGCTGGGAACCAAACTCAGGTCCTCTGAAAGAGCTGCAAATGCTCTTAACTGTTGAGCCATCTTTCCAGCTCTGTTTATTATTATTTTTTAAGTGGCTAAAAGTATATCTTGAAAAAGAAATTAGACTGACGGTGATAGAACATGCCTGTAATCCTAGTACTCAGAAAACTGAAGTGTCAGAATTATGACTGCTAGCTCAAGACTAGCCTGGTCTATATAGTGAGTACCATGCCAGCCTCCACAGCTAGATCTAGTCTGAAAACCCAACAGAAGGAGTTAGGATTAATCATTAAGCATCCTCCAAAGAGAACTGCTTTTCACTCTGCCAGAAGAATCTCAAGATATATTCTGAGTGCATCTTTTACAAAGGAATAGTTACAATTTTATTTGATATTACTTTATATTTTATTATCCATAGAAAATGAACTATAGTACTGGAAAGGAAGTTCTTTTTGCATCATTTCTTTATTTTAAGATATTTCTAGATATCTAGTGCCCTTAATAATAAACTCAAGTATTTGAAATCTCTCTGTCTTTCAATGTCTTCCAACCCAAAAAAGATCCTATCTTACAGGCTGGAGAGATGGCTCAGTGGTTAAGAGTACTTCTAGAGGTCCTGAGTTCATTTCCCAGCAACCACGTGGAGGCTCACAACCATCTATAATGAGATCTGATGCCTTCTTCTGTCATGCAAGTGTACATGCAGATAGAGATTAAATAAATAGATAAAATAAATAAATAAATAAATAAATAAATAAATAAATAAATCCCATAGTTATTAAAAGATACTGACTTTGAATCAGGTATATGTTTATAATCTTGGTACTCAGGAAACTGAGCTGGGACTATGGAGAGTTTGAGACCAGTTTGAACATCACAGTGAATTTGAGGCCAAGCTAGTATACACAATGAGACCCCAAACCAACCCAATAATGGTAGCCACCCATACCATCAGCTACTCAAATACCAACCAACCAACCAACCAACCAACCAACCAACCAAAACCCCAAACTCCACAAGCACCTTTCCCTTTAGGTATGTTGCCATGTACCGACATGGTTCTCTGGATTGCTTGTGAAATGGCATTTGTACCAGCTGGAGTTATGTAAACCTCAGGCTTTATTCTTCATCCGTTGCAGTCAAGGGAGAGCATGACTCTTGTACTTGTTTGTTAAGGCTGCCTTAACAATCTAGAAATGCTTCACCATGTATTTTGTAAAGATAAAGACTTTTCAAAGCTACCATCATAATAGTCTTTTATACCCACTGGCAGCTAACTACATTTACATATCACTGTCAGGCACCCTATAGTTAAAATACTTAAGAAGGCATTTGGTTGAAATTGGCATTGGAAGGACCATGTCTTAGTTGGTTGATCATTAGTTGCTTGATGCTGAGTCTAGGTCCCCTCCTCTCATTTCATCTTTGTGATTTATGTATGTGTGTCTGGGGGGGGGGTGTTAAAAAGACCAAGTCGTTTGCCTGTGGTGCTTACTTCAGCATGTATTTTGTGGCCTGCACCCTTAGAGTGGTATCTAGTATATGTCTGGGACTGCCCCCCCATATCCCTTGTGAACTGGTGGTCAGTCTGGGAATTTGATCCCGTTTAGGTTCAGCTAATAGATAAGTATATTCCACACTTGGTGACATAAGTTTCTGTCACATGACTGGTGATGCCTGGTTATCAATCTTTTTGTTAGTGACCATTGTCCAAGCTCTTGGTTACAGTCTTGGTTGTGTAATTCTCTCATCCTGTATCCATTTATCACCTGCTATACTGCTATAGCAACAAGTACCTCCTTGTTAGCCACTATCCTGAATTTATATACGAAAAGTAGGACAGATATTTTGATTCTTACCTTATTTGCTACGTTTCACGGTAATGAAATGGTTCACCAGCATCTTGCAAAGGTGATACAACTGTAGTAGTCCATGTGAGTGTGTGTACATGTTTCTATTTATGTGTGTATGCATGTATGCATGTGTGTGTGGGCTGAGATTGACAGCAGGTGTCTCTGCTCTCCACTTTACTTTTTTGTTGTTTGTCTTTTGAGACAGCGTTTCTCTAGTATGTATCTCTGGCTCTCCAGAAAAACTCACAGAGATCCAACTACCTGCCTCTGCCTCTCAAGTACTGGGATTAAGAGTGTTCGCACACCTAATGACTTTACTTTTTTATCTTATTATTTGTTCCTTTTCTTTAATTTTTTGAGATGATACTATAAATATATCATTTCTCTTTCCCCATTCTCCCTTCAAATCCTCTCACCTACCCCTCCTTTTTAAACCCTATATCCTCCTTTTTTCACTAATTGTTATAATATAAATATATATATGGTGTGCTTCAATTTTGGAAATGGTTTGAACAGTTTCTTTAGATCTTACTCTATTTGTATAACTTTACTATATATAATATGTAACACATATATATAACATATACATATATACATATATACATATATACATATATACATATATACATATATACATATATACATATACAAGCTTGCTGGCTGGTGAGCTCTAGACATTTGCCATTTGCATATGTGCCACTGTACCTGGCTTTTTATGTGGGTGCTGGGGATCTGAACTCAGGTCCTCATGCTTGCATAGTGAGCACTATACTCACTGAGCCTTCTCCTCAGCACCCTTCTAATGGCTTCTTTGTTTTCGTGGTGTGGTGTCCAGGTCAGAGTTCAATATCTTTATTGCTCCTTACTCAAAGTCGGTCATTCCTACTGCCTGGCTTCTTTTTAGTGAGAAATTTAAATGTAAATTGTCTTGGGAAAAGGTACCTTTCTAGAAATCTCTGGTGTGCTGCTGTTGATCTTTGGTCTATTTATTTTTATTAGGGTGTGTTTCAGTTTTGATAATGCTTTGAACAGTTTCTTTAGATCTTACTCTATTTGTCTAACTTCACTTTTTAAATAGTTATCTTATGTGCATAGATGGTTTGCCTGCATGGTTATATGTATATAGATCATGTCTGTTCATGCAGAGCTTCCATGTGGGTGCTGAGAACTGAACTCTAGTCCTCTTAACCACCAAGGCATCACTTCAGCCCCCCATTTGTCTACCTTTAAACTACATCCTTTACAGGAAAGGAAAGTGTTGGGGTTTGACCCACTTCTGTTTTGTAATACTCTGAGGTGATACACATTTACTAAGTAATTTTCTCATACACTGATGGAGCATTTACAATAATACTGATTAAGAAGACACACTAAGTAGATCTTGCTTATTAACTGTTAGTTCAGATTAGTCAGATAATTAAACATTAACTAAAATGACTCTCATACTGGGAGTAACTTGGATAAACTCAACGAAGTCACAATGCAGCATCATTAATGAAACTTATCGTGAACTGTCCAGTGTGTCCTCCCTAATAACCAGGGAAGGTATATACTGGGAAAAGTATAGAGTTGCAAACATAGTAGATGTTCTTTCTTGATTAGATGTTAGTGAACTCAAATGCTTATAAAAGTTTGCATTTGTAGATTGCTTTGAAGAGCCACTGTTTTGCCATTATCATCTGCTTTTAGCTTTGGCGCAGATTCCATTTTCTTGGATTCTCAACTTTTCATCCAATTTATCCTGTGTTTCTCTCCTCTTAGTGGCAAGCATGTCTTGAGTGCCTGCATGCATATATGCGCAGGCACCAAAGTACATTGCTGGGGATCATTTCTCAGGCACTGCCAACCTGTCTGTCTGTCTGTCTGTCTGTCTGTCTGTCTCTCTAGATAAGCATCTCACTGGCCTGGAATTCATCAGGTAGGCTAGCTGGCCTGCCAACAAGTCCTAGGGGTCTACTTCTCTAGCAACAAGCACATAGCGCCATGTTGGCTTTTTAATGTGGGTTTTGGGAATCGAACTGTGGTCCTTTTGCTTGCAAGGCAGATACTTTATTGTCACAAGCTTCAGTTTTAGGTGTCTTCTGCCTTCTAGGGACTTGCAGTAGCAAAATTCCACAACTGTAGTAGAATTCCTACAATGGATATGTGCTGGGGGTAGGGAATATAATAATGAAACTTGTTTTGAAAGAGGACTTTAAATGTGCTTGAGGAAGGCAAGGAAGGGTCAGTGTGGTTTCCTCTCATCTTCCTGTCTACTTTCTCTCTGACCAGACACTGGTTCTTTTGTTAACACAGGCTGTTCTCTGCCTCAAGCCTCGCTCTAGCTCTGATGGCTCCTACCAAGCACGTTTTCCTGTTAAAATGCTCGTAACTTCTGTCCTTCTGACCTGGATATGGCCTCTTGCAGCTGATTCAGCTTAGCTATCTGAAGCATACATGTCCATGTGTAAAACCCTCTTTCCTCTTTATACTCTTCTCCAGAAAAGCCAGCGTCACATTCTTATAGTCCTTACAGTTTCTTCCACTACCAGCCTCTATGAATGCATTTTTAATAAAATAGTTTAAGCAAAGCCTTTTAGAGGTATTAACCACAATCAAATATATTTCAGCCTTAAACTGTCCGTTGAATAAAATTAATTCACGAAATGAGATACTGCTGTGGAAGACAAAGCAATGTTTCCTCATTTTATTTTGCATAACTTGTAATTAACTGATATAAGCAGTCATTTGTCTGTTCTTCTGTTTTAAAGTTTACATATTCTTCTTGGTCCCAAACCTTTGGGCATTTCTCATTGTGAAAAATGGGAGATCATATTCTAATCAGGAAGCTGTCTGGCTCTCTCTGGAATGTGGGATTCAGGGTGCCATTTTAAAATCATGAAAAGCTATGTATTTTTAAGCTATTTTATTACTTTAAACATTACTCAGATAAAACTCTGCTCATGGGCATTCTTTCTTATCCTTGAATAAAAAAGATTACATCTTCCTTAAATGTCTGAAGTGTTTTGACTAACCTGACTTTCTTACTAAATTAGTTTGCTAAGAAGCTATTTACTTTCCCCTGAATGGCTTCTGCAGAGAACCATCCTCTATACTTACTATATCAAATGGTCTTTATTCGACACTGTCTTTTTAAACTTCAAATTCATCTGCATCCACTTTCTGTGCTTTTTCCCTTAAAAAAAAAACAACCTTTCTTTCCTGATCAACTTGCTCTTAATCCAGTTTATTTAATGCATCGTTGAGAAGAGCAGTGTGCTCATGCTCGGTTTACAAGAGTTAGTTTCAGCTCTGAAGTGTTTAATAATGCATTGTTCCTATGCTCCTGGGTGTGTGTGTTCTAAGGCCAGACCCTAGGGAGCCTGTGGCTTCAGAGTACAGGCTGTGAGATACCAGAGGCCCCAAGGCTTTATGAGCTCTTTCCTGTCTACACCCTGCCTTTCATGATCTGAGCTTTGATTGGATACTCCTCTGCCGTTGGGAACAATAGTGAAGGCAGAGTAGAGACTAGAATTACAGCTGATCACTGTAGCACTTGACACTCCCAGGCTGCTCAGCCATACTTTGTAGATACCTGGTCATGTTAATCGAGGACTTTTTTAGTCTTCAAGTCAAATAAAAGCTCACATTTGGTACTGTGTCTTTTTGTGCTGAATGAGAAGATCAAGTTTGAAATAAAGTCCCTCTCGGGGCGCTCCTGGAGTTGAACTGATATACCTGATCACCAGCACTGACTGAGTATCTACTATGGGCTAGATATCAGGCAAGGAAGAGATTATACTGAGATCTACATTGTAAGGGTTCCCAGGGGGCAGACAGTGAGGGAGGGGATGCACAGAGAATCTCTCACAGTAAAGAATGGTAATAGCCTGTGAGACTAGTGACTGCCAGTTGATAGAGCAACTTTTGTATATAGGAAATTTCAGTGTCCACCCATTATCTTTGGGCAAGACCCTCTTCCAATATTAAAAACAAAAATGTGAACTCAGGCAAGGTGTTTTGCTTCATGCCATAAAATAGTAAATATGTAGGCTGGAATTCACGTTTAGGGCTATCAGGTGTTTTCTTATAGCTCATATTATCTATAAAAGATGCTGGTGGCCTGAGAGGCCAGGGTTCTTTGGGCTATCCATTCAAAACAGTGAGTGACAGGAATGTTTTCAGTCAAGAAGTGGTGGGCCTTTTTTCTCTGTTCTGTGTTGATTCCCCCTCCATTCCTTGCTGATGCCCAATTAGTCCTTTGAGCTGTTCTTGAGCCCATGACAGACCTTGCTGCATCCTATAAGAAGTCAACGTGGCCTGTACTCGGCTCCCTCTTGCTCAGAGAGTCCATACCCAGTGGCTCTGTCATTGGGATCTGAATTCTGAGCCTGTCTTCCTCAGATAAGCTGCTGTTAATTTCCTACCAGAGTCAGACCTTGTTCCCATGCCTTTATTGGCTTTGTGCCCCTTACTAGTGCATTCACAAAGATCACAAAAAAATAAACGAAGGTCAGCTTGTTGTATATGTGCAGAGCCTCATAGTTCCTATGCCCTTGAGCCGGGGAAATTCAGGTCCCTAAGCCCCTAACCCCAAACCCTGATGAGAAAGCATTGAATAGAAGGAACTTGACCTTCTGGAGGGAAGAAGCTGGTACATGAGTCTCTTAGTTATAAGCAACAGAAACCAAGTGTCTCTTAACCAAAGAGGGTAAATGATTCATGGAAAGGCTCTAGGGTGGTTTATGTGGTGGGAGAAGAAGTATAGGAAGAGTGGCAACCAGGCTGCTTTCTGAGAGCTTTGGTGGAGCGTGCACTCTAGCCGTTCCCCAGCTGCTGTCACATTACTGGCAGTCAGTTAGCTTCTGTGCCCATGCATGGCCTGGCAGAGTATTGAACATGTCAGCTGCATTCTCATCAGATTGTATCTCATGGGGGAGGAGAAGCTTCTCCAAATGGCTTTCTTCCCTGGATGGGGGAAAGTGGTGGCTCCCTGGGGTCACCAACATCATCAACTACTTGAGCAAATACCTACAGTTACAAGTTCCTAAATGTGGGTCACATAGTGTTTCCACTTTTATCTTTAAAAGATAAATTTAACTGTAACATTTCGAATATGGAAGTGTACACTGTGAGGTTTTTTTTTTTATAAATTTATAGCATTGTGCAATTCTTACCACAGCTTAAGATTAAAATGCTTCCATCACTCCAAAAGCTCCCTCATACCCTCTTAATCAGCCCACATCCCTGGCCCCAGGCAACCATTCATCTATTTTCTGTCTCTTTAGATTTGAGCATAGGTTTTTCATATGTTCCTTATTGCTATAACTTCTGGGTATTGTAGAAACTCTGCTACATGGAGGAAGGCAAGGAAGACGCCGCCGTTCCTGTGGTGCCCGAGTCTGTATCTTGCTGCTTTAAATTACTACTAATGTTTGCTTTAAATTTATCCTTCTCTCCTGAGAACTGCCATTCAGAAGAGAGGCAATGCTAAATCTTGGTCATGGAACATTCTAGACCTCAGTTCTTCACCTGTAAAATTACAACATGATATCTGATGTTATTTCTATCATCAATAATCAGCAATTATGTTTTTTTTTCATGAAATCCTTTTGGGTGAAAATTACTTGTTGATTTTCTACACTATTATCAGACAGGATGGAAACAAAACTTTAAAATTAAAAATGTATCCATCAGAATGAGCACAATGAAAAGAAGTGTAAACCCACAAGTTTGTGACATTTCTACTTCGGAAATGATTAAAGCTTAAGCTTTAAAGTCACACCTACTGAGACCTTTGTGACAACATGTGTATGTGTATAGAACAAAGGAAGTTCATTGGAAATTCCCATCCTCCTCCATGCTCCCTGGTTCATTCACATAAGTCTCAAGTCACATAGGATGCTAAGTTGGGGAGACAGAATCCTGGGATACATAAGGACTTTCCCCAGATGAGACTTGCAGGCTGCTTGGGGTAAGCCAAGGTGAAATGCGACTCTAAGTGGGGCAAAGATAGGGGAAGTACAGGGAGAGGGGAGGAGGGGTTGAGTCCCACAGTTGGGGGGCCTTTATCATTGTCTCTGTGTCAAGTTTACCACGAAGCTGTTTGACAGCTGGCTTAGCCAACCTAACAGTTAAAAAAAAAACCACCCATTTTGTCTTTTGGGGGAAGACTTTCAGCAAGTTTGAAGGCAGAGATAGGGAAGGCTAAAGTGTTAGCATTTCTAAGCAGATCTCTTATCTCCTGGGGATATATCTTTTCTTGTTAACTGTAGCTTTTGGTTTTTTTTTTCTTTTAGACAGTAGTTACTGCAAACTTGTGGAGGCTGGCTTTTGGCACAGTAGGCAACTGGAGGGTGGTGTTTTTTTTTCTGATGGGGAGACATTTTTAAATTTTGTAATTTATAGTGTCTTTAAATATGGGATTTTGTTTACTTTTGTCCTAATTACACCTCTGAGATACTTTACCTCGCCTAGTGCTTTAATTTCAGGGTCATGAAGAGCTAGTTTCCCAAAGGGTACTATTTAAAAAAATTGTAGGTAATGTTTTACCTTCGTTTGCTAAAGTTACCTGTAGCTTCCTGTAGATGAGGATATGCACTTGGAAGCACAGGCTTGGGGTCTGGTAAATATAGTGGCTGTGTTTGTGTAGTATGATGTCTTTACTGCTTTTTTGCTTAGCATTGTTCTAGACCATTGCTCAATAGAAATATAATGTAAGCCACACATATAATTTAAACTGTTCTAGCAGCCACATTAATAAAGCTAAAATAGCTCAAATTAATTTCAGTATTTATTTACTCCAGTAAGTCTAAAGTATCATGTTATGGTACAGTCAATATAAAACAAAAAAATGTTGAGACACTTTGTATTCTTTGTTATTAGAGTCTTAGAACAAGAACCCTAGCTCCAGCAGCCCCCACAGCCTCAACACTCGTCTCAGTACTCCAATTCAAGAGATGAGCAATGGTGCTGAACAGAAAGATTAAGCTGAGGAGGCACATTGGGAAGAAACACAAATAAAAGGATCAAGTCGTTCCTAGTGTGTTTCTCTTTGGGGTGCTGACATGAACTTTAGGTTTAACTAAAAAAAGAATTGTGCTACGGACAAGAGGGCCACATAATTAAGCAGTCCTGGGTCACATGGTCTGAGTAATCACAGTCTCAGTTCTGATTCCAGCAGTGACCCAATGAAGGCCACACTGCTTGACAGGGAAGGCTGGCTTTCAGCAGATAATAACTTCTGTCCCATGGTACAGCCTTACCACCACACACAGTCGTTCCCATTGGGGGTTGGGGATGTGACCTGTCCAGGGAGTTTTTGCTATTGCTGCAATCCAAGGTGACAACAGATTCACGACCATGACCCAAACCTTTAGGTGCCTTTTCTGTTATGTAGAACAGGACATTGTCAAACGAGGACAGTCAGATATCCCAGTTACTCCTGTCTTCAGGCAGTCAGCCTTGAGCCTTGAAGGGAAATGAGATAGGTTAGGTATCGTGGGTGGGTTTCTAGATGATACTCCTGAGTGATTAGCAAGCCTATGTGCAGAGGTAAACAGGTGATCCAGAGTAAAGGAAGCAAAATAAAGGCAGATGTCCAGCCTTCCAGCCTGCTTCTAGCTTCCCTTGTGTGTCCAAGTGAGGAGTCACTACTTTGCAACTGAAGCAGTTTCTAAGTGTCCGTTGGAGGGATCAGTGAGATGGCTCAGTGGATAAAGGTGCTTGCTGTCAAGCCTAACAGTCTCTGATCCCTGGGGAGCCACATAGTAGAAGGAGAGAACCAACTCTTGGAAGTTGTCCTTTGACTGTCACATATGCAGTGTTACAAACAAACAAACAAACAAACAAATAGTGTTCCTTCTACCTTTGAAAAAGTATTTTTTAAATATGTATAGGTGTTTTGCCTGCAAGTATGTATGTATAGTCTGTGCATGAAGTGCCTATGGAGGCCAGAAGAGGGCATAGGTTCTCCCTGGGATTGGAGTTATATAGTTGTAAGCTAACATGTAGATCCTAAGAGTCAGAGTGGGGTTCCCTAGAGGAGTGGCCAGTTCTCTTAACTGCTTAGCCATCTCTCCAGCCCCTTGTCACACTTTTATGGCACATGTTGATTCACACAAAGCCACACTTCATGTACTCAGTAGCCACTGTAACTTGTGCTATTACATTGGAAAGAAAAATCCTAAACCTTTGAAAGGGAGGAAGAGAGACTTGCTCATGACTTAGGAGCTCTTAATAAAGTCATGCACAGCTTTTCTTACCTCAAGAGAAACCTGATATGTTAAAAAGAAATCATCTTGACAGGAAAGGTAAAGCAGGAAGTGATTATTCATGTCACAAAAGAATTAACCACAGGTTCTTTTAAATAGCAAACTCCCCAAGTGCGCTGAACAATATGACTCAATTTGCAGAAATGAGATTGGCACTTGACATTTTAGAGCTACCTTTGTTGGGCAGAAACTATCTATCAATATAAAATGTAAGTTGCTGAGTGGTTGGATTATCAAGTCTGCATTGAGCACCTACTGTATGCCCTGCATGCTCACAGTGACCACGGTAGAACAAACCAAGTGTGATCCCTACCCAGAAAGCATTTAGAAGCTCACCATTGAGGACCCACAAATCATCACCACAGCATCAGATGAACTCAGTGGTACTGCCAGAGAGGCCTAGGGGTTAGAGAAGCTAGGGAGGTGGTTTGGAGGTCGTCAGAGACTATTTGAGGGCAGAAAGCATGAAGGGAACATATAATTTCCTAAGGTTAAGGAGACTGTTAAATTCTGTTTGATCTGGAGATAATTGTCTTTCAACTGGGAGTTTAGTGAAAGAGTAAATGAAGAGGCAGGCAGCTTGGCAGTCTGTTGTAAAGAAGACTTGAATATTGTGCATTTATACTCTCCATGTTCCCAGACCTGAGTGGCCAGCCTTACCATCCATAGTGGGTGTCCCCTAAGGTAGGCAGGCAGGCCCTTAAGCACATGGAAAGAGACCTGGCAGCATCTGTTCACTTCTCGGTAGTCATCTACTTAAAGCAGACTACTTGTTTTCTTCCAGCTTCATCTTGCTAAAGTTCAGGTAGAGAGCAGGGAAACGTGACCTGCTGTCTCGGAAGGAAGAAGCAAGGCTGTGAACCACACTTTAGTCAGGTCTGGAGCTCCTGAAAGTTTACAGGATCTAAGTGAACCGGGAGACAGCTGCCTTTGTCTCTTTTTAGGAATGCTTTCCTCTCCTGCAGGCACACCTATAATTTGGGTTCTCTCAGGTTGCCCTCCCCAACATTTTAATGTCTCTCATCAAAAAAGACCTAGAGCAGGAATTCCCTTTCCTGGTCTAATGTGATGTGTTTTGGGGAGTTTGAGTTCATGGTTTTATATTTTGGTTTGTTTTTCATGGCGCTCAGAATTGACCTTAGGATCTCATACATGTGTTCTGGCCACGCTAGGCAAGAGTTCTACCACTGAGCTGTATTCCAAGACCTTGTTGTTTTTTTTTCTTTTTTCACTTAAAAATTTTAATTTCATCTATATGTGTGTTTGCAAATACATAGGTATGTGCACAGCATGTGTGCCTAGTGCCAGAAACTGTGTCAGATCCCCTGAAACTAGAGTTACAGATGGTAGTGAGCTGTCATGTGGGTGCTGGGAATTGAACCTGGTTCTGCTGGAAGGGCAGTGAGTGCTCTTAACTACTGAGTTGGAACACCTTTCCAACTCCATGGTTTCTTTCCCAAGAATATTGTTTTGATATTTAAAATTTTGTCAGGGATACATTTTTTGAGTGATGTCTTCTTTATGAGGACATCAGAGTATAGACACACACAGATGGCGGTGGGGCCATGAATGATGCAGTTTTTTCATCTCTCCTTCGTCATTGGTTTATTGACCAGATTATATGTCAGATGACTCTATATTACTGTATGAGGAGCTCTTATCTTTTATTAGGTACAGTGAGCTTTTGGGAAACAAATAAGTTTTGTATGGCCATAGACAGTTTGGAGAAAAACAAAGCTATTTTCTCCAAGGGTCAAGTACTTTTGACTTTTGAAAGGTTGTTAATCCCTGTATAGCCCGGCATTTATAACTCTATCATGGAGGGTGGATGTAAGGCCATACTACAATTTTCTTGATGCTTATGGAGAGTTGTTTGGTCATTTTCCTGTAAGATGTGATTGGCTCAAGCTGCCATTCATCTCTAAAGGCTGTCAAAGAGCGCTCACCAGGAGCTGAAGTGGCAGCCATACATTTTCTTGTTTACATGGCCTTGAATTGAATAGTCTCCAGTTTCTACACCATGCATATCTTTCAAACCACTTTATCCATTTAGTGAGGGTGATTTTAGTTAAAAGGGGTGAGAATCATAAAGAGGCGTAGGCACCACAGAGCTGTGGGTGTACTCCTTGCTACTGGAGCTGGTGCTTGCTCTAGCAGAACTTGCTGGCTTGTGTTCCTTGTCCAGCACTCCTTACTTCAATTGTCTCATAGGTCACCTTCTGCTCCTTGGGGGGGCTCTGACTGTCTGACAGAGAGCAGATGAAGATAGAGGGTCATTCTGTAAGTGGCATGGTAGGAAAGTTGGCATTTTCTCTTTTTAGAATGAATATGAAGAGGCATATCCAGCTTTCATTTTTTATTTTTATTTAGCTTTTTTCTCTAAGCATCATCTCAGCAGATCCCTGAGGTGGGTGTGTCTCATATCTGAAAGCATTGTCTTAGAAAATGAGCTTAACTTTCTTGCTGAGCTTTGGGTTTCCTGGGAAGATGGGCATCAAACTACGTCATTGGGAAGTGAGATAATTTAAGGTCTGGCATGTGAACAAAGGTTACTATAATCTCAGTTTCCACAGATCAGTCTCTATTTAAAGTAAACTTTAAAGAAATACATTGATATGATGGTCTCCAAGTGTTTCCCAGGCTGGATGAACTGTTGGGTCTTTTGCTTCAGCCCCCTGAGTAGCTGGGACTATAGGAATGTGCGACTATACCTAGCTGAAAGCTGGTTTTGACTTTTTTTGTGACATGAGGTCACAATAAGTTGAGCAGGCTGGCTTTGAACTTGCTTTATAGCTCAAAAGGGCACTGGATTTCACAATCCGCCTGCCTCATCTTTTTGAGTAACTGGTGTGTGTGTGTGTGTGTGTGTGTGTGTGTGTGTGTGTGTGTGAATTCAGGTGTGTAAGTCCCATAGTGTATGTGTGGAGGTCAGAGGACACCCTTGGGTGTCTATCCTCAGTTTCCATTTTGTCTTGAGACAGTGCTGTTTTTTTTTTTTTTTTTTTTGCTGCTGTGTATGGCCAGGCTAGATGGCCCATGAGCTTCTCCTGTTTCTGCCTCCTGCCTACTACCTTGTTTGGCTTTAAGTGGGTTCTGAGGACTCAAACTCAGTCTTTAGGCTTGCACAGGAAGCACTTTGTTCACCAAGTAATGGCTCATTTTAACTATTAGGGGCCAGCGCATGGTACGGAGAAATTGGAGTGTTCCTGCATGTATACAGGAACACATGAGAAAAAAGAAGGGGCTCTTGTATATGTGCTTTTCATTCACTTTCCCATGGATAAGTGATTTCAATAGGTTGCAAATCAACTTCATCATGAACAGATTTATGACAGGAGAATACGTTAACTGATTATGCAATAAAACAACAATCTAGGAAAAGTCAGTTCTATCCTGAGTTACTGGATTAACTTACTGGCTGGTTTAGCTGCCTTCATGAATAGTCAGCCTGGAGGACAGGCTATTCTGAACCAGAAGTGGGGTGGGAACTTAACTTCTGACAGAAATGTAAAGTCTATGTCAGGGAGACCCACTCACCTACTGACTTCCTCCCCTTCTCCCCTCCCCTCCTCCGCCAAAAAGTGATCTGTGTGTATCAAATTTGTTTTGAACCATTTGTACATTTTAGTTTTCTATTTAAGAAATCTTTTTCAAAACCAAAGTCATTAACATTTTCTCTCATGCTTTCTTAGATCCAAAATAGGAACTCAAAGTCTCCAAAAAAAAAAAAAAGACAAGGGAACGGAAGTGCTAATTACCCCATTTGATAAGTGCAGGTTCTGTGCATGAGTTGTAATATCACACTGTACCCCATTAATGTGTATGACTATTACATGTTAATAAAATGTTACAAGCAAGCCCCAAAGCAACAGATAGAGTTTGGGTGTTCACATTTATGTCTGTAATGCATAGTTAACTCATTTACTGTTGCCTTTATCGGATCATAGCTCATTGAAGTTGCTTATTTTCCACGTGGGGTTTCATTTGATTTTCACTATCTTTTTTATTCATTCATTTATATGAAGTTGCAAAGCAAAAAGAGACAAATTTTCATGTTGTCTTATATTTAAGTGCACAAAGAAGACCTCAGAGTCTAAAGGAATCTTATAACTGCTCTATGGATAAGTCAACCCGATTTCTGGTTAGTTTTTGCCAAATTGCATTGGTACTTTATCAACAAAAGAGCTTGTTCATCCGTTGCCTCTATGTATATCAAGTTGATGGGCAGTTCTTTTGCCATTGAGAAGATAGTGTAATATGGTCCAACTATCTGTGAACTCACCTGTTGAGGCAGCAGTGCTTCTGAGGTGAGCAATCTGAGACATTGGTTCAACCAGTGGTGTCCTCTGTTCTGTATGTATCTTTACTTCCATATGTATTCATGAAAAATAGCTATCATCTGTGCAGCATGGGAATTATCCATATTTTGCACATCTGAGGTCCAAGAACATTAACGTAATAGGATTACTTAGCACTGGCCAGGTGAAGAGAAGCCCAAAGACTCAGTGTCTCTTATTTGTGGTCTCTGGTCTCTGCACTTGAAGAAATGATGCCACATAACCTGCATTTTGGGTAAGTGTTGTTAGGCCACTGTACCAGTGTGGTTTCCCTTCCAAAGCCCCTGCAGGCCCTGACATAGAATTATAAGCTACCTTGCCTGTGTCTGACCACGACCAGTGTGCTCAGTGGTTTCTGTGCTATATAGGCTTCAGGTTAACCAAAATCAGTTTGTCTGTGGTCTTGCAGGGGATGCTGGAGCTCAGACTTCTACAACTGCTGACCCTAAGTTGTTCTTTTGTTTTCTCTTCCTTTCAGTGGAGGCCATAGTGGAGTTTGATTACCAGGCCCAGCATGATGATGAGCTGACGATCAGCGTGGGTGAGGTCATCACCAACATCAGGAAGGAGGATGGAGGCTGGTGGGAGGGACAGATCAACGGCAGGAGAGGTTTGTTCCCTGACAACTTTGTGAGAGTGAGTACAAAGCCAAAGGCTTTTTCCTGTTTCCTGTATGGGCTTTGCTGACCAAAAGGCTGTGGGGGCCATGAGGATAAGTGCATGGGGCTCTTAGGGGCTTCACTTGCAGCTTGAGCTTCTGGGTAATGTCAAGAAGAACACATATAATTTTGCTCCATGTATGTGGGATATCTGTTTTTAAGTGACTTCTTAAGACCTGAAATGATCTACTCCCTCTGCCCAAATGGTTTATCACCTTTTAGAAAATGCTGAGGAAATATAAAGCCTGTGAAATTGTTTGGTTTTTCTGCTTTAAGAGTTTGAGAAGATTGTTCCATTTTTACATTCCATGCAAAATGGAATTTGAAACTCAGTCTTGGCCATGTGCATTGGTAGCCTTCAAATTAAATGCAGAATCTAAATGATGCTTTTTACTACTTTCTACTCATAGACTTGCGTTTCTCACAGGAGCAGTGTTACTTTCCTTTTCTCATTTGTGTCTATGAAGCATTGAATAACATCTGTTTTCTTAGGAAGATTTTGAAACCTATGCCCTTTGTCAAACTCATTTAGGGATTACTTATAAAAGGTATCTCATTCCTGTTAATCAATGATGTGTTTTAACTGTTGTAAACAATAGTGTGAGTTTAGGGGTTAAGAAGAGGTTACCTGTGGGAAATATTAACCAGGTCTAAAAGACCCAGTACCATAAGCTTCTGGTCTCATACTGGGGATGAGATGATTGCCCTCCATTCATGGAGAATCCCCAGGCCTGTAGCTGAGTTCTCTGTGGTACCAGACCATAGTCAGGGGTGTGTTTTACCTGTATAGAGCAGGTTGTTTAGGAAATCTTGGACTCAGAGAATCATGTATCCCCATCCAAGGAGCCTTAAGGGCTGGGTGGCAAGGCATTAAGGGGGTTGTTGGTGAAACCATGTGAAGAGCTACAAGTTTCCAGTGCTTGGGCCTCCTACCTTTACCCTGTGGGAATCTAAACTGAATAAGAGTCAAATTCAGTTTTTCTTCAGGATCTTGCCCCCACATGGCTGTGCCAACCTCTATTTTTCTTTGCTTTTGGTGTACAGAAAGCTGGGGAGTGCAGCAGAGTTAGGCTGGAATATGCTGATAAACCTTACTTTGGCTTTCTGTGGTAGGAATGTTGAGACTATGCTGGAATCAGGGGCTTCCTCCCATTCTTAGAGTAGGAAAGCACAATGTCTGGGCTACCACTGATTGACTCTGTTGACGTCTAACCAAGAGGTAATTCTTGGTAAATCCAAACAGATTTTACCACTTTGGAAAAGGACTGTTCTTGAACTTCAGCCAAACTTGAATGTGAAAGGAGAGGTTTCCCAAAGGAGGGGGCAATGCTTGGGGTGAAAATGAAGGAGGAAATAAGGAGGGCAGAGGATGTGGCAGAGAGAGCAGAAAACCCTGGGAAGGAGAATGAGTCTTGGGAAAGGGTGGGGGAGTGTGAGAAAGATGTGGGGCATGGGAAAAGAGGAGGAGCATGAAAGGAAGAGACTATTCTTGTGAGCTTCTGTTTAGAGGGCAAGGTCTGTTCTAAAAGTGTTTAGGGTCCTTTGTTAGCTTAGTACCCTCTGACTTCTAACCACAGATGCATAGAACTGAATTGGAAGGCATTGGGTAAACCTCTAGAATTGAGTTTGGGCTTACTCTTCATTTGCTATGAGGGGTTGTGGAAGGCAGATGGGAACCAGGGCAGGAATTATCCAGTCTAGTCAGTGACCCTCTTCCCTTTGGCAGTACTGCTGAACAGAAGGTGCTTTCCCTGTGCTGTAGGGGTGATAAGGTCTTTCTGGCCAGGTGGTCCTTCATTACCTTGACTTAGACTTGGGGACCCTCAGCTGCAGATGCCTGCAGATCTGGGGCTACTCCTCAGGCTCCCCCATGGGAGGTGGCCTTGGGAGGCCTGTATCCCTTAACCAGGGAACTGGCCACTCACATTCAGCCCTCTTTCCTCCGAGCTTCCTGGGGGCTTTGTCTTTAGCTCTTTGCTATTATCTAAGGGTTTTTTTCTTTACTTTATCTGATTGAAAAAATCTCTTTATTAATCTGGCCCCAGGTTGATCTAAGCATGCTATTTTCTTTTGTAAGCCCAACTCCCTCATAGGCTGCTCTGGGGATTAAATGACACTGAACTGGCAATCATTGAGCATAGTGGCAACCAGCTATTAAGTGTGCCGTTTGTCCTGTTACCACATAAAGGAATGGCCCGCTCTCTTCATCTTTCCTAATCAATTGTCCCTTAACCTAGGCTTGAGTCCTTGTTCACTGAGAGGAAGTCACATTCTAGGGAGGTATTTGGCTTACCCATGGTAGATGAAATAGAAATGTCTAGGGGCCATGCCACTGTGGCTGTCACAATCTAGGGAAACTTTGATTCTTTTAGATGGCTGAGTCTATTTTCAAGTCTTCACCCTTAGGCTTATTATTGAGAACTCAGTAGGTGGATGCAAAGGAGTTTAACAACAATTCAAACTCCCGCAGCGAATTTTAAAAAGAAAATGTGTTTTTAAGCAATAACAATCATATTGGTATACATCTGCCAGTTTTGAATATTTTATTTAGCTTAAGAATTAATTTGTCTTGGATCAAATGAAGTAATCTTGTGGAGTCCCATCATTTATTTGTGTGCCTCTGTTGATGTTGTCACCATCAGAGAGCTGCCTTAAGTCTTTTCTCAGTTCTCTTATCAAATCCCTACTGTCCCATTTGAGCACATTTTTCTGAAATAATGGCATTCAGAGACTACCTTCAAGTCTTTCTCTCAATCAAACATCTCTACCATATTCGTGGGGTGCTCTGTATTCACCCATCTCATTATTAAGAACAGGATGATTCTTTGCTAGCTCTCAGTGCTTGTTTGTCTGTTGCACGTTTATTTAAATAGATCAGAAGAATCGTTTCAATTCCTTCTTCTCTTTTCCACCCTCCTTCTTTCCCCACTTCTTTTTTTAGAATCTCCCTTTTTTATTGTTTGAAAATTTCATATAGGATATGATGTTTGGATCAAATATACCCTTCCAAACTCCCTGCCAACTCCTCCCCTATCTTTCCTACTACTTCCCCCTCCCAACTTCATAATTCTGTCTTCTTTTTTAAAAAAATCAGAGTCCATTTACTCCTGCCTACATGGATCTCATGGGCAGAATCCCTGAAGAAGACCTACGCTCCTCCCTCAGGAGCCATCACTTGGTAATAGCTACTTAAATAGGACTGGGACTTCATGAGCTGCCCCCCATCCATGCACAGACTTGTTGATTTTGTACACACAGTCATGGCTACTGTGAGCTCATTTGTAGAATGGTGTTGTCATGTCCTGCCAAATACTGTTCTGCTGTAGATGTCTACTACCACTGGCTCTTATAGTCATTCTGCCCTGTCTTCCATGATGATCCTTAAGTCTTGGGGGGAAGGAATGTATCTTAGTTAGGGTGTCTATTGCTGTGAAGAGACACCATGGCCATGGCAGTTCTTATAAAGGAAAGCATTTAATTGAGGCTGGCTTTTTTAGTCCATTATCATCATGGCGGGAAACATGCTGGCATGCAGGCAGACAGGATGCTGGAGAGGTAGCTGAGAGGTTCTACATCTGGATCTGCAGACAGCAGGAAGTGACAGTGACATACTAGCCAAGCTTGAGGGTCTGAGACCTCAAAGCCCACACCCACTTCCTCCAACAAAGCCACACCTACTCCAACAAGGCTACACCTCCTAATGGTACCACTCCCTATGGGCCTATGGGGACCATTTTTATTCAAACCACCACAGAATGTGATAATAGATGTCCCATTCAGGGCTGAGCACGCTAGTCTCTCATCCTCTGCATGGTGATCAGTGTTAGATCTCTATTAATTACCATATAGTGATACATGTTTTAGGATGTTTTTCTTTGTCTCTTCAAAATTAATTCATTTTAAATATAAAATTTACATAGACTAAAATGAATTTCATTAGTATCCATTATGATTTTTGTTTTTACATGAGAATGTACCTCTACAACCAATCTCTAGATCAATATTGTTTCTGTCATCTCCTACCCCACAAACTTCTCTTGCTTTGTCCTAGACATCCCCCCATTCCCCAGGTAGTCAGTCTATTGTGATAGATTAGTGTTCCCATACTTGAATTGTCATGTAAGTAGGGCTGTAAGAACATGTGCTAGTTTAAATGTCTTATTTTGTATCACAAAATTGTTGCACGTATCAGTACTTAATTATTGCCATATAGTTTTACATGGTAATGAATATATCATAACTTGTCAATACCCAATTTTTTGGTTGATGGCTATTTAGGTTGTTTCATTTGGAGATTTTTGTGACATTCTTGTGCATGTTCTATAAACACAATTATTCATTTCATTCATATATACATACATATATATATATATATATATATATATATATATGGAATGTCACCCTTGATTTCAGCCAGTAGGCTTTTTTCCTGTTTAAAGGTTTAAAGCTGGGGCATCTGTAAGGAGTGGTGGTAGGTATTATGCATGTACTTTGAGCCTCTTGTTTGCTAGTTAAGCCTAGTGAAGGAATCACTCTGAATCCTGGTGAGTCTGACTGGTAAGGAAATCTGAAGCACAGAGCTCAGTCTCTTGGAGCTGATTTGACTGGGGGCCAGGAGCTATCAAAGTCTAATCCTTATATTATTAAAAACATGCGCATAGAGAGCATGTATCTAAGCTCTGTTGGACTCATTTAATGAGGAAACCAGTGGAATAACAAAACTTGATTTACTGAGGATATGAGGAACTGATTAAAAAGTCAGTGGAATATTCAAATAAGACTGTAAAGTGAGATTTAAAACTGGCTCGTGTCTTAGAGGACAGTAAAACCCTAACCTTTGGAGCTATCATCTCTACCAGAAGAGAAAAAAAAAAAGCTGAATGCCATACTGTGTTTTCTATGAGTTATTCTCTGACTTTTGTAGGGCTGTAAAATGTCCTAATAAAGTATTAGTCCAATTTATATTTCCAGGGAGCCAGATGTCCCTCCTGGGGTCTCCCTTAAGAAAATGCATTAACATAACACTAGAAGGTCCCATGATCATGACCATGGGCATTTTTTATTTTTGTTTTATTTTGTTTTGGCCTAATTTTCAGGTTTCGGTATTGTTTTCATGAATTGACCATGAAAGACCATGGTATGGTTTACAATATTAGGAAAAACCACAGTGAATCATCATAATTATTTAATAAAATCTATGTCCTTTCTAAGACCTCAAACTGTCACATAAAATACAGGGCAGCTGTACAGGGACATGTGAGCACTTTCTTTGGATTTAATTACCAATATCATCCTTTAAAAACCTTACTCTGAGATGGACACAACATGGTGCTTTGACCATTTTTGGCATGTCTTGATATGGGCTCTCAGGGACACATGGTAAGTCGAAGCAGGATGAGACGTTTTGTAATTTACATGCAGAAAGCAGGAAGCTGTGGTAGGGGTTAAAAGAGTATGGTTGTTGATCTTGAAATGCATCTGACATTGTCTGTGAGGAAGTGAGCTGTTTTCTTGGCCTGGCTCTGTCCATGGAAGTAGCTTTGTGTGCTGCCTGCACCATTGTTGAAAGCTGAAGTGTGCTTACTTACAGTTTGCATTCTATGCATGCGAAGTGTAACAGTTCTCAGCTCAATTTCCCAGCTCCTTACTTGTCCCTTGCTGGGTGTTTGAGTTCTGGTTTTGGCATATTCAGAGCTTTCTTTTTTTGTATTGTAAAGATTGGCCAATGCAGTCCCTAAATGAGGCAGAAAGCCAATATTCTACATACACGTGTCACTTTAAGACAAAGCTCAGCGTTCTGCTGCTATTCTTGATTTAGGAAAGGAGCACAAATCTCCTTCAACAAGTGGCACGAAGCAGACACTTCCACATGGCTCTTTCGTACTCACCACCATTCTTGGATTTCCTTTCAAAAATTTTTGCTTTTCTTTACTCTTCCCACCCAAAGGCTATAACAATGATTATTTTCAAGGTTGCTTTACAAAAAGTAGCAGGGGGTTTTGCAAGTGCCTTTCATTATGGAGAGAGATTTTTTTCCAGTTCTGAGGATAGTATACAGTCTCACACATGCCAGGCAAACACTTGACCATTAGGTTCAGTCTCTCTTTGCTCACATTCCACAGTGAAGTGCCTGTGTACATGCACATTCGCAGAGTAGACGTTTGTTGAGTGTCTGCTAGAGAGGATGCTAGCCAGTGGTAAACATCAAAGGATATGAGCATAATGAAGACACGTTGAACAGAGTGCCATATTGTCACAAATATAACTTGTCTTCACAGAAACAATGTACAGGGCCTGTGCCATGACATTGAAGAACATGTGTTAGGCATTGCTCTGTGAAGATGATCAACAAAGGTGTTTCGGATTAAACTGTCACTTGAGAAGTTTCAGAGTTTATTCATAAGGCAACTATTTAAACGAGCTAGATAAACTGTTTTTAGACCCTGATTGCTGGGCTACTTTATGGAATTATAATGGCTACATTCTTCTCAGGGCTTGCTGGCTGCCTAATATTGCAGCTGTAATCTGAGTACAGTAGTCAGAATGTATTGAGCACTTGCTGTTTGCCAGGCAGGAAAGAAGTTAAGCCCTTCGTGTGCATTATTTTATGATTTCATGAAATTGTACCATTCTATGACATAGTTACTATTTTGATTTAGAAAAAATGCTCAGAAAAGGCAACATGATTTATCCATATTAAGGGACTTATCCAGGAGCTAGGAGGGAGCAGAGACAACTCTAGAACCCAGACAGCTGGCTTTCTAACCTGAGCCTCCAATCTGATAGCGTTATCTGGATGTCTGATGGCATTCCTCTCTCTCTATGCCATTACCACCTGCTGCATTATGCTTCCTCCAGATGGCTTACCAAAAGGAATAAAATCAGATATGAAACCTTTTTTAAAAAAGCAGTCTTGACTGGGCACAGAGATACATGCCTTTAATCCCAGCACTCAAGAAGCAGAGGCTGGTGAATCTCTTAAGTTTTAGGCCAGCCTGGTCTACATAGTGAGTTCCAAGCCATCCAGGGCCACTTAATAAGACTCTAACTCAAAACAAAGAAGCAACAACAGTAGCAAGGCAGCTTTTATCTACTCTCCGGCTTGCACTCTTTTTCTTACATATTCCAAAGTAAGGCAATTAGGGAAAATATTTCATTTTTATTAATTAGTATGCAAACTTGTCATTTTTCAGTGCTTAGGATCTGCCCTTTAAGTGGGAGTGAGACTGTTATTTTCTATCCTTGGGGCCCCCTGCAGCAAGCAATTCCAGCTCAAATTACATTTTCATCATTGAACACTTTATTTTCAGAAAAACTCATAAGTCTAACAACTGGAGCTGTTGGAGTGACATTTCTCACAATGGCCTTCAAGTAGGAAGGACCTGGAGTAGTTAACGACTCGTGTGATATGGAAGGGGCCCATAGCATTTGAAAGCTCAGGCTTTCTAATAGTTACAGTGCAAGTAAGGGTATTGCATCTTATGACCCAGGGAAAGCTGGGACCCTAGTGAATTTTAGTCCCCCTGATTGACTTGATTATATATAATAGAATCTTTTATTTCCTTAGTGACAAGAGTCTCAAATCCTAGCTTAGAACGGGACTTTTAGAGCCTGGGTTTTAACCCCTGACTTTCTAGCAGATCACAATCTAAACTGTCTAGGATGTTGCCGTGATTGTTACTGGATATTAAAGCTTGTGTGGGGAGGTGGGGGGGCAGGGCTCCAGCTGAGGACTCTAACCAGTGCTACTTTCTTACTTGGCTGTGTTCCATGTGTGTCACCTTGTCAGACACTTAGTATAGGGGGAGGAGTTGGCGTAAGAGACTTAGAATATTTTATTTAAGTTTTATTTTAAAGCCAGGCATAGCGGTTCACATTTGTGATCCAAGGACTTGGGAGGTGAGGCAGAAGGATCAGGAGTTTAGGAACATCCTCCACTACATATTGAGTTGAAATTCAAGGCTAGCTTGGGCTACATGAGGTCCTGTCTCAAAAAAAAAAAAAGTATTCATTTTATTCTGCATCACCATCATTCCCCAAGAACATGAATTGGTAGTTGGTGACTTATATTTAAAAATGTTGCTAAAGTTCTCTCTCTCTCTCTCTCTCTCTCTCTCTCT
>NW_021604662.1:1316429-1330636 GCF_004785775.1 Grammomys surdaster | reverse complement strand
CATAGGAATATGTAAATAAATACTCCTTTCAAGTCCACTAGAATGAATACAGTCAAACAGCAGAATCTCTGGATCAGGTCCTTAATTTTCTTCAACTCCTTACTTGGGGCTAGTAAAATAAGTAGATGTCTAGAAATGATACCCAAGGCTGTACCCAAATCCTGACATCCTGTGAATATGACAAGTGATCACTTGTGATTGTGTTTTGCTAAATGGCATGGCTGATCTGAAATGGGAGGTTATCCAGCTGGGCCTACTTTAGTACATGAGCCTTTTAAGAGTTGAGAGCTCTCTGTGTATAAATGATAGAAAGGGAAGTCACACTAAAAGCCTGAAGATTTTCTACTTTGAAGAAGCAAGTCACACGAGGAGCAATACACCAACCTGTACGAGCAGAGAATAGGCATTGGCTAATAGCCACAGAAGATGTTAAGGCTTCAGTCCCTCAGACACAAAAATTAGATTCTGCCAAAACTCCAAGAGAGCTTGGAAATGGATTCCTTGAGCCTCCAGATAAAAGTTCCTCCTGGTTGGCAGCTTGAAATAACTGTGGACAACTTAGAGTTGAGCCTGCTAGCATTTTTACCTTCAAAGCTTCCAGAGAATAAATGGATGTTGTTTGAAAATATATGGATTTAAAGTACAGATAGCAACTGGGCTGGGGGAAAGTTCTTATTCCCTGCTAGTGCCTTGTAAGTAGAGACTGACTCTTATCATTGAGTGACATGGGAGAAACCTGTGGCAGGCCTCAGATTACAAATACTATACAATACATTGTTGTTAGAGTCACCATGCCGTATATCAGATCTCTAGAATTTAGTTTGTACCCACTGTCTAATTTTGCTCAGGAGCACAGAAGCTCAGAGTTAGGATGTCTGGGACTGATGGACATCATAGCTCTACCTATACTACCTTATTACCCTTCACTTCTATTTTTGAAGATGAAAGGCCTCTAAATAGACTGCTAGTTCTAACTCCACTGTATCATCTGCATCTGAGAGTAGCCAATTGACAACCACCAAGAGCTTTTCCAGCATCTCAGAGTGCCTTACTATTTGCATTACTAGCTAATGTATATCAGCTGATTAGTGTCAACCAAACACCATTCTCAGTTGCTCTGTAAGAGAAACAGTCTTCTAATTCCTGGGCACAAATTATCTAGAAATCTGTCATTGGATTTGTAAGTGTTTCTCGAGACTTTCCTGGTATGTTCTGGTTGTTGACTTTAAGGTTTATTATATTATGACCTAAGAAAATACTCTATATGATTTCAAGTCCTTTAAACAGATTGAGGTTAGATGATGATGATGATGAACCAAGATAAGGTCTATAAATACTTAAAAGGAATGTGTACTCAGATATGTACTCTGTAATAGCCAACCAGAACCTTTTGGTTGACCGTATTGTTTAATTCTAGATCTACACTGCTTTCCCACACAGTGCTGAGAAAAGTACTAAGGTTCCCAGCTGCAGTTATAGATTGTCTGTCTTTCATCTCACACTATCTGATTTTGCTCCTTATTTCCTAATTAGCACCTCATAAATTGAAATGATCATAAGTCAAAAATACAATTATACTTGCTGTATAAAACATCAGTACCCAAGTATACTGAAGAGGATCAATTGTTTACCCTCATGGTCATGTGTCAGACTGGGAGCTGTGGCTCACTGCCACTGCTCAATCTTGCCACAGAGTATTCTGCTGCATGTCACTCAGAAAAATATCAATCTCCATGATCTGACATACAGTTTCAATAGAATTCTATTACTTTCAAAATTGTGTAAAGAAGAAAAATTGTAAGGCAAACCACTACACATTAGGTGTCCTCTGCATTTTGAAGCTTCGTTTTTAATTTTTAATTTCAAAATCCATCATATATCATATATAAATGATATACATAAAATGCACATTGATTATATTATATTTTTAGGATATTCTGCATTGTGCTCTTTTATCTCTTGCCCCTTCTACTGTTCCTAAAGTTTAGTTTTGATGTACACACATGTGGGATTGTTAGATCTTTTTGGAGGAATCTAGTCTTTACCATTGTTCAGATATCATTGTTTATTTCTTAGAGCAAACTCAAACTCTGTCAAGTTCAAAAGAACCTGGGAACAAATGGCTAACTGTGGTGCCGATTAGCATGCTGGTCCCTAGGTTCTCTCACTATTGCAAATAAAACATCTGTTACAGAGTCCATGCTGGCATCCTGAGTGTCTCAGCTATATAGTTTTCATTTGTTGGTCGTACATCAATCAAACAGAAAAAAAATGTGGCAAAAATTGTTCAGCCCTAGTAACTCCTGTCCATATCAGTGATCAGTTAGTTAGGGGCTAGAACAGGAACATAGGTTAAAAAAAAAAAAAAAGCTGAGGCTCACCCTGTAAGTGCAAGCTCTCCGATGTATAGATGGCTGCAGAGCTAACAAGCCGATTTTGGATTTCACTGTAGTTTCTTAAGTCACAAGGGGAACTGAAATAACAGATGTCCCAATCTCCCCACAAGCCTAGGAGTAACGTTCATCATCTTTGTGCCGTCGTCGAGGAAGATAAGATGAGTGGGTATAAGGGAACTTCTGAGAGGGTGCAGCTGGAGATTCGGATGCCTCCTCACTAGTGGGTAGTCCAGCATGCACTAAGGATAAAGTCTGCTTTCCAGGCTCTTCCTCCTGCTCCACCACCATTTGTGGAAAGAGCTCAGCCCATTCTTTTTGCTCTGAGCTGCCTGTTTTGTTTGTCAAAGACAGGCATCTCTCTCTCTCTCTCTCTCTCTCTCTCTCTCTCTCTCTCTCTCTCCCTCCCTCCCTCCCTCCCTCCCTCTCTCTTTCCCTCCCTCCCTCCCCCCTCTCTCTTTTTCTCTCTTTTTCTCTTTTTGTCATGCTTTTCTTCAGTACCAAGTTTTTCTCCTGAGGAGGGGGAGGGAAGGAAGGAGGAAAGGGGAAAGGAAGGGGAGAGGAGAGAGAAGTGGGGAGGTGAAGGGGAGGATGTCCTATGCTTCTGGGAGTCTGAGTACAGAAAGCAAATGGGCTCTCCTGAGTTTGTAAGCTGAGAAGTTGTTCAAGCCAAACCACATCCTGCCCTGGGGTTCAGGAGCCAGGTGGTCCCAGATGGAGAGGGGGGGCAGGCAACTGTGTGAATCCTGCGCTTAGTGCATGGGGATGATTTCTGTCACCATGTCCCCTTCACACTGAGCTTCTCTTTTAAGGAGGCTTCCCAACTCACTGGTAAACACTGTGGTGCTGGTCCGCTTCCAGTTGTGGCCCTGCTGCAAAGCAGCTGCACACAGGTGGCTCTGCTGCAGCTCTTGAGGAAGTACTTTGCTGGCTGTAAATAACCCATGGTCAAGGGCTGAGATGTCTGAGTGCAGTTGCTGTTATCAGTATGGTGGGGGCCTCTTGGAACCCAAAGATGGACTTTTAAAAATATACTATGGAAGAAAACAAATTTCAACAAGGATTTTTAATAATTGCTAAATGTACATTACGGTCATGGTTGTACTAAAATATAATTGGAACTGATGAGATGTTAAGTGTGCGCATATTCTGAGCTGGGCTGTGCATGTTTACACGGTATTCATTGTCTGCAATGTCATGAAGGTTTAGTTTCTGACTGACCAGATACAGTTCATAATAAAGAAACGACATCCAAAAAATCAACATGGACAGATGGTGGACAAAAGACACATTGCAGTTGTTTAAAACCGTAGCATTATCAAGTGATAGCTGCTAACCGTACAGTCATGCTGTGCTGTATTGGAACGCCCATGGGCACACTGGGAAAGGAGTCAGGTTGCTAGCTGCTCCTCTGTAATTGCTGTTGAATGGCCTGGCTCATGCTCACAATTCAATCTTTAATTATTTCCCTTAGCCGACAAGTCATCTGTATCTCCACAGTTTTTTTCCCCCCCTCAGCATTATTTTTGGTTGTTACTAAAAAATTTGTTGGCGGCGCTAGGGATGGGACTCTGAGCCTGGTACTCAGTAGGTAAGTACTAAACAACTGTGCTACATCTCCAAGTCCTCTGTCTTGATCTTGAAATTACAGTAATTGCCAATTTGCCAGCTAACAAATACAGTGACCATATGAAGCCCGCACTAAATGGCTGTGTGCTAAATGGGTGATTACATCAGGCTTTTGAGGCAGGTACTATGAACCAGAAAAATTTGAATGTGGAGGACATCAGCTTCGTGTGGTTTCACATGTTGAGAATCGTTTTCTGTATGCATTCATATTTCTTCCAGAGACTGCGCTGTTATTTAGTTCAAAATGTCACACAACAGCAGATATCTTTGGTTCATATAATCCAGGCAATTATGGTGTGAACTTCTGCTGTCGGTGGTAGTTAATGCCTGTATACCTCACTCCTTTTTTAGCCTCTGATTTTTTTTTAAATTCAATTTAACTCATCCTTTTATTTTAAAACTTGAATTTCAATGGGTTCCATTAACAGGTATTTTAAAATGACAATCAAGTCTAGGATGCTGCCAGCTCAAAGCTGAACACAATCCCCAACCCTTAAGCTGGATAGGAAATCAATTGCAGGCCGGTTGCAACTGCAATGCAGAGCTATAGCTGATTTGTAAACAGCCCTTGTATCAACATATCACAGTTGACAAGCCACAGTGAAGTGTGTGATCTTGCTATCTAAATGGCTGCCCTGATTGCAAGTCCACGTGGAGTGCATCTCCCAGGGCCATGCAGGATAATTAAAGCCACCATTGGTAGATGATTACAGATTACTTCATTACAGACAAACTTAAGCCCGCCTTCACTTCACTGAAAGGCAAATGGCGATTCGGTTTACCCAAAACTATATATATTTTATTTTTTTCCTTTTTAGTTTGAATTGTACAAATGAATATTAAATTATAAACAAAACTAGAAGCCATTTTCCTTTTAATGAATTCACTATAGGGCCATGCTTGCCATTCCTGGGCTGTACTGCCACTGAGTTTCTTGTGATCTGTAGCCTCTTCCTTGTTTGTCCCGATGCCAGGGATTGGTAGGTGATTTCTGTCATCCTTTTGTTTTCCAGAGTGTCTAGAATGTATCTTGTGGTTGCAGAATGAGCATGCTAAATATTCATCTGGCTTAATTGAATTTAATGCATGATCCTTAAAACTAACTTGTAGGTTTGGAGTTATTAAATGGTTTACTTTTCAACAGCATATAATTTTTTTTTGCTATTGCCTGGGCTAGAAAATTATTTAAGTAAAAGAGAAACTTCTTTCTTTGAGGTAGATCTTACCAAGCTGATGCCACTTTCATTTTCATATTATTGCTGAGTACAGTAAGCGATAACTATAGTTGAGAGGGCCGAGATGATGCAAAGGTTTACTATATATGGCTGTATACCTGGCTAGACTGGAGGGAGAGAAGCTTAGCTGGGCACCGGTGGGTACAGGCAGGGCATTGGTCAGCGATGAATGCATGGGCAAAGAACACACACCAGAGAACAGCTTGGGAGAACTGGTTCAGTTTATTGGGGGAGAATAAAAGCTATTTAACCTTTTGGGAGGTGAGTAGAGGCTACTGGGGTGAATATATGTTATTGGCCAGGGCCAGGGTGCTGCGGATATCTCATTTGCATGAGGAGGAATTCCAGGTGCTGCTGGACATGACCTTATGAAGGGAAAGGAAGTTTAACCTGGCTATGGGCTATGTGACCTCCTCCAGTGGGCAAAGGTTGGGGACCCAGGGTTATGTGCACCAGGACATGCAGGCCCCCAGCAGGGGCAGAACGACCCTACTCTTGTTGATGTAAGGATGAAATTTCAGAGATTTGGACATGCCTCCAGGTCTGCAGCTCCTTGGCCCCACATATGGTCACTAGGTGCTATATATGAACGTATTGCACGTGGCTCTCATACTTGCCGGCTGGCCCAGTTTTGTTTTAAACCTTCAACTTTTATGAAGGTTGACAATGATGTTTAGATATCAGTTCAAAAGGAACAAATTAGCATGTGATATTTTCATACTGTTAATTTCTCAACATTAGCATTTTAAAATTTATTCCCTTTGACACATTTTTCTATTTCAAGTTTCATTTCTTTGACACTAAAATTTAATAGTGTAGTTAGATAGTTTCTGCTTTTCAGAATAAGGACAAAGGTTGCCAAAAGTGTAGGTCGTGGGGCTGGTAACAGTACCCATTACAAGCCCTCTGACCTGAATTCAATCCCCAGGCCTCACATTGTGGAAGTAGAGAACTAACTCCCTAAAGTTGTCCACTGGCCTCCACATCAGTGGCATAACGCCCATTTCATACACAC
This sequence comes from Grammomys surdaster, assembly GCF_004785775.1. Lineage (NCBI taxonomy): Eukaryota > Metazoa > Chordata > Mammalia > Rodentia > Muridae > Grammomys > Grammomys surdaster. The sequence continues at coordinate 1,324,364 of NW_021604662.1, read as the reverse complement.
AAAACACACACACACACACACACACACACACACACACACACACACATCTGTGCACTAAATAAAAATGAATTTCAAAAATGTGCGGGTTATTTTTGATAGCTCAGGTGATCTTTGTAAATTATTGAACAGGACCTAAGTATTGTATTTATATTTCAGTGTATGTTGTCTACCCACACCATAATTTCATAGTATGAAGTGTTTCTGAATTGTTAAACTATATAAGAGTAAGATTATATAGCCTATATCTAGCTATTTGCTACCTAGATTTATCAAATTGTTACCACATTGTTGATGCACTTTTGGTTCTTTTAAAAACAAATAAGTAGACTCACAGTTTCAGCTCCGAGATGTAGAGAGCTGTGAACATGTCCCTGCGCCCCACACCCCTCCAATAAAAATGAGACTGGTAATTAACAAGAGAAGCAAGTTCACCAAGCAAGTGCCATTTTAAAATCCGGAGATCATAGGTGCTTTCTGAGGCACGGGAGAGGACCTGAACATTTGCTACAGGGGCAGAAGCCTCCAGATGCTTTAGAAGTAGATAGAAGAGTAAGCTAGAAAATATAACAAGTTGCTGGGGGCTGAGTGTGGGCTGGCTGCCTCTCCTGGGGGAAGCAGCTGGGGGAGGGGTTCTACTCTTCACAGACTGGAGACATAGGAGGACCTGTGAAAAACCACAGAGAGCTCGTGGTGCTGGCTTGGGAACTATGGAGAAATCCATTTTCCCTTAAGGAGAAGAATAAGAGGCTAATTTCTGCAGAGGAAGGACAGGAGGTGCAAGGGCTCTGGTGAATGCCACTGCAGCTGCCTGAAGGGAAAGCTCCCAGCCCCCACCCTTCCCTCCACCACCCCACCTCACCTAAAAAAAAACTTTTACTTTGCAGGGAGAAGAGCTTTAAGGGGAGGTAGATCGCTACTGGGGATGGGCATTGCCTTTGGGGGATGGGCTGGGGTGCTGTATCCTTGGGGGAGGAGCAAAATCGCTCATGGAAGGTTCACAGGCCCACCATACAGGCCAGATTCTGCGACCTAGACTATTTGAGAACCGCTCTCTTTATCGCACAAGCATGTCTCAAAGCTCAACAGGGCCCAATATCTACTACGTTGTCCAAAATGACCAAGATGCAACCCCGAATTTCAAAGTATGGCAAGAAAATCCAGTCTGAAGGATCAAAGCAGTCACAGAGACCAGATGCAGATACGGTTTAGCTGTTGGAGCTATTGAACCATACACACGTGCATCACTTCCCCGTGGCCTCCAAGGACCGCTCAGGTGCCAGGTGCTGTTTGGAATGCCAGTTTTAAGGCATAACAAGGTCTGAGGTCATAGCTTAAAGGCAAACAAGAGGGCAGAGAGCGTAACGACAGATGAGTGAAAAGATAATTATAGTTGAAATGTTCAACGGAGAAATATAAGAGAGAGAAGCACAGAGTGGCTGGTGGAATGTGTGACCAAATTCAGCTGGCTTCAGCCATCAGTCGGGAAGAGCTCACCTCTCAGGGGACGTGATGCTTGACCACACAAATGATGAAGTGGGACCTATCACTGCTAAGAACAACCCGAGGGCAGAACAGCACGTGCTTGAATAAGGTTGGATTTCCAGGTATGACATGAGTGCTTTTGAAGGTACAAATGTCAGGGGCACATGCTGGCAAGAGCAGCCTCACATTTGTGTCACTGTCCTGGCTAACCTTGGGTGGCTTTTTTTTCTGCCTACTTAAATGTCTTTCTTTTAATGTATGTAGGAATTACTCCTCTCTGCTCCAGGGTGTTTTTTTTTTTTTAATGGAGGAGGGGGATTTATTTTATACCTTCATTGTAACCACTTCAGGACCTGGGAATGTGAAGTTGTAGTTTTGAGTAGAAACATTTATTTAGCCATTAAAATTGCAGTGTCTCTTTTCATAATTGTAAAGAATTTGCATTGCTTCAACTGTTGATCCTTACCACCTATCCCCTAGATGTATCCCCTGTCCTAGGTCTACCCCCGTCCTTGGTAGTGGCTATTCCTATATTACAGATGGGGAACTGAAGTCTATGGGGTTACCTGGCCTGACAGAGATTGAAAATCTGTTATGGTTCCACCTTAGTATTTGAAGTCTGCCAGCCTAACCCCCTAGTATTTAAGTGTAAGAACTATATAAAAGGATAGGCATTTAAAACAGGTTTTGTTTTTGTTTTGTTTCTGTGTGTATGTGTGTAGGTTTGTGCATGTGAATGCAAGTGCCCATGGAATCCAGAAAAGAGCTGTAGATCCCGTGAGCTGGAGTTACTTACAGGTGGTTGCGAATTTCCTGAGTTGGGTGCTAGGACCTAAAATTGGGTCTTTTGCCATAGAAGAATAAGCTTTTAACCTTTGAGTCATTTTCCTAGTCCCTACCCCTTTCTGAGATAGAGTCTCATGTTGATGTCTAACCTGTTATGTAGCTAATTTACCCTTGAACTTCTGAACCCTGGTTCTTGCCTCTCCTTCCCAAATGCTAAGACTACAGTTGGAGGGGATGGCTACTCTTAAAAGTAGAGGCTTGGAGGAAGAAAATAACCAAAAACCAGCTGTAGAAATCTACTTGAATTCTTAGGGTTAGTAAACCTTTGTCAAAGCATTAACTACTAAAATCACCTGGAGAAATTGATTGAATAAGTACATGTTTAACAGAGTAGCACTTGTTCATTTGTCCTTAAAACTTGGAATAGGTGAAACTGGATAGGAACTGTGGGATGGAATAATGATTGAACTGTATAAAAAAATAAAAGTAATAAAAAACAATAATAAACCCCCCCAAAAAACAATTTTCTTAATAAAAAAAATAGTTGATAAAATCAACATCACAATCTCTCTGCTGTCTTCCTGTGACAAACATTTCGACATAGTGTCAGTGCTATACTTCGAAGGCAACATTGCCTGACACTTTGCTATCCAGAGCATTCTGGAACTCAGTCTTGGTATAAATTCACTATCATGCTGGGCAGTGGTGACTGTCACCCTTAATCTCAGCACTTGGGAGACAGAGACAGGTAGATCTCTGAATTTGAGATCAGCCTGGTCTACAGAGTAAGTTCCAGGACAGCCAAGAACACACAGAGAAACCCTATCTTTAAAAAACAAAGAAACAAACAAACCCAAACCAACCAACCAACCAACCAACCAACCAACCAACCAACCAACCACATTAAGGATACAGTTGGAGAAAGATCTAGTTATATTGGATGAAGGGGGTGATCATTGCCTGCTAATATAGCTCAGTGAGCATGTGCTTAGCATGTGTGATGCATTAGGTTACATCCCTATTCCCAGAAAGAAAGAGAGAAAGAAAGAAAGAAAGAAAGAAAGAAAGAAAGAGAGAGAGAGAAAGAAAGAAAGAAAGAGAAAAGAAAGTTTTTCATAAGCATCTTCATTTACTGTTTTATATACCAAAAGCTGCTAGTAGTTGATAATCACAAGAAAATAAAATGTTTGTAACATGTTCTCTAGTCTGCTGTAGTAACTGACCGCCAAAGGGATGCTTTGTGAGTCTACATGATAGGAGAGGAAGAACAGGAGCACTTCCTTTACTGTTTTCCATGAACTAGACAAGTGAAGCAGCTTGCCCAGGGAAGCACAGACTGCGAATGTTCTCTATGGGTCTGAGCTCGTGGGCAGTTCACCTCCGGTCTGTGCACTCAACCCCCAGTTGTACCATGGTAAAGCATGCATGGTGTGAGTGCCTTTGACTATGTTAAAAAGACAACCCCTAAAAGTAATTATTTAGCATAAGGGGTACCCAGAGCTGTTAGGTTCTGATAAGCTACTGGGAGTCTTGGCTGAGCTCTGTAACAGGGTGCTGTGAATTTTCTTTTAAACACAGCTACATCTTGACTGAAACCACAACTTCCTGTGAATGCCTTATGATGTTACTTGAAGAAAAGAAATAAGCATATGGGTTTTTAAAAAAGGGTCTTCAAGTATATTGATTTTTAAAAAAATAAATGGATGTAATTAGTAGTTCTCATTAATCCCAAGAACTATTTTTCCTGGTATTCCTTGGTTCCACATAAAGCTCCTTATTACTGAAAGATTTTCCAGGCTCTTCATTGACTCCTCTAGGACATGGATGTGATTAATGACTTTAGACATATACAGTAACGCAAGTGTTGATGCTACCCATGCAAATGGAAAAAAAAAACCATCACTTTAATTAAACAAAAACAAAAACAGGCTCTCTTTGGTTTACACTTAATCTGGGAGGGTGAGAAGGGATGGAGCAGGATTGAGTCCTGCCATTTGTTGACAAGATCCCAGGGGCCTGGAGTGTATAGCTCGGGGTTAGAATCCTTGTCTAGCATTGGGATTCCATCCCCAGCTCTACACACATAGGAGTTCAAAGGAAGGAGTTGGAGAGATGGATGACTCAGTGGTTAGGAGCACTGGCTGCTCTTCCAGAGAACTTGGGTTTGATTCCCAGAACTCACACAGACTGTTTACAATGCCCTCTTTGGGCTTCTTCAGGTACTGCACATGTGTGGTGCACAGACATACATGCAGGGAAAACATCCATACACACAAAATCATAATTTTGAAAAAGTTCCAAGGGGGCATGGCAGTGTGCTTTTTGATGCTGTTCTACCAGTTATGAAGGGGAAAGCATCACACCTCCATAATATTCTTTTTTTTTTTTTTTGGTTTTTTCGAGACAGGGTTTCTCTGTGTAGCCCTGGCTGTCCTGGAACTCACTCTGTAGACCAGGCTGGCCTCGAACTCAGAGATCTGCCTGCCTCTGCCTCCCAAGTGCTGGGATTAAAGGCGTGCGCCACCACCGCCCGGCTAAACCTCCATAATATTCTAAAGCCAGATGAGGGTATAACCTAATTTGCCCAACCTCTAAATGTAGCTTCCTGGGATCCTATGAAATGCAGATTTTGATGGGGCCTGGACTTGGAAAAGAATTACTGACCTTCTAACCCAGTCTCAAGGCTCTCAGGAATCACCTGGGGGAGTTTAAAAAGTGGTTTTCCAGGGCTGTTTAATTAGATACTCTGGAAACAGTCAGATACTTGGGGTTGGGGGATGGGTGGGGAGGAGAGGAAGCAACTAAGCAATTTGGCAATAAAGCTGTCAACTTTGTTTATTGGGAGTGGTGGCTAGGAGGAGTGTAATGACAGCTTGGAAAACTTCACTGTAGGAATCAGTTAGAAATGTTTAATGATGCACTTTCTGGCATCCTAAGAGTTTCCTCTTTGACCAGAAGAACATGTGAACTCTTACGAGCCACCCCCTCAGAAAGCAGTTGAGGAGTTCCTTATGATTGTCCAGACAGGCTTAAAGCATAAAGCATGGAAGGGGGAAAAAGACTTAATGGTTAGCTTGCTGACCTTCCTAGCATTAGCTAATGTCTGTGAAGGCCTGCAAAACTCACCCAGGGAAGCCAAGGCCCAAATATGGTCAGGAGAAGTGATGCTTATGAGGGAGGAGCTAAAATTATCACTACAAATATTGAAGACATCATTTCAGCTTCTGCTTTGGGGCTGGGGGTTTCATTGTAGTGATGTATGGAGGAGCCAGGAGCAGCTGCCAAGAAAGCCTTGGGGCTGTCTTAGTTCTAATGAACCATGGATATTACAGTGGGGGGTTTGTGGGTTACTCCTTTCATAGTCTGACTGTCCACATTTTTGCTAACAGAGGCTCTGTAACAAGTGGCTCTTCATCATCCCCAAACTTCCCTGTGACTCTTTCCTTGAGGTCAAGCAGGAAGACTTAGGGACTCATTTCCGCACTTTTTGTGCCTTCCAGGAATTCTTGTTTCTCTCAATTTGCAGTCTATCTTCAAAGCCAACTGTTAGCCATTGTTGGACACAATGTCATTAATCCCAGACCTTTGTGGGTCTTTGTTTAGAACAAGTGGTTTTGTATGTGTTTGTGTGTGTGTGTGTGTGTGTGTGTGTGTATTGTCCCTGGGGATGTCTGCCCTAGGGAGACTCTGAGCATATAAGGAGCTCTAAATAAGAGGGTTTTCTGCTTAGGTTCCAACTTTGGCACTCTGGGTTCCGTATGATCAGGCTGTGTTCATACTGAGCTTCTGGTCACCATAGGTCAGTCAGTCAGCAAGGATGCCTAAAACTTGGCTCTAGCTCTTACACCTCTGAGTTCAATGATACAAGTGACTCATGAGACAAACAACAGTCCTTCTGTAGAGATAAAGATCACAGCAGTACAGTACAGCTGTCTCTATTGCCTGTGTACTGTGTTATAATGCTGTTACAGTTTCCCGAAAGCAAGCCTGGAGGAGGGACAGCTGGAATCCTGCTTTTTCCCACCTATTAGAGCCTATTATGCTAAGGGAGCCCCTACAGAGGAGACCTAAGAGTTTGGAGCAGACATGGAGGAATGCCACCAGGTGAGCCCCTGAGGAGGAGGATTCATTATAAGCGGAGGTCTGGAGGGAAAAGACCACAATTTCGTGAGGGTTTCGAATTCAACCTTTTCAGTAAGATGCTTAGTTCTTTGTCACAAGTTAGGATCACCTAGGAAGATAAAACTTTAAGAAAAGGGTGTTGGATCCCCTAGAACTGGAGTTACAGTGGTTGCTGGGAATTAAACTCTGAATCTCTAGAAAAGCCAGTGCCCTTAACCACTGAACTTTTCTCCAGCCTAACATTTTCTTGATTAATGATTGATGTGGGATGGCCCAGACCACTGTGGATGGTGACATCCCTGGCTGTATGTAAAAACAAGCCGAGCCTACTATGGAAAAGAAGCCAGTAACATTTTTCTCTGGGGTCAGCTTCAGTTCCTGCTTTGAGTTCCTGTCCTGACTTCCCTTCATGATGGACTATAAGCTGTAAGATGAAATAAATTCTTTTCTATGTCAGTTTCTTTTGGCCATAGCATTTATCTCAGCACCAGAAAGCCAGCTGTAGTAGATGGAAAGTAGGAAAAGTGGCGGCAGGAGATGAGAGGAAGCTTACATGCCCTTGTAAGGAATTTAGAGGAATTTGGGAAGGACTGGAGAAAGGGTTAGCACTCTCATACTGGCATGGAGTAAAAGTTTAGTCAACTTGTGTCCTCTCCTGCTTGAACATCTGCTTTCCCAATAGCTTTTCAAACAGCTTTGTGGGATCTGATTTACACACCGTAAAGCGCACTCATTTGAAGTGCCTCATTCATTGGTTTTTAGTATATTTGGAATTGTCTAATGATCACTGAAATCTAATTCTCAAACATTTCCAGCTCCCTTCCCTCGAAGGGATAGCTTGTGCCCACTTATAGTTCCTCCCCACTTTCCATGCCCAACTCTAGGCAATCGATTCCTCTTTGTAATTTCTCTTTTTAAAACATTAAGGGGAATGTTTTCAGTGACTGTTATATTTACTTTAAGGAAGCTCTTGGACAAATTATAAACTTTTATTTTTGGTTTCTCAGTTACTTCTCAGTCCATCCCTGTTAGCATGCTTCAGATTTCACACAACAGAAAACCTGTTTGGGACTGTCTTAAACACAAATCTATTCTCTTACATAATTGAGATGCTAGAGGAGGGTGGAGCCCTGGGGCAGTGTGATCTTCTGTTTGATGGGGCATCAGAAACCCCTGTTTGTGGTCCAAGGAGATGGCTCAGCAGGTAAAGTGTTTGCTATGCAAGCTTGATCACTTGAGTTTGAACCTTGGAATCTATGTAAAGGTGGAAGGAGTTAACTGCTTCCACAAAGCTGTCCTCTGACATCTACATGTGTGTGATGGCACATGTCTCCTTCCCACACATTCTCCTTCAATAATAACAAAAAGGAGAAACCTTTCTTCTTGCCGTCACTCTGTGATATTGTTTTGGAAGCAGATGAGTTCCCTTGATCATCACATGGTTAGAAGATGGCTGCCATTGGTAATTGGGACTTTTGTTTTTTTTATGCATAGCCTGTGTGTGTGTGTGTGTGTGTGTGTGTGTGTGTGTGTGTGTGTGTGTGT
>NW_021604662.1:1298021-1316419 GCF_004785775.1 Grammomys surdaster | reverse complement strand
TGTGTGTGTGTGTGTGTGTGTGTGTGTGTGTGTGTGTGTGTGTGTGTAGAGTTCCTGTAGGGTAACTAGATAAACTTAGTTCTTTTTTTGTTGGCTCTGAATCAATGCTTGGTTTAGGATTGATTAGGCTGCCTTCCCAGAACTGGGAATGGGCTCCTCAAGGGATAATGGGCACCTATGATCAATGCCCAATGGCTAGTGCTCTGTCAGAAGGGGAATTGAATCTCCCAGGATGGGCACCCAGCAGCCTTCACAGAGGGTTACTGAGTAACCTTGTTCGATTCTTGGGCCCTTACTTCCTTTGTAATTGGAGTCTTTTCTATGTTAAGCATAGGCAACATGGTAATCAAGTTTAAACTTATCTATGGACAGCTAGACTCAATCCCAGCTCGTCTTAGGTGATCAGTGATCTCATTAGGTCAGAGAATAAGAATCCCATGCTAGCATTTTTTTAAAAGTCAATCCAGCTTTATGTCTCTGGAAATCATCCGTCGGGATCTTACACATTTAGGTGATTGAGAACATGGAGTTTTATCTTAGGACAGATCACTAGCATGGGCAATATTGAAGGAGGGTGTTAGTGTTAGCATGGGTGGAAAAATAATTTCAGTCACATTAGGAAAACCTTTGTGCTGTAGGGCAGAACTAGTTAAGTAATACATAACTGGCAGCAAATAGTAGAAAAAAGCACTTGTATCTAGTCATTGGAACCTCCACTTTAGGGGAAAAGACACTCTGAATACACTTTGTATATATCAGTCTTACAGTTACATTGTGAAATTGACTTTCTTTCAAGTATAACTCACACTTCACTAAGCCATGTAGACATTCTGCCAGTTATTAGAACTTTATTAAATTCTGCTTCATGTGTACTTAAAAAACAAACGAAAAACAAAAAAAAAGAAGAAAGAAAGAAATACAAACAAGGGCGGCCTTTACACAGAGAGGTAGGTTATTTGATTATGAGCTGTAGTTCAGAATTGATTTCAGGGTGAGGTCTGTCCACATGCACTGAGATTTGCTGCTGCAGCTCTTAATGATGAGAACGGATGTTGAAGAAAGCAAACACCATATGCCCTTTGTTTCCGTGCATGTCTCCTTCTGGAGGCCTGGGTGGAGTGTCTCAGCTGTCTCAAATAATCTCCATTTTGCTCTTACTGCAGACTGCAGTTCCCCAGCTCGCTTCTTTCTGATGTTAATTATCATTTCTTCCTAATTGGTTGGCTCTTCCTCCTCTTTGGTTGTAAAGGTTCCACTCTCTCCAGTGCCAGAGATTGGGTTAAATTTGAAAACTGCATTTCACTTGATTTGTGACAGAAGTAAGAGAGCACAGAGAATTTAAACAGAAAACCCACCAGCATGAGTGTGTAGTGGGAGGGGCAGGCGGGTTGAGTATGGGACAGGATGCTTAGAATAATTCTGCTGCCAAGTGAATCAGAGAGGCTTGCAGTTCTCAGAGTGCACGGAACTCACTCCTGCCTGGGAGTGCAGACAGTCCGCCAGAAGTCACCATTTCCTACTCCACAGAATGGAGCTTTCACCAGCCAAAGCCCCGAGCCCCACAGACTTGCCTGAGAGTGTAAGTAGGCCATACATCTGCTTTGATTGTTATGTCTGCATCTTTTGTAGTAGGTTGCCTGACATCTTTGTAAGCCCAGAGGGAGACATGAGGGGGGAGTCTGGTCTGCAGTCTAGTACTTCCTCCCGTTTAGACCCAGATCTAGTTCTCTTGTTTGTGGTAAAAGGAATTTTTTTTCTCCCGATGTCACTCCAGGGACAGACAGACATGGCTTATTTTGACCAAGTCCTTTTTGTTAGCAGTATTTGTAAAGGTTTGAAACTGACTTATCCTATCCTTTGCTCTGTCTTGCCTTCTCTGGTTGTGATCTCTAGCTGAGGTGTTTTCCCCTGGGGGATACTGTGCGTAGATGGGCCCCCATCCAGGAAGCCCTCGCAAGTGTCCCTTTCAGCAGTAAGAAGTTAGGGGCACGGTTGGGGCCAGAAAACGTTTCTGAGGCAGCTGATAGATGTGGGAGTCTGGGAACAAGGCAGGCATGGGATCTGACTTTCCTGTAGTGTCAAGAATTAATGGGGGTCAGGGAGACAAGATGGGAAGCAGGAGAGAAAGTCTGTTTGGGGTCCATCAGGAGGATTGTCTGTTCCTAGTTGCTAATCAAGTATCAGGCCATCACAAATCCCCATTCAGGTAGCCTAGTAGCCTTGGGCAACTAAGAAAACAAATCTTCCAAGTCTTACTCTTTTTTCCACTGGTTCTTGTTGACCTGGCTCTTGATGGTGGCCTCCCATAGGTGCAAGCCATGCGATGGGTCCCGTGGGATGCCACCAGTGCTGCTGTTGGGCTCATTTCAGGGGTAGCCCCAAAGGCCTTCATGTTTCTTGATCATTGTCATAGGTTTGAACTTGCAGCTGCCTTGCTTAATTAAGCCCATCACTGTTGTTCTTTTGGTCATGGTCTGTTGACCCCCACACTCAAAAAATTCTCCATCAAGGTCCTGGGGAGAGGGTGCCAGTGGATCCTAGGGCTTGAGGCCTGAGTTAGGAGGTCATGTAATGAGTCCCTGGTAGGACAGAGACAATTCAAAATTCTTTATGATTTGGCTTTGACCTTTGAGCTTCTGGAGTGCCTGCCTCTATTACCCAGGGAGAGGAAGACAAACAAGAAAAAAGAGCTTGGGGACCATTGCCTATCTGTTCACCTAATATCTGACTCAGAAGTACACTGTCCCATTGCCTCTCCTTTAGGCTGTTTCTGTTTACTTCTTTTATGAGTTTAGGCAACTGCCAGGCACATGGATCAGTTCCCAATGCCTTTCAGCTGAGGTGGGGGGGGTGCCTTCTACAGCCTTGTTAATTAACTTCACTAGCTGTTTTATATTTGCTCCAATGTGAGTTCATTGCTAATAATATGTTGATTTGAAACTCTCAAGTTTTCCCTGCCCTTTCTGTTTTTAAATGTCTTCAGTTTTATCTTACATTTAAGCTGGAGTCTGTTGCCTTTAGCTCTCAAGACTCCCCACTTATTGTGTGTCAGTGAGGCATTTTTGAGTTTTGGAACCATCACCTGGACTCTTGTTTGGCATGTAATGAATTAAGAGAATCTTTTATCTGAATGTTCATTAGTACTCCTTCATTGAAATCCAAGTCATTTTCTGTGACTGGTTTTTGCCTACCTATTCAGCCTTATCAAGGGTCACCTTCCTGCTTGGAGATTCCCTTCCATCAAAGAGATTTCCTTGTGCCTAGCCCACATTGTGTTCTTTCCTGCCTTGGATCCAGGCATTTGTGGTTCTCCAGGTCAGGAATGCCCTTTCCTTGGTATCTGGATCATCTGGCTGGCTTTTCTTTTGGGTGTGACCCAAAGCAGCAGCCCTGCTGGGGCCTATCTTCTCTGAAGGGACTTCCTTTCTTTCTCTCTTTCACATCATCATGATTATTTCTTGGGGAGTCCTTGGAGCACAGCCTATAACGGTTTTGTTGACCTGTTGACTCACTCAGCACTTGCTATCTCCTAGACTAGAATTTCAGTTCTGCTAAGTCAAGAACTTGGTTTGTTTTATCCCCGAAGGAGTATCCCCAGCCCCCAACTCAGGTCTAGATGTACAATAAACGCTCAGCAAGTATTTGTTACAAAGGATGATTTAGTGAAGGAGCTTTAATTAGTTTGTGATTGTTGCAAGCCGGTCAAGACAGGTTTGCCCTTTCTGTAGCAGAGTCTCCCCCACTGACTGATGAATCTGCAGTCATCATAGTTTGGGCACTTGGGAAACATCAAGACTAGAGGCTCTGGTTCCCTCTCTGCGAGCCCTTGGCGGGTATTTGGACTCACCCCGTGGTTTAAGCATTATTATTATTATTATTTTTTGTTCTCAAAATGAAAACCACCTGTCTTCAAAGTGATTTGCTTAAAACAAATTCTTCATTTCTTTACTAAGAGCTTTACCCCCAGCCCCTTCTGCCTTTCTCCATCTCTTGCCAAGAGTAATGGGAAAAACCCTATTATCTTGGAAAGTGGTTTTCCCTCTGGTCAGAATCCAAAGGTGAATGATTTATCACCAAGTGTGGGGGTGTTGGGGGGGCAGCATGGCTTTTCCCTGCCTCACCGTGTGCTCATAAATGTTAGTGGTTTGTTCTCTCAGCTGGTCATGTGGCAGTTCAGCCTTTTTCTCTGTATAATTCCTTTAGGTTTCTCCCCTGCTGGTAAAGAACCTAGTCCAGGGTATCATATAAATGAAAGCAAGGCTGAGTCCATGTCCAAGCAAGACTCTCTGGCAGCCTGCTCACCAGCTCACTGACAGTCTCAAGCCAATTCTAGGAGGAGATAATGTTAACCCCACTTTAGAGTTACCGAAATGGAGGCTCAGTGAAATCAGTTCCAGGGCATCTGAAACCATCTCCCTCCAGGATCCAGGCACACAAGTGGTGAGCAGAATATATGCAGTCAAAACACCCATACCCATAAATTAAACCTTTTTTATTTAAAAAAAAATGCCAACAAGTAGAAAGCCAAACTGAGTTGATTCTAATCCTAGCTGATTTCAACATATGTGCCTGGGACTAAGTCATCAGATTTCACCAAGCCTCCATTTCGGTAACTCTAAAGTGGGGTTAACATTATCTCCTCCTAGAATTGGCTTGAGACTGTCAGTGAGCTGGTGAACAGGCTGCCAGAGAGTCTTGCTTGGACATGGACTCAGCCTTGCTTTCATTTATATGATACCCTGGACTAGGTTCTTTACCAGCAGGGGAGAAACTTCTACAGAGAAAAAGGCAGCACCAAGGCTGAGCCGCCATATGGCAGAGCAGTCACTGCTGTTAACTACTAAGCTATCTCTCCCAGCCTCCTTACTTATGTTTTTTAAGGTGTGTGTGTGTGTGTGTGTGTGTGTGTGTGTGTTTATATGTTGAAGCTAGAGGACAACTTTCGGTATCATTCCTGTCCACCTTGTTTGCTGAGTAGGTTAAATAGACTGACTTGCGATAGGGTTGGGATCTGCTCGTCTCTGTCTTCCCTGTGCTGGGATTACATGTAGGTGCCACAGTTGGGCCTGGTTTTTCTAAAGACTTTTTTTTTTTTTTGCTCATGTCTTGCAATTTAAGTAAACTTCAGGTGAGCACATGCTTCATGTGTTTGCATATGTGCATACATGTAACTGAAATAAGCTTTCTGAAACAATACCTTTCTTTAGTGTGCCCCCTCCTTCCTCCATTTAAAGATGATTCTGGTCTGGGTCTTCTAAACTGATTTTGTGTCCTTCTGCTTGGTGGTAACTCAGTTTGAAAAACACTGCTGGGATGATATAAGCTATGTTTACTTTATCTACAGGCTTGCACCATCTAAGCTACTTAAAAGTGATTTTGTAACAGTATAGTGTACATATAAAAACACACATACAGGCATATGTCTTGTTGAATTTTCACACACCAAGCATGTCTGTGTAGCCCGCACCACATCAAAACACATCCTACTGATTGCAGCTTCTTTGAATCAAGACAGAGGAGTGGAGTACAACAAAAATGGAGTCTGTTGGTTCGTTCTGAATTTTATCTGCAGAGCTTATTTGCTAGATCCTCTTTTGGTGTGGGGGGGTACATGCTTTATGTTTCTAGCGATGGTGCTTGGCTTACGTTATAGATCTCCTAACTCCTAAAGGAGTAGCCTCTCTGATGACTGTCTGAAATTGGCACTAGAGGAGTGGGCTAAGTATGTGTCTAGTGAAATGTGAATGAGGAGGAAGGTGAAAGGGCAAGGCCCCACAGTTCTGTATGAAGGCCCTTGGGTATGAGACTTTATGCTTCTAGTACTGGGGGATGAACTTTACTGGAATGGAGGGTCAGGGAAAGAGAAAGGGGAGAGAGGGTTTGAGATTGAGTCCCAAGTCCCTAGAGGTTAATAATCATCTGAATAAAATAAGGAACATTTACCTCTCCTAGTGAGTGTTGACCTTTAAAGAAAATTGTTTGAGTATGCTGAAGAAAACTACTGATTTCTTGGCGAAAAGTACAAATGCACTTGAGTATAAAAGCAAGTCAAAGAAATTTGGCTTTTATTATGTATGGGGCTCTGTAAGGCAGTTTTTATAATCACTCACAGCATAGAATTTGTTGTAATGGAATGTGTGTAGAAATGAAGGGGAGCTGACACTCTAATATGCTTTTAAACACTGAATAGTACTAGGTTATAATGTATTATTAATTAGTGCCTTCTGCAAGACTCCTTCTGTACAGCTATGTTTTATCCAAGCTGAAAGAGCCTCTCTGCATCAGGGGCTGTGGGGTAATAAATTGTTTTGTCTCTGCTGATTAGATAAGTTCTACCTCTCAGTTCGTGTTTGCAAAGCAGACTTTTAACTGTTATACACTTGGTCTGGGTTTCCTGGGTTTCGACCTCAAATGGTGGCTTGTGGCTTTATGTATAATTCTGCACACCGTGACAGTGTGTATAGGTAAGAAAAGTCTTCAGAATTAAACCCAAACCCTGTGGAACAAGGTGAAGGAATCTGCCATTTACTATGGCAGCATCTGACTTACCCTTGTCTTCTCTATACAGAGCATGAGGCTGGGTAAAGGACCTGCTGAATGAATCTGAGAGAGAAAGTACTGTAGCCATAGCCTGCAGTTACTGGTACTGTGCTGTATGCCTTCCTTGTTTGTCTGACTAGGTCATCACAGCAAGCCTTCCAGATGGAAACTGTAAATTTTCTTCTCTTAAGAGTAACCTTAGTCTTATGTTTGAGGACAGGTCTAGTGTATGGCTGGTGTCCTAGCCTTGACAGTGGCTTCTTACACTCTCAAATGGCCGTTTCAGAGTTGTTCTGGTTTGGATAAACAGATCAAGAAAATGTGTTACAGGAAAAACCAAGCCACATCCCTTTCTACAGTCACTTAGGTAGTAGACGTCAGCTTCTTTCCTAGGAGTCTGATTCCAGGGTTTATAACGGAACCACTAAGTTATGCTGCCTCACAATTTAAGCCAATTAAGATGCACAGAAATCTCTCAGTACATGTTTTTTTGCTTTTTTGGGTCAAGTTGAACTCTGTAGTAGGTAATGTGACCCAAAGAAGGAAAGTACCGGGCAAAGTCTGATTAAAAACTTCAGTGAACTTTCATTTCATTGGTAAGCCTAGACAGTTAGGGTCCTGGAATGACCATATCATTTATATGTGCATGATGCTTAGCACTTATACCCCCCCTCTTTTTTTATTGTGTTGAAGCTTCTTGTACCCTCTGGGTAATAGGTGATAAGAGTCCCAACTTAGAAATTGGCGGGAGGTCAGTAGTGTGGGACAGTCACATGTCAGCAGTTGCACAGCAAGAAAAGGAATGACAGGTCCATCCAGAGTCAGCTCAAGTGTTCTGCCTCCCTGGTTAGTGCCAGATGTTCTCCTTGTCCAGATGTTCTCAGTCATTAAGGTATGATGTGTGTAGAGTATTACAGAACAGTCTGAAGATTCATTAGCCTGACACAGAGTTTCTTAGCCACTGTTGACTTTTGGGAACAGTTGAATCTTTTTCTTTGGAGAAAGAGAGACCTTTGTCCTGAACTTGGTCAGCAGCATGCTGATGTCTACCTGCTAAATGCCAGCTGTACAAGCTGTTACCACAGAAAGCATCTGTAGAAATTTGCAAATGTTCTCAGTGATACACAGTTGCCCCAGATTAGATGCCACTAACCTAATGTAATCACTATATTTAGAAGAGGAGAGACAACCTTGCAAATGCTTGAAAAGACCTGTCTCCCCTCTCCAGTTTCTAAAGCATCAGAAAAGTCATTTAAAAAAACAATAAAGGAGGAAGGGAGGGAGAGACAAGTGTTGGGCTTGAATTCCCTTTGATGAAAGATTATTATATCTGTGAAGGAAGAAGAAAATCAACATTTTTCTAAAGTTAAAAAGCACACACAACTAAAAATATTAGAGATTAGCTAAAATACAACACATAAAAATCTATAATTCTACTGTCTAGAAATAATGGCAATTTATATTTAAGTCTTTTTAACATTCATGACTAAATATATACTAATGGATACAACTTTTCAAATACTCTTGTATAAAATGCTATAAAAATCAACTTTTTAAGGTTGAATAGTCCACAAATAATACTCTTCCTGTATGTGTAAGATGGGATAAGAGTTTATAATGACTACAACATGTTTCATTGTGTTGTCAGTACAGTTAATTTACCTTGTCTCTTGTGAATATTTGATTTGTTTCCAATTTTGCTTTAACCAGTTCAAGCAACATTGTGAAGTGTTCATGTACATACTTAATTCATTCATAGCTTCTTTTTCCGTAAAGAAATTATAATCACTGCAAATTTTAAGATCCATTTAGACAGGTACCCCATCCATCATGTTCTGGATTATATTTTGATGATGCTATATATACACCACTGGAAAATTTTGATTATGCACTAGACTTGAAGAATGGGCTGTGGAAAGTTCTTTGCTTTTCTAATTAAAGGATGACTAATAAAAAACCATTGAGAATTCATGCCTTGTTCACGAAACCTTCTTTACAGTAATATGCTACTTCCTGAGGAGCAATCAGCCCAGCAAATATTTCCCTGTGTGCCTTTATGAGTGCATACTTACAATCTCAAAGAGGAGGAGAAGGAGGAGGAGAAGGAGGAGGAGGAAAAGGAAGAGGAAGAAGAGGAAGATGAGGAGGAGGAAGAAGGGAGGGAAGTAATTAAAAGAGTGCATACTGCTGTTGGGGGTTGGAGAAATGGCTCAGCGGTTAAGAACATTTGCTGTTCTTCCAGAGGACCCAGGTTCAATTCCTAGCACTCACATCAGGTGGCTCAGAAATACTTGTAACTCCATTTTCAGGGGATCTGATCTGGCCTCTGAGAGCACTGGGCATACATGTGGTACACAGACATACATGCACACAGAACACTCACATACAAACAATGCACGTCACAAAAGAAGACTATATCCTCATTGCCCATGTATTTTTCTTTTCTTTTCTTTTTTTTGTATTTTTCTTAAAATTGTTTAAAATTACAAACTTATAAATTCATGGTAAAAACATCCAAAAGCACAGAAGAGCTTAAATTTTCCTACTGTTCCATTCCTTGCTTTTTTATTCTCTAGAATGTTCCTATATTTAAAAAAATGTTGGGGCTAGAGAGATGGCTCAGTGGTTAAGAGCACTGACTGCTCTTCCAGAGGTCCTGAGTTCAATTCTCAGTAACCATATGGTGGCTCACAGCCATCTGTAAAGGTTGCCCTCTTCTGGCGTGTCTGAAGACAGCTACAGTGTACTCATATACATAAAATAAATAAATCATTTAAAGGCCGGGCGGTGGTGGCGCACGCCTTTAATCCCAGCACTTGGGAGGCAGAGGCAGGCGGATTTCTGAGTTCGAGGCCAGCCTGGTCTACCAAGTGAGTTCCAGGACAGCCAGAACTACACAGAGAAACCCTGTCTTGAAAAACCAAAAAAAAAAAAAAATGTTTTAAAATTCATGAACTGAGCAGCAATATGCAAGGTATGAGCCAGCTGACTTTTTTCACTTAATATGTTTTCCTGCTTTGGCACCTTCTTCTATTTAATCAGTGCCCTAGTTGAGATCATTTAAAGTCTTTCCTCCTGAAACAAATCATTATTCTTTATGTTAATTTATCCAAGGGGTAAGTGTGTACTGATGGAGTTGGTAGATTAAGAGCCTGTATCCCTAGCAATTGTGTTTGGTATTATTACATTTCATTTCCACCAATAGTGTATATATAGCTTGACTTCTTTCCATGGCACATCTTCTCTGGCCAGCATAGCTGTTGGTTAATAAATTAGCAATACAAAGGTAGAAATTTCTTTGTGTAACTGGTTAGGAGGGGAGAACATTTATTTTTGTGACCCTTGTAGAGATTGGTTTGCAGCATTGTACACGTTCAGAGGGATGTGTGCTTACTGACTTTCTTCTGAGGTTGGTCTGAAACTGGATTTGACTTTAAAAGCCATTAAGAAAGAATCACATGTATAAAGTTTGGGGTCAGTGCCTAGAAAGTCACCTTTCCTGTAGTATTTGATAACATCTCAATTGGCATTGAAGGAGTTAGAAATGGACCCTCATAACTAAAGAGGTTGCAATGTCTTTTCAATGGGTACCAAATGTAAAATGTAAATGAAATTTAATGTGATGTTATGTGGTATGATTGTGTTATTACCAGCTTAGTTCTGGTGCTTTCTTTTCCGTAAAGTCTTTGCTGGTATTTCTCCATTCTCCACCTTTTCCCACTCCATCTTGACATCTTTTACACCATTCTTTCAAAAAAAGTGATTGCTATAGTTGATGTTGCATGTAAGGTCCTTTATCGCTTTTTTTTTTTTGAAAAAAAAAAAACAACAGATTTCTGCCACAATCAAGTTTTTTAAAATTATATTTTTATTAATGTGTGTATCTGTGTTGACACAGGTACACACATACAGTTGTCATAGCACATATGGAGGTCAGAAGACAACTTCAATGGGTCACGTTCCTTCTACCATTTGGGGTTTTAGGAATTGAACTCAGGTTACCAGGCTTGACAGCAAATGCCTTCATTTACTGACCAATATTTCGGCCCCCAACTCTATCAAGTTCTAACTGACACCTGGCTTCTAGTCTTCAACACTGTGGAACGTAGGGCTCAGTATGTGAGTGTTTTGATTGGCTCTTCATTCCAGAATTCTCCTTATTTAGTGATTGCTATGCTCAGTAAAGGAAGACTCTCCTAGATGTCCTCCTTTGCTCCCAAGAATAGTACTTGACATAGTGTCTATTTTATATTACATTTTGTAATATATCATCTTATCATTCAGCATGTTGCTTTCCTGCCCAGGGAAGAGCGGAAGAAAGGGCTGTCTTTCAATGATTTGGTATTTGAAGTGGTTTTGGATGGTAGAAATTTGGAGAAGAAGGTTTCTTGAGCTTCAGTGTGCACAAGCAGCTACCAGAACCCCCATTAACATTGGGCAGGGCCCATGTTCTCTGAGAAATTGGAGCTCTGTCCTTGACAATGGAAGTACTTAATATATTGTTGGTGAGGAGTTTTTGAGTTAGCTCTAGGAAAGTTACACTGAGATACAGAGAGGAAGCAGGTCTCAGAGTGCCTCTTATGTTAGTGATCCTGAAATTGGGCCACTTCTAGGAATATCTTCTTTTCTAGCACCCTAGCTAATGAATGGTAGGAAGTAGATTCTTTTCTCTCCTTGCCAGCCATTTGAGGAATTTTCTTTGAGACCTGCTGACACAACTCCATCAAGAGCTTCCAAAGGGCTGGCTTAAAACCATAAGATAACCTCTTCACAAAGAAAATTTAAAATGCTTTTTATTATTGCTAAAGTCTGGGTTTCCTGACAATGGGAGAGGCAGGAAGTATTATCCCAGCAAAGTGGCCTTTGGACCTAATTAGTTCTGGTCTGCTCTGTGACATTTTCCTTAGAGATGTATGTTCTGCGCTAGGTCATGTCCCTCTATGACCACTAGGTCATAAATTCATATGGAAGTCTTGGCCACCAGTATCTCATTATGATTGCATTTAGAGATAATAGGGAATTTCAACCTATAAGATGACCAGTGTCCTTATGAGAAGAGGAGAACAGGACACAAAGAGGGACAGCAGGAGTGCATGCACACCATGGGTTGATCACATGAGGATGTAACAAGCGTGCAGCCATCTATTATCCGAGGAGAGGAAATATAGGAGAAGCCAAGTCTACCAACTCTTTGATCTGTTAGTTTAGCCTCCTGAATTGGGAGATAACGCAGTTCTGTTACTTAAGCCCCTAGCTGCGCTGTTTGTTATAGCAGTTAGAGCATGCCAACCTGCCATCACTACTCCTTTCCCTCACCTAGCTCTTCTGGCTCCAGCCTGGCTTGAGGTTTTCTTTTTTCCCTTCTGTACTTTCCTTTTAAGTACTTTTCAAATAGGGACTCAAAGAACTCATGCGATCGAGAAGGTAAGTCCTTTATGTGTTTCGAAAGCAGTGACGTATTTTTCTATTTTTCTCTGAGTCACTCTTTTTATTCTTTTCCTCTGTTGTCATACTGATGCTCCAGATAAAATTTTACTTAGGACAAAGATTCTGCTGCTAAATTTGATTGGAAGTGACTTTTGGTGTGGTGTAAATCCTCATTGCACATAATATCCATTGTGTTAGCCTGTGACAAAAGGCTTGGCAGACACCATTTAGAGAAGAAGGATTTATTCTTGCTCATGGTTTCAGAGAGTTGCCATCCATCATGATGAAGAAGGCATCACAGTGTGGCTCTGTCCATAGCAGAGGAAGAATATGGTAGACCCTTGTTCATATGGCAGTAAACCATGAAGCAGGCAGTGACCAGAACTAGGGGATGAGCTGGTAACCTTTCAAGGCTCAATCCTTGGGATCTAATTTTGCCCACTAGGCCACACCTTCTAAAGACTCTAATGTCCCCCACAACGGCCCTTGTAGCTGGAAAACAAACACTTGAATCATAAGTCCATGGGCACCTTTTCATATTCAATCCATGATAATTAGTTTGTCCACATAGCTTTAAAAACAACACAGACTGAGTGGCTTAACCAATGCAGATTTTTCAGTGGAGGTCTAAGTTTGGCATCAAGTTCAAGCCGGATTGATTTTTTCTGAAATCTCCTAGGAGACTACCATACCTCTCTATAGCTTCCGACTGTTTTCTGGTATCCTAGCTTATAGCTTTTTGTCCTTTCATCTTCATGTGCTGTTCTTCCCATTTACATGTCTCTGTCCAAACTATCCCCCTTTCCCTATTTTTCTCCTTTTTTGGGGGTAGGGTCTCAGGCTGTAGCCCAGCCTCGCCCGAATCTCACTTTAGGATGGCAGTCCTAGTGCCTCAGCTTCCCAAGTGCTGAGCTTTCAGGTATTAAACTATCATGCCTGGCTCAAATTCCTCCTCCCTTTGTGAGGATTTTATATGTATATGGTTAACATATTAGGGTCTACACTAGTGAACTCCTCCTAACTTTATCATCTGCAATATCCCTGTTTCTAAATAAGGTCTCATTCCCAGGCATTGTGGACTTGAACTTCTTGTCGAAGAATACATTTCAGCCTGTGACAGAGTTTGTATTCCAACCCAGTTTGCCATCTGTGTACCTCTGCTTGTGTCTGGAGGGTTTCTTACCTGGTTGGCCACCCCTGCTTGACATGCAGGTTTCAGCTGAGACACCACTCTCAATACAAATTGATTGGATGAATGAAAAAAATTGCAGAGTAAAATTAAAATGTGATTGAGAATTATGGTGAACATAATTCATCCTTACAAATGTGAGAGAGCTCTTCCTTACTCCACATCAGTGTCGCTTGTGACTCTCTTGTATATATTGGCTGTGTCCCCACCACAGATGCTATTTAAATATCATTTTGTGCCTGAGAATTGGGATGTCGGGCACCTTCCGAATGTCATGATGTTTCCTGTTCTGTGTATGGAGCATGCCAAGAGGATTCAATTTGTTGGATTTAGATTTTTTTTGGCATTGAATCACAATTTGATTATGACTTGATGATAATTCTAAGGGCAAAACTGGCTAGAACTTTCTTTGAGGGACATGTGGGGTGGAAAAAACCTGTGAATCTTGAGCAAGGGAGGCGTGTACTAATGCTAGTCAATTAGTACTTACTGAGTATGCGCTTATTATAGCTGCTACGTAATATGCAAAATGCAGTAGTATGGGCAATAGCTGTGGACTCCAGCATGGAGTTCATATCAGGCAACAGTATAAGGCCAGTTGTATGAAAATATGTAAAGTAGAAATGAGGAATTGGCACTCACTTGGGGCCAGAATGATCTAGAAAGGCTTTGTAGAAGAGTATAACTTAGCTGGGATTGTACTTTATGTATCAGAGATTCCAGAAGAGATAGGAGAGTGCCAGTTTCAGGTCATACTAACATAATATCATTAACTTGTGGTATATAGTGAGCTACTTTGATTTTTCCTGTTCACTTTATTTTTGTTGTTTCTTTTTGAGATTAGGGTCTCAAGTAGCTCAGGCTGCCCTTGAATTGGTTATATAGCCAATACTGATATTGAATTCCTGGTCTATCTGCATTCCTGGTCCTCTAAGATGCTGAGATTATAGACATGAGGCACTATACCCAGATATCTGGTGGCATGTGCCTTTAACCCCTGTGCTATGGGAGGTGGAGATGTGAGGATCTCTGGGGTTTCTTGTCTGTCAGCTTAGCTCTAGGTTCAGTGAGTGAGCCTGTCTCAGGGGAGGAAGGTGGAAAGAGGTAAAGCAGGACACCTGATACCCTTCTCTGACCTTCATATGTGTGTGTGTGTGTGTGCATCTTGATACATGCATGTATATATATACATATCATAATATACTGTGCACACTGATGCACACACCAAAAACCAAACAAGAAAAATGATGCTTTTTAAAAATCAAAGTGAAAAGACTTCCTAAAAGTGTTAAGTGAGAAAAGAAAGGTGTGGGACAGTGTGAAAGATATGCTAGTGTTTGGGAGTTGCTTAAAAAACTCAATAATCTAGAAATTGTAGTAGTAATTTCCCTAACGTACTAAGATAAAGGAATAAGGGCTAAATACCAAGTGCGTGTGTGTGTGTGTGCGTGTGTGTGTCTTTTAGTGTTCAGGTGTATGTGATTTTAATGATGTAAATGTATTCTATCTGAAAAGTTAAAAAAGAAAGGTATGATGTCAAAATGATTTGGTCATATTGTTGCTAGCCTTCAGTTTACTTGAGAGTCTCAGATTCTCTATGTGGATATAATGAATTAGAATAACCAATACTAGAGATCTCTTTTGTCTAGAGCCCCTTAACTAGCTTTCTATTGTTTTATTTTTGATTATCACTACAAATATTTCAAACAAAGACTGAAAACCTTAGTCAAAGGAGCCACCTTATCCCTCTCACCTACCCTCAGTAATCATTTTGGAGTCATTAGTACTCCTTCCTCGGTATCCTTCCCCTATCTGCTAATCTCCACTACTTGGAAGGCAGATGCCTCTCTGGTTATGTTAAAGGTCAAAACTCCCTACTTTGAAAACATGCAATATAAAGTTCTTAAAAATCCGAAGCTTTCTGAGTGTCACTGTGATGTCATGAGTGGAAACTTCCACTGACGTCATGTGACAAGCAACCAAATGCAGGTGCACTAAAAGTATGTAAAGTTTCCTTCAGGCTGTGGCCACAGGAGTATAAAGAACACAAGTGAAGCCCAACAAAGCTTTTGTTTTGAAATCAATTTAACTATCCTGTCCAAAAAAAGTACATGAATCTTGTGTTTAGAGTACAGTAGCATCCCCAACACATTTTGTTGTGTATATGTAAGTGTTAAGCATTTTGGATAAGGGACACAAATCTATATTTAGAATTACTACTCTGGCCTGCACAGTTTCACTCTGGGCCCAGGCATACAAGTAGGTCGATGATTGAGGGGGTAAAAGCTCCCTCTTTTAAATGGAAATTGGCCTGTTTCATTAAGCTCATATGATTTGATATAAATTTTTAAAATTTCATAAAATGCACAGAATGTAGTCTTGCCCAGTTTTAAGTGTACAGTTCAGTAATGCGAAATGTATCCTGTGAAATGTTGTGCCTCTAATCTCCAGAACATTCTCATCCTATAAAGCCAAAACACTGTATTCATTAAACAACCTCCTGTTCTGTACCCAAGCCCCTGGCAGCCAAAATTCTGCTTTTTGTCTATTTGTAGATACCTAACACAGAACAATCATAGTAGGTAGGCTTTTGTCTTTGTGTGCTAGGCTTACTTAATTTAGTAGAATATCCTCCAGGTTCATCTTTGCTGTAGCACGTGACAGGATGTGCTTTGTTTTATAAGGATGAGTGATATTGTATTACTACTCTGTGCCTTGTTTATCCATTTATCAGTTTATGGGCACCTTCCATAGGCTTTATGATTAAAATAATCCCATGCATTCCAATCAGAATGTATTAGCATGATAGAATCCACTAGTGACAATAATGACTGAGCTGTTCGAGAAACTATTTTTTCTTTTGCATAGGATGTTGTTCTATGACTCTAGATGGCCTGGAACTCCCCTTGTAGCCTAGACTGTCCTCAAACTTATGCCAGTCTTTCTGCTTCAGCCTCCCAAGTACTGAGATTAGAGGCCTATGCCAGCATAACTGGCCAGATTGAAAATGTTTGTACCAAATATTTCAAGTTAGACCAAAAGCCTTCCTTTTCTTTTTCTTCCTTTGATCAAAGATACCCTTTTTCTCTCAAAGCTCTATATTGAATTTTGTCTCTCACTACATGAGGTTATGGATTTAGATGGGGCAAACCTACCTTTGTTATCTGGTACAGTGCTTAGTTTGGAGTTCATACTCGGTAAAAGATTGTTATAGGAACAGGGTTGCATTGATTGGACAAGGTATGTGATTGTGTCTGTGTAATGAGGGAGTTGAACCAGATGTATTTTTAGACTCCTTTTGGTACCAGTCTTGATTGAATCTATTACTAAATCTGATGATGAACATTTCAGACTCTCTTGAAGATGGATGAGTTGAGGGATGAGGCACAGACGTTTGAAGAGACATTTTTTCAGTGTGTCTCAACTGGTATCACAGAAGGGGTTATTCACAAATAGAACTGTTTCAGAATATAGCATTCCTCAGCAGTTTGGATTTTGTACATTCCCTTTATGTGGTAGTAATATCCTTTGTGTAATAGCAAAGTTGCTACCTAAAAATTATCTAAATCATAGCTTAATTTTGTACCACATCTCCTAGATACAGAGGGATAGAGAACAAACTTCCTTTTGACATCATCATCATCATCATCCTCACCACAAAGGATTTTAGTGAAAGACCTCACGTGCTGAAGAGTCAAAAGTATAATAAACAGCTGGGCAAAATGAAGATTCTGGAATTAGACATTGAAATGCTGGTTAGAAAGCATTGGAGGGGATGTGATCTGGGTTTTAAATCTCGTTGATTTGCTGAACTTTGTGCCAGTTTGTGCATTTTTATTTTGAGCCTAGTTTCCAAAAGTCTCCTGTTAGCAACCAGATGGTTGTCAAATAATTGATCTGGGTTCATTTTAAACCCATTTGGGGAACATAGTGGCCTGGATTTTCCAGTAGAAGGATTTATTAATCCTGCTGGTTTTTGAATGCCAATACTCTTGGAAATTGAGTTCCCTAATGTCTTGGAAGTAACCCCTGGAAAATTGGAAACAGTGAATTGGTTGCATGATATACTTGGAATAGAAAACCTAAAGCCATGGATACAGTTTATGTAAATTATAAATGTCCAGCCTCAGACGTGGTTCAATTAGGTGACAGTTTTGTTTGGATTTAAGGTGTGCAAGATTTGCACCCATTTTTTTTAAGGTGAGTTAATGCATAAAACCAGGCCCTGAAAACATGCTGATCTGATTTTAGTTCTCATTGCTCATAGACTAGTTCAAAACTGTAGGATCTGACATTCTGTGTGTCATTAGTGCTTTTTGGTGAAAAACAATCTTTTTAAAATGCAGCCTTTTTTTGTTTTGAACTGGGAAAATCTGCCGTGCCTATTGGAAGGTGCTGGCAGACCAGCAGGCTGGGCTGTTGAAAACAATTAGGAAGACGGCTGAGATGAGTGTGAGAGAGCCCCATGTGCTAGTGAGGCTGCCCTGATAAAATGGCTGCTAGAATGGTGACAAGACCGTGGCAACGAACAGCTGTGCTGTGGAAAGCCATTCTTTCCGATGGCCCTCCAGTTAGTTGGTATTTTATAGAATGTCTCTGTCTCCAGGAAATATTTTTCCATCTTGAAAAATATTCTGTAGCCTCTCTGCTCTGGTATTTTTTTTTTAAAAAATTATTACTATTTTTTAATGTATATGTGTGTTCATGGGTTTGTGGATTAACATGTTTGTGGCTCCACATTCATGTTTGTATATGTGTGTGCAGAAAACAGAGGACGAGTCCTGGGGTCATTGCTCATCTGCTGTCCAGCATGTCTTATTTTAGGCAGGGTCTCTCATTGACCTGGAACTCAACAATTAGGCTAGGCTAACTGGCCAGAGACTCTCAGGGATCCTCTTGTCTCTGCTTACTCAGCACCATCATTACAAGAGAGCATGCCACTATGCTTGGCTCTTTTCTTTTTAAACATGGCTTCTGGGAAATCCAACTCTGGCCCTCATGCTTATGCAACACGTGCTTTGCTGACTGAGCTCTTTCTCCCAGCCCTGATGTGTTTTTCAAGACCCAGCCTTGTTCTGTTGCGCAGGTAGGCTTTATATTTATGAACTCAATTGATCTTTCTACCTCCCCAGCTCCTGTGTCTACAGAGTGTATACCGCTGGACACAGGGTTGAGGTGGAGCTCTCTGTTTGACAACTGCTTGTGCAAAGTTTTTTCTTCCTTCCCTTCCCTTCCCTTCCCT
>NW_021604662.1:1237429-1297921 GCF_004785775.1 Grammomys surdaster | reverse complement strand
TCCCTTCCCTCTCCCACCACCGTGGCTAGTGAATCCCTGCCTGATGTGGGATGTGACCTGGGATCTGAGTGGAGATTTTGGTGGAAGCATCACTGGGGTCTCATTGGAGGGTGATTTTATTTCCTGAGCTTTCCACAACAAATTCCATAAGCTGGGTGACTAAACCCAACAGAAGTCTTATAGGTCCAGAGGTTGGAAGTTCCAAACCAAGCTGTCTTCTGATTGTTCTAGGGGAAGAAGTACTTCTGGCTGTCCCAAGAATGCTGATTCATTTTCATCAACATGACACAAACCTAGTTGTTATCTAGGAAGAGGAAATCTCAACGAGGAATTGCCTCTATCAGTCTGGCCTGTGGATCTCTCTCTCTCTCTCTCTCTCTCTCTCTCTCTCTCTCTCTCTCTTCCTCTCTCTCTCTTTCTGTGTATGTGTGTGTGCAGAAGTTTGCTTGATTGATGATAGATGTGGTAGGGCCCAGCCCATTGTGGTCAGTGCCACCCCTGAGAGGTGGGACCCTGGTTGTATAAAAAAGCAGGTGGACCTGGGCACTATATAACTCAGGCAACCAAAGAAGCAAGTAAACAGCATCCGTCTATAGTCTCTGATTTAGTCCATGTCTCAAGATTCCTGCCTTGAATTCCTGTCCTACCTTTCCCTCAGTGATGGACTAGAACCTATAAGTTGAAACAGACTCTTTCCTCTCCTGGTTAGTTTTGGTCAGTGTTTTATCACAGTGCTAGAAAATGAACTAATGTGCCCAACCTCTGCTGGCTTCTTTGGCTTGTATGTCCCATCCTCATGTCACCTTCTTGTGTGTATCTTTTCCCTCTGTGTATCTAGCATAGGAATACTTGTCATTAAATTTAGGGACTGCCTAGGTGACTCAGAATGCTCTTTTCCTCTTAACATCCTTAAATGTATCTGTAAAAACCCTTTCTCCATATAAGGGCCCGTATCTAGAGTTTTAGAATCACATAGGCTATTGCCATATCTGTTTAGGGGCATTTCCAGTCACCCTACTACTGTAACAGTGCTAGGATGGCATCTGAGCCATGAAGAGAAAGTACAGGGGAGAAAACAAAATCCTTCATTGGCAATACGTGAAAATAGTTTGTGCTTATTTTATTCACTTGTTATTGTGATAAAATACATATAAATATTGTGATTATTTTTTGCAACTGGTATGTGTAAGTTTTTGCATGTGCGGGCACACATATGCAAGTGCGCATGTATGCATGTGCTTGTGGAGGGGAAGTTGATGTCAGGAATTGTCTTCCATCTTCTTTTAAAAAAGATCTTATTTTGAGAGTTTCATATGAATACTGCATTTAGATAATTCCCCCCTCCCCAGGCTCCATCCATCTTCACCCATGGTCGTTATCCCTTCTCAAATTCATATCGTCTTCTTTGTTACTGTTACATATATACATTGATGTAAAATGTTATAAATACAGCCTGCTGAGTTCACTTACCATTTCTCATCTGTATGTATGTTTAGAGCTGACCACCTTCATCGTTGAAGCAGTCTCTCAAAACCAGATCTCACCGATATTGCTAGTTTTGCTAGCCAGCTTGCTCAGGAGATGCTCTGTCTCCACCTTCCAAGGCTGGAATTACAGGTGGGCTGCCACCTGCCATTTACGTAGGTTTTTGGGGATCTAAACTCTTATCTCTCATGCTTCCACAGTAAAAGCACTCTAACCACTGGGCCAACTTGCTAGCCCCAATTCTAACCACTTTTTAAGTGAACAGATCTGTGGCAATAAGTATATTTATAGTGTAAAACCAACAAAACCATTTTTCTTTAAAATATTTTCATCTTCTCCAACTGAAACTGTGCCCATTAAGTACTAACTCCTCATTTTCTGTAACTCAGAGTATTACTTTAAAATTATTTCAATGTCTTTAGAAGTGCTGTGTGAGCATTAAAAAAAATCTTCTTGGTCATTCAAAAATCTTTTAGCAAGTATCTTTCTGGAAGCATGCTTAAATATTATATAATTCATTCAAGTATATGGTTTTATTTATTAATAATTTTATCCACATACACAATTATCATAAAGTGTTTTAGAATATCATTGGATGAGATCCTTCATTGTCATTTATAGTGAATTCTCATTCCTATCCCCAGCTCAGTTGCTTTCGTTGATCTGCCTTTTGGGGAGCTGTTTCTTATAAACTTTTATTTAAATTGGAAATATTCCTTCTTATTTGCAAGACACAAATTCTGTCACTCAGAATCTGTTGGAAACATAGGTCTAGCCGGGATCCGGGAATACAAAGTCACATTTTAAAAGCTATCCCAGGGGATTGGCTCTGTGCATATCAGATGTGTGGGTGTATCAATGCACTGGATACGGTATTGATCCCTTGTCCACCTAATGTATTATGAGCATCCCGCCCATCATAACATCCTATCTGCGAACACTTTAAATCACAGTGTTAGAATATGCCGTATTCTATTTAATTAGCCATTTGATGACAGATGCTGGTTTTTCCATCTGTTTTGCTCTTCAAAATAAAAAGAATGATCCTCATTTTTTATGGAAATGGCTATATACAGTTTGATGTCTATGGGAAATTTTGATTCCATTTCTAGGATTTCTAGAGCAATATGTCTAGACATACCAATAAAATTTAGAAGCACACATACGTGCTGATCGGTGTAGCCAGTCATTTAAAATACCATTTTCTTCTGGAAACTGGACCCAAAACAGAGTAGATCATACAGAATCTTGGTCCCCAACCAGAGATGTTAGACCATCTGGCTAATTCTCATCTCATTTCCTTAAGAAGTGGTTTCATTGTTGTGTGAAGTGAATTAATAGATGAAAATGGTACCACAAAAGGAAGAATAGAGTTGTTCTGAGTCAAGGTCTCACTGTAGTGCTTGTGCTGACTCACATCCTTAGACTCAGAGGGAGCTTCTACTTCAGCATCAGTCTGAACTATAAAAGGGCCAAAGAACTAGATACACTCATAATAATTTTCTGATCTGTTCTTTCTTCCCTAAACTTCCATTAGTTAGTTCTACTCTTGCAAGCAGCCATATATTTTGTTTCTGCTTATGTGAACACCTCGTAGGTAGAAGGAAACTTGTGGCTACAGGAGCAATGTACCTTCCTCAAAGCACACAACTCAGATTCAGATTTCCTACTTCTCATAGGAATCATAGTTTGTTCAATAGTTAATAACCACCTCAAGCCCTGGGTTCTTGGGGAATATGGATGGGTATGACTGGGACTTGGGAATCCTTCTCATATCTGCTCACTTTATTTGGCTTATTATGTCAAGGAGAGACTGAGTGTGTCATAGAAGGTGAACCTTAATTTTCTCCTTCTGTCTTCTGTACTACCATGTTGTCTGAACTTTGTACTTTTCTAATAGTTCCTAAAGAGATCTAGCTCTTCTTTCTTTCCAGGGAGGCAGTAGATAAGGACAAATTGGCTGTGGAAGAGTCCTGCCTCTTCTCTGGTGCTCATCCCTGAGAACTCAGATTTAGCCAGCTGCTTTCTGGGACTCTGGGACCTCCTGTAAAGTCATTCTGTGGATAGCCATTTCTGTTTCTCTTAGACAATGGTTCTTCACGCCACAGAACTTTAGTCTAGCCTATGGCCTCTTATTCACTAGGTTCAGCTTGACACCCAAGAATCTGCTTTCCAAGAGCTTCTCTGGTGCTGCCGCCGCCTGAGGACCTTTTTTTTTTTTTGAGTTAACATACAAACTAATGGGCTTCATCTTGACATTTTTACACACACAGGCACGCACAACACACACACACGCACACGCACACACACGCACACGCACACTGAGTTGTAATTTACTTGCATTTGCCTTCCTGTTCATTCCTCCTTCTCTTCCCTCTCTTGCTGGTCTGCTTGTTTCCCTCCAAATAGCCCCCCCTTCTACTTTTGTGTCATATATTCATGTACTTAAATCTAGATTTCACATACGGGGGAAAACATACACTATTTGCTTTTTATCCATTATACTTTTGTTCCATTGATTCCTCCAAATTGTCACCTACTTTTATGGTGTGTGTGTGTGTGTGTGTGTGTTGTATGTATGTTACATATTTTCCCATTGTTCTTTTGGTGGACACCATGGTGAGTTTCATATCTTGGTTAATGTAAATAGTAGTACATCGGTAAGCACTACTGTGCAGATATGCTGATTTAGAAGCCTTTTGATATATACCCAAGAGTGTTGTAGCTAGGTCATATGGGAGTGCTGGTTTCAGTCTTTCGAGGAACCTCTGTACTGATTGCAATTGTGGATGAACTCATTTATATTCCCATTAGCAGTGAGTCTTCACTTTGAGAACTGCCCTAGATGACTGCCTCATATTTCTTCTCTTCCCCCTGAAATTACTTCTATATAGGTGTAATGTGCTGGAGGACTGGTGCATGTGGAAGTTTGGGGGCAGGGGTTCTGTCCAGACCCTAGATGCAATATCTTGCACAGGAGTGATAGTGGTGGGGTTCGTATTCTTCTCAACTGTGAAGGAGGCTTCAGCTAGGTCCTTCAATCCAGAAGGAACAGCAGCTCATCCAAATTACTGTGCCCTCCCCTCATCTGTAACGTCATTTACCTGTGGTCAACTAGGGTCTCAAAATATTAAATGGAAATTTCCAGAAATAAACAATTCATAAATTTTAAATCGCATGCCATTCTGAGTAGCATGATGAAATCTCACACCATCCCACTCCATCCTGCTTCATCCTGCCTGGGATATGAATCATCCCTTTGTCCAGCTTATTCTCACTGTATATGCTGCTACCTCCCCATTAGTCACCAGGGTATTGATTATCAGATTGCCTGTCGTGGATTCACAGGACTTGTATTCAAGAAAAACCTGACTTAACTCAATAATGTGCCTTAAACACCAAACTTTTGCTCCAGTCTGTTACAATTATACTATTTTATATTAGTTATTGTCAATAATCTCTTACTGAGCCAGAATTCAAAATTAATTCTGTCATTGGTAATTTTTTTGGTATGGGATTACCACCGAATATATAGGATTTGGTACTATTCATGGTTTTGAGTGTCCATTGGAGACTTGGAACATATTCCTCTGATAATGGAGAACCTTTGTACTTCTAGTATTGGGGATGTGGCTCCGGAATCATTTAGGGAAATGGAGAATTTAGGGAGAACAGACCCAGATCCTTAGAGCTTAGCAGTGGTTCTCAACCTTTGGGTCATGACTCCTTTAGAAACCCTCCATCTCCAAAAATACTTAAATCACAATTCATAACAGCAGCAAAATTACAGTTTTGAAATAGCAACAAAGTGGTCGGAGTCACCACAATACGAGGAACTGTATTAAAGGGTCACAGCATAAGGAAGAATGAGGACCATTGGCTTAAACAGTGCTCCAGAAAGTGAGTTAGCAGGTATGGACCCTCTAAGGCCTGGACTGGTGGCATACCCTTGTATTTTGGTTCATATGGGGCTGCTCTGAACATTTGTATCCTTTAAGCCCTGGCTGTGTTGTCTTCTTCTCTTCCAGTCTTGTTAGAGCAAGGCAGCTTTCTGAGAAGGATCCCATGGCCCCGTGCTGTGTCTCTGACCTTCCCATCTGGTTTTGTAGCACATAATCTCAGTCAGTTGTTTGTGGGATCTGCAGTCCTTAATGAAATGGGAGTGGAACAAGTAATGTTAGCTGCTGAAGGTTAGGATACAGAATCTTGATTTAACTCAGGGTTTAGTGCTTGTTTAGTGCTCTCTCAGTGGGTCTTTCCAGTCTTGGTGGTGGCTGTGTGCTGTTTCAATACAGATTTTGGTGGCAGGTGGTTGGTAGTTTGGCAAGGATTAGAAGAATGTTAAAATATGCAACAACTAGGGCCTCTGTGAAAAGGGGGAGGGATGTTCAACAAGCCAGGCTATCAGGCTAGATTTAGATTTAATTCTATTGTCCTCTGACCAAGGGACATCACTACTTGCTGGACAACTCATCCTTGTATCCACCCTCCTCTCTCATTGGGAGAGTTACACCTATGAGGCAGTACTGTGTGCCCCCTCCTATTCTCTTTGTGTCTGGTTCTTTTTGGTGCTGGTGACTGAACTCGGGGTCTCATGCATGCAAAGCGAGCTCAATACCAACAGTACCACATCAGCAGCCACACACTCTGCTTTCATTTTTCCCCCAGCATCTTCTTTTAGGCTCTACTGTACTTTTTGAGTAAGAACATATCAACCCAGGCCACATACTAAGTCTGTGTCAGATTTCCTCCAATAGCACAAGGCCCTTACGGCTTAGATATATGGAGGTTTTTAAGTATACTGTTATTTTAAGAGTTCTGACTTTAGGTCATTTTGAAGAAAATATATTCTGAGATCTTTATTTCCTGTAAGCTAAAAGGAACAGCTAAATCTTTGGGGGGGGGAGGGGAGATGAATTTTTGGCATGTTTGATCAACCTTTGAACTAGTCACATTTGTGCTAAATACTAGCAGTACTCCCTGTAGACACTGTAGGGTAAGGACAGCCTCTTACTCTTGCCAGTTTACACAAGGTAGAATTACTAAATATCAAAGGGGGATAACAAATGTGAAGAAGTAGCTTGCAAATATTTTTATTTCACAGTGGTTACAGTGAAACATAGCTTCTAAGATGCTTTTCTAGCTGTAATAGAGGAGGTAATTTTCTTGATGGCCATTTAAGTAGAATTTTTAGCACCTTTGTGTCATTAAAAAGCATGAATGGGGGCGCATCTCTGTAAAGGATGGCTAGACACAGAGCAGATCTGCAGCAGTGTCTGCTGCTGAGTGGTGACATCCAGGGCCCAGGTTTTCCGAATAGATCTAGGACAAATTCATTGCATGGTTTATTAATGGACCGGAGTTGACACTGGACTAATACAGCTAATTTTTCCATTTAGAGTTAATGTTCACATTAAATTTTCTCCAGTAATGAATGATTTAGAGCAAGCTGGCATGTCAGGTTAAGATATAGTGCTAATATTTCAGGAGAAACATTGAACAAGGCATGATGTTTAAATCAATAGATGAAAATGTGAGGTAAAACTTTCCAGAAAAGGCTTATGGGCTTAATAAAAGCAGTCAATGGAAGCAAATCAAGCACACACCCAATATCTACATTTGTTTAGAAGCCAACTTGAACAGGAGAGAAATGTTCCATGTGGCATCTGCTTTCCTGGTGTATTTGGAGCTGTTGACAGTGATGAGGCACTTATTTCCATAAGGCTGATAGGAATGGAGGGGGCAGGGTAAGCATCACTTGCAGAAGTACTTTCCTTGAGACAAGTAATTCATTCTTTTTTTCTTTTAATTTCTTACCATTCTTTCTTTTTTTGTGGTGCATGGAAGGTACTCACTATGTATCCCTCGCTGGTCTGGAACTCACTATATAGACCTAGCTGGCCTTGAACTCACAGGTATCTGCCTACTTCTGCCTCTAGTGTGGGATTAAAGGCATGTGCCATTGGGCCTAGTAGATGACAAATTCTTAATGAGAATTCTGTCACTGTGCTAGACAGAGTGACTGTCACAGAAAGGATGCCACTGTTGAGTTGTAGATTTACTCAGTGCCTACCTTATTCAGAAGGCAGAATGGATAAATTTGCAGATAGATAGATGGTCTCCTAGCTAGTCAACCTTTGTAAAATAGGATGACCCTTGTAATTATTTTTGGTGATGTTATTTAGAGGATTGTCTTTATAGTTTGATAATGTAGTAGACCTTCTTATTTCTATGGGATATATGCCAAAGCAAGACCACAATGAATGTCTGTAACTGCAGATAGTTTCAAACCCTATATAACACATATTGTCACTAGCATGCATATGTACATACATACATAATATATACATGCCTTGATAAAGTTATTATATGAATATTGTCTTACCTTTTCACTTGAAGCACTTCGCAACTTATCTTTGAAATATCAGAATTTCCAACATCACCACTCTTGGGTTTTTGAGTTATTATTGAGTAAAACTGGGTTTACTGAAGATAAGTATATGATATCTATGCAATCAATTTGATATCTGAAATTGCTACTAAGTGACTGAAGTGGAGGTAGTATATACAGTGTAGATACTCTGGACAAGGGATGATTTGTATTAGCAGGTTTAGCAGGATGGAGTGGAATAGCATAAGACTTTATCATGATACTAAAGAATAGTGTACAGTTTAAAGCTTATGACTTGTTTATTTCTGGAATTTTATATCAAATATTTTGGGGGCTATTGTTGGCTTTGGTATCCGAAATCTCAGGGACTGAAACCTCAAGTAATTAATGACTACTATATAATTTTAAATATGTGAAAATTAGCATTTATTTATATATATTAATGAGCTCAATAAATTCTCAAAATCACTTGGGAAAGATGGTATAAACTAGAATTTGCTCAGGTTTCTTACATGCTAGCTGAGTGTTACTGACAATCACTCAAAGGATATGCAGAGAGGTTTATTTTTCTTGTTGCTCAAATGATTATTTATATCAGGTAAGATAAAAATCCAGGAGACATACTATAGAGTAGAAAAATCAGTGTTTTGCTTATATAAAAATGGGAGAAAAGTTAAGATCATAATCAAGACCTCGAAATAAACAGTCAAGTAAACCAAAACTACAGTTAAATTGACTGTGACTTTTTGCATTGGGAGGATCATTTGACCTTGATGACAGTGTGACTACTAAGCTCCTGTGAGTCTGCCTTCTCAACTTATGTCCCATTTGTGAATGCCGAACAGCTGTTAATTCTCCTTTCTATGCAAGGGTAGCACTGGGTGACAGGTTCTTAGGACATCAGCTGCTCCGCAGAGCCACATGCCGCAGGGAGCCACACGGAGTAGTGATGGCAGCTGGGACTTGGGGACTGCATACCATGCCAGAGTCTGGCTGTTTATTTAATTCATCTGAAATGATTCTTACAGGGATGGAAGAGGCATAGGTAGGTATGGGGGAGGGACCAGACTGAATTGTTTGCTAAAACTTGCATTTGAGTTGAGGTGTGAGCCAGCCTTGCAAAAGCAGCAGATAAAAGATTAGCGAATGCAGATGACTCAGTTAAGTACATAGACCTGGGACTTGATAGTTATCAAAATTAAAAATATCCTTTTTTTTTTTTTGCTAAGTTTGAATAAGTTAAAGTGAGGTAGACTTGCAAATAATAGGCTGTGCTCTAGGCTCAAAGAGTTCTGAATGAGTTACAACTAGAAGAGCTTGAGGTCCTTTCCACGTGTCTCTTTGTACTCTATGTGTCTGACTGTGTGTCTGTGTCAGTGCAGCAGTATCTGTTTTCCTGGCTGTGTCTCTGCCTGTGGGTGGATTTGTCTGTCCTTTTGTGGTTATGTTTTTGTCTATTGGTGGGTTTGTGCCTCTTGCTCTCCATAAATGAGCTATCCCAGGAACTTGCCAGACAGAGCAGACTGTGCTGAGACAATGCTACATTGATTTCTGAGCAGATACAAAAGACGACTAACTAGAGAGTGGAAGGGGAGCTTGTGGGGTGAAGGGAGATGGTTTCATACTTGTATGAAATATATCGTTATGAAACCCAGTACCATATACTGCTTCATGGTCACACGATGCCTGTCATAGCATTTGGGGAGAATGATGAGAAAGGGTTAGCTGGAAATTGTGGAATGGTGTTTATTGGGGGCTCACATCTCCTACCATATGGGCTTCTCTCCCAAACAAGCACACTTCTCATTTTGTGTTATCTCCATCCCTGCTCATCTCCATGGGATATTCCCCAGAATTCTGAAGACTTCTTTTGACTTTCTCTCGTGAAAAATCCACATCTCCCAGGGGTTATTATTACAAGTCCAGTTAATGTTCACATTCATGTTCAGTGTTACAAAGAAGAAGAAATGGGAGTGTGCGTGGGTGGTGACTCAGGAAGCTGGGGGGCGGGGGATGGCCCTTATTAGATACAGAACCTTCTGGAATTGAAAAACTCTGGCCTCAGGCTGTTTTTTGCCTTGTTTTTTGATTGCTAGCTTTCCTTTGCTATCTTGATGGCTATTTTCTGTTTTCTTTGATTCTATGTTGAGGGCCCCAGTATTTTGCAAAGCTGTTAGGGGCGAGTGTTTACTTCCTCTCTCTTTAGCTATTTCACCTCATTTCTCCTTACAGTATTCTCCGAGGCTGAAGTGACTCTCATATTGTCAGTCATAATTTAAGCTTTTATAGAGGACATTATCACTGACAATTGACCAAGTTTTCTATATTTGACAAGAGGTCAATAATTGAGTTACATAAAGAATTCCAAAAACTCCGTACTATCCTTCCCCCAAAAATCACTCAAATAACTCAATTTAAAAATTTGGACAGCTGCCAGGCAGTGGTGGCGTACGCCTTTAATCCCAGCACTTCGGAGGCAGAGGCAGGCAAATTTCTGAGTTCGAGGCCAGCCTGGTCTACAGAGTGAGTTCCAGGACAGCCAGGGCTACACAGAGAAACTCTGTCTTGAAAAACCAAAAAAAAGAAAAAGAAAAAGAAAAAAAACCGTGGGCAGTAAACCCACATAGACACTTCTCTAAAGACATATAAATGTCTTGTGGCATATGAAAAAAAAATGCTCAACATCACTGGTCATCAGAGAAATGCAAATTGATTCCAGCTATTATGGAGAAGATAAAAGATGAGAAGTGTTGGTGATGTGGAGAAATGGGAACCCTTGTACACAGTTCAGAAGAATGTAAATTTGTACCGCCATTAGGGAAATGAAGATGACGGTTCTTCCAAAAACTTAAAAATAGAACTACTGCATGACCCAGTGATGCCCTCCTTCCCTGTGTGTATATAAAGGAAATGAAATTAGCACATTAAAGAGACATTTACACTCTCATGTTCATTCCAGCACCATTGACAGTAGCCAAGATTGAATCACCATTAAGTGTTTGCTAACTGATGAATGGAAAACGAAAAAGTGCTATACACACATGATGGAATACTACTCAGCCTTAAAAGACAATGAAGTACTGTCATTTATAACAACATGTATGGGTCCTGGAGATCATTACTGCTCAGTGAAAGAGGCCAGTCATTGCTAGGTACACTAGCATTACAGGCTCTCACTCATTCATGGAATCTGGAAAGGCTGATCTCACAGAATTTGAGACTAGAGTAGTGGTGTTCAAAGGCTTAGGCAAGTGGAGGAGGGTAGAGATACATTGTTTAGTAGGCAGTTTGATAGGAACTTAAGTTTCAAGGGTAACTATAAAAGATGGTGGCTTTGTATGTCTCAAAACCATAAGGGACTTTGAATGCTTCGGCTGTACAGAAATAATAAACGTTTGAGAAGAAAAGTTGTGAACATGATTATAGGATATAGACATATATCAAAATACCACATCATGTCCCATTGGTATGTACAACTTTTATATATTTATGGGTATTTTTTAATATATTTATATAAAATCTAAAGTAGTGTGGGGGTGTAGCTCAGTGCTTCAGTACATCCTGGGTTTGATCCTTGGTACCACAAGGAATAAACAACACACATAAAACACCTAAACTTCTGCAGGTACTTTTTCTCATTACTTCCCTCATTTTTATCCTTCCTTTGCTTTAATCAATATACAGAATGTATTTTTCTACCACCAAGTTTTTGGACCTAGTTGCCTTTCCTCAAGTTGCCCCGCTTGTATTTCTGTATCAGGGATTCAGATTGAGGTCCCTGAGCTTGCAAGTAACAGCAAATAATCTCATCTGCTCCTCCCCCAATCTCCTTCTCAGCCCAACCCTGTATTTTTTTTTCAAAATGAAACTAAACGATAGGTGGTATTTCGTAATTCTGTAGTTTCAAGCGTGGTAAATACATGTAAAATGATAACCAACTTTAAAGTTTAACACAGTGTGACTTGCCTACAATACTGGTAGTTGTATTTTGCAAGCATTTTAAAGTTGTAGAACATTCTCTTTAAAGTCAAAAGAGCCAGAGAAATACCACCAGAACTTGACTTCCGGCCTCCACATGTACACCCTCACAGACATGTATACCCCCACCACGTGTGTGTGCTCATACACCCACACACTACACATTTTAATGGCTGGCAATTAAAACATAATTTGCTTTACAGTAATATTATTTAATATAATATTCATAAATAAAGTAAAATTTTCTTTCTAGTTAATAAAGAGGTTTTCACATATTTACAAAGGAAATCTTATATAAGGTAAAATGATCTTACTAATTAAAAAATATACCTGTATGTACTTGAACACATAGGGCACAAAAAAAATGAAAATGTCAGGTTCTTTGCCTCTTCAATCTGGATGGCTGGAACAACTGTCTCTAGGTTTTTGTGGATGTAGAAAGAACTGTTTTAAAAGAATTCATGTACATGCATATGCTGACTCACTGATTAAAATTGTAAAATTAGGGATCAATGGAACCAATGTTGGATAACTTCATTTCATATTAAGCATTCTGTTATGAACATCTGTTTTATGTTGGAAACTCAACATGTTCCCGTTATTTCAAATATAGATCCCACAAGTAAGTGTTCTGTATTTCCTTAAAGAAGAACACAGAGGTTTTCTCCCTTGAGAGCTGGAAAATGGAACCTAGGGCTTTGTACTTGCTAGGCAAATGCTCTACCTCTGAGCCCCCAGCCCAAGAACCCAGGTCTTTGCTTCCATTAGCTAAGCCCTGAGGTAAGTGTCAGCTGGAATTGTTTGTTGTACCCAGGAATGTCCCGCAGAGCATGCTGTTTGGCTGTATGGTGCAGTCAGTTAGGTAGATTTTAGCTTTTCCTTAAATGACAATTGGAGTTGTGTCTTCTCTCTAAGATGGGGTATGAATTTTTCAATGATGCTCTTAATTTTGATTGAACATCAAATATTGCCATGCACACTCCTTCAAGGCACCTTGGAGTCTTAAAATACTTAAATGGTATTTAAGCTTTTGGAAGTGCCCTCTTATGGCTAAGTAGGGTATATATAGCTGAGGGGCCCAAGGAGACATAAAACAGTAAGATGAGGGTCTATATAAAGCAGTAAGATGAGTAAGAACAGGTCTCTGATTCTGTTCACGCACATTTTGGGATGGGTTTTAAACATATAAATATTTTAATATATGATGTATAATATATTATGCATTACAGGTGGTGTGTATTTTGTGGATTATATGCTTGACTGTAGTTGGCTGGAAAATTGATAACTGGTACTCCTGTGTGTGATATAAAGGCATTCTGTCTTTTTTTTTCAGGTTCCCCTGTGTTCTAGGTTCAGAGCACATTCCAACTTAAAAACCTTTTCCAGAGTGGGAGAAAGGATTGTAGAAACCAGAGGAGTCAAAGATACCACAAGAAAACTCACAGAATCAATTGCCTGGGCTGATAGGGACTCATAGAGACTGAACCACCAACCAAGGAGCCTGCATGACACTATCCTAGGTCCTCTACACATATGTAACAGTTATGTAGCTTGGTCTTCTTGTGGAACTCCTAACAGTGGGAACAGGGACTGTCTCTGACTGTGTTGCCTGCTTTTGGGACCCTTTTGTTCCTGCTGGGCTATCTAGTCTAGCCTTAATAGGTGGGGAGTTGCCTAGTCTTACTGCAACTTAATATGCCATGGCTGGTTGATATCCACGGGAGGACTTACATTTTCTGAAGAGAATTAGAGGAGGAGTGGATTGGGGGGAGGTGTCCAGAAGTGGGAAAGGACTTGGAGGAGAGGAGGGAGGGGACAACTGTGGTAGGGATGTAGATAGGTAGATAGATAGATAGATAGATAGATAGATAGATAGATAGATGGATAGATAGATAGTTTGATAGATAGATGACAGATAGATAGATAGATAGATAGATAGATAGATAGATAGATAGATGGAAGGACTACTGTGGGGGCAGGGAGAAGGCTGATCTTTAGAGTATGAGGGCAAGTTGAAAGCCTGTTGTACAGCTCAGCCTATCAATTATTTCAGCTTCACAGCATCGGCGGAAAGGAGAGTAACATGAGTAGCGACATTTTCCCTCATTGTTCTGTTCACCTGTTATTTATGGTGAACATCCCAGGGAGGAGAGTTATCAGAGGCTCATTTAAAACACACAGCCCAGCATCCCAGAAGGCCACGTCTGCCTATCTGCCACTGTTCAGAGATGATGAGGCGGGGCTGACAGGAAACTTTTACGTCTATTTTTAAGCTTTGAAGAGAAATTTTATAAATATGAGCTGCTGCTGCTGCTTTAAAAAAAACCCTTTTTACTCTAAAAATAATGTGCTGGGAAAAAGTTTGTGAATTGTTTATTAAAGGGAGAATTAGATGTTCAGCTGAACATGTGTTCTAATAAATAAAAAATAATCAGAGCTGGAGAGATGGCTCAGAGGTTAAGAGCACTGGCTGCTCTTCCAGAGGACCTGGGTTCAATTCCCAGCACCCACGTGGCAGCTCACAGTTGTCTGTAATTCTTGTTCCAGGGGATCTGGCACCCTCACACAGAGGCACATCAAAAGTAAAAAGGAATTATCAAAAATAATTTAAAAAAATCTCCTCATAGCTACTGTCTGAATGCAGATGTGGCTTTTTAGGAAGGACGTCATGTTTGGCATTTTGATGCCAGTGATGAGATGGAAGAGAATTGCATTTTCTCACCTCCTGACCCAATCTTTTCACACTGTCCAAATCCTCATTTCTTTTGACCAAGTTGGCATGTTGTTCCTTTAGGAAGACAGTTCTCATTTCTCCCTGGCAGGAGGAATGGTGCATAGTGTCTGTTCATCCCAGTTTCCCTAGCCACACCTGTCTATCTTTGTCACACTTCATATTATGTAATAACA
The DNA here is from genome assembly GCF_004785775.1 of Grammomys surdaster. NCBI lineage: Eukaryota > Metazoa > Chordata > Mammalia > Rodentia > Muridae > Grammomys > Grammomys surdaster. The sequence goes on along the minus strand of NW_021604662.1, from coordinate 1,283,160 downwards.
ATTGCTAACATTTACTATATGCCAGGCATTCTGCTAAACTTGGCTCACGTGCTGCATTGTTAGCAGCACATAAGGACTACTGAGAAATTCAGCAGCCAGTACTAGAAGCCACGGGTAGGGCATCTCACTCACCCTTCTTTGAGTGAGAAAATACTATTATTCTAATTCTGATATCAGAATCATTGTAGGCTGAATAATGAATGGTCTTCCAATATGCCCATAGGTAGATCCCCTGGACATGTGAATATGTATGGCAGAAAGGACTTAGCACATGTGCTAAAAGGAAGGATCATAAAACATGATTATAATAAACCATTATACAGATATAATTATAATAAAACATTATAATTGTAGGAGTTCTTCTAAAAGAGAGGAATGTGGTCAAGAAAAGTAAAAAGATAACATTGAATTAGAGCACATTAAAACCTTGTGTGTACATCAATGGACACAATGAACATAGTGAGGTAGTAACCCACGGCATGGGAAAACTCTGATAGATGTTAACATCCAGAAGATGTAAAGAACTCATACAGTTTATTACCACTGCTACCGCCACCACCACCACCACCAGCAACAGCAGCAGCAGCAGCGGTAGCAACAACAACAACAATGAAACCGAATTAAAAGATAGTTCTCTAGCTGATGTGGTGAAATATATCTGTAACTCCAGTAGTTGGGAAGTGGAGGTAGGAGGATTAGGAAGGAGTTCAAGGTCATCCTTGGCTACAAAGCAATGTTGAGGCCTGGCCTACCTGAGATCCTGTCTCAAAAAAAGAGCTAATCCTCTAAACATTGCCAACAAGCATTTGACAAGATGCTCTGTATCACTAACCACACGCTTGAGATAGATACTAAAGGAAGGTAATATGTGTATTCTAATACACACACACACACACACACACACACACACACACACACACACGGGGGGGGGGAGTTAGTTCTGATAAATGCCCTTTAATCTAAGTGGTTCTGATTGATTAGGCTCCTATATTCCAAAACCTGGGTTTTAATATAACTAGGTTGACCATTCAGATACTAGTGTGGCCTATAGCTAGATTGTGTGCAGCTCTGAGAGGGTAGGGCGCAGTGATTATCGCTGGGGAACATACCTTGAATGCATTGTTAAATGGTAGACATTTAGATATAAAGTACTGTGTCTTTATGGGGATACTTGTATATGCACTAGTAAGAGGCTAATGCAGTGTTGTGTCCTTGTAATCCTAGATACTTGTTAGGCTGAGGCAGGAAGATTGCAAGTTTAAGGCTAACCTAGGCAACACAGTAAGCCTCCCCATCCCCAATATCAAAAATCAAAGCAGGGGTTTCTGGGATGAGTTAATGGGTAAAGATACTTATCTTACAAGACTTAGGACCCAAGTTTAGTTCTGGAATCCAGAAAGAGGTGGAAGGAGAGAACTGACTCCACAAAGTTGTCCTCTGACCTGCACATGCGCACTGTGTCTGAGGCACCCCAACATGCACCTCTCCCTCTCTCTCTCTCTCTCTCTCTCTCTCTCTCTCTCTCTCTCTCTCTCCCTCTCTCACACACACACACACACACACACACACACACACCCCAAAAACAGCAACAACAACAAAGAACAAACAAGCTAACCCTGGCATGGTGATGCATTACTATAACCTCTACTTTTGGGAAGCAGAAGCAGAAAGATGGTAAGCTTGAAGGTAGCCTGGGGTAACAAACCAAAGCCACATCTCAAAGTCAAACCAGTACAATGACATCAACACCTAAAACCCAAGGGCCAGGTGTATTGACTCAGTGTCTTTAATCTTAACACTCAGGAGGTTAAGGCATGTGGGTCTCTCTGAGTTTCAGTCTAGCCTGGTCTATGCAGTAATGAGTTCGAGTCCAGGCTGGGTTGTGTAGTAAGTCCCTGACTCAACAACAACAACAGCAACAAGAAAATCAAGTCAAAGTAAATTTAAAAAATTCTCTGCCATCCTTCCCACAAATACAAATACATGTTCTATGTGCACAATTCATTAATGCTTGCCAGGGGAAGAGAAGTGGGACCCCACAGGGAATAGGTGCCTTGCTTTTGGAGCTGTCCTTTACTATTTGACAGTTTACTTTCAGGAACAAGTACACCTTGAAGATGATTAACTTTTTGAGTGATTCTTAGCAACATGTGCATAGATCATAGAACGCTGAAAGACAAGAGTAGCTTGTCCCACCTTTCTGGATTTCCATGTTCCTTCTCTGAGGCAGCCACTCTCCTGTCCTAGCTGTGGCTTCTGGTACCTGCTGCTGTGTTTCTGAGTAAGACATATGCCTTGCTGTCTCTTACATTGCTGATGCTGGCTATCATCTGTGCAGTTTTAGCAGAAGCTGAAGATTTGGTTCATCTCTTTAAATTCCCATCCTCTCTATACTCTCCTAACCTGGATTCTGCTAGATTCTTTCCTCACTATTTTTAATGTAGTACTGTCAATGTCAACTAGGAAACAAGACTATTCTTTTTTTTTCTCTTTTTTGTTTTTGGTTTTTTAAATTAATTTATTTTTTTTTAAATCAAATTGTAATTTTTACTTATTCACACAGGGGTTGTAAACACAAAAAGGCAGGACGTGGGGAAGGGGATGACACTGGAGTGTGGGTGTTCAGGAGGAGTACAGATATCTTTCAGAACAGGGTATTGACTTGGTGAAGGTTCAGGGGACAGGTCACTATGACTCTGCCTATGACTCACTTGTCCTTATCTAAGTTGGTATTGTCTGCCCAGGCTACCTATTTACAAGGTCTGTGACTACTCAGGCTGGTAAATTTCCATGAAAGCTGCCTGTTTACAATAGCTTATAGCCATCTGTTTCAATGTTTTTCCACAGAGACCCAAGACTTTGTGTTAGCATGCATATATGACAGGCCTATTGCTGATTTTAGGCCTATGGCTGATTTTAGGCCTTCAGTGTATAAGCAGGGCTGCCCCTGACATCTCCTCCCTCCTCTAAGTATAGAAGGGCTGTGGCGATTCTAAACTTGCGAAGGTGGGGATAGAGGCCTGACCTCCAGTAATTGAAGGGGACCTTGTAATGGCTCCAGTCCCCCTGTCATTGTCCAGTGAGGCATGAGGGTCATACCCATCCCGATGTCTTTTTCCTGGAGAGGGGATACTTTTGATATCAACCCCTATGCAGTAAGACTTGTCCCTCAGGGAACCTAGAGAGATATTTTTAACTTTTATTTATATTCCCTTGCAGTGCTTAGCCTCGCAGCCTAAGCAAGAATTCAGATCGCCAGTCAGAGGGGGGTTCTGGGTGGCCCCTCTCTGCTTGGTCTAGGGGCGGAAGTCCCCTCTTTTAGGTTGAGTGGAGATGGGTTTTAGGAACACCCTGGATAGAGTGACAACCTCATCTTGAGTCTCGTGGTCCTCCATAGCTAACTTATGATAATGTATCTGAATAGGTTTTGCTACCAAATTATCTATCTGTTGTTTCACAAAGTTAGTCAGCCTGTTTAAGGCCCAGGGACCAAAAGAAATAAGCAAAAATAACCCAATTAATGGTCCCAAGATGGGAGGAAGTAGGGTTGACAACCATGGAGAGGCTGAAAACCAATTCTTGTACCAGCACTCATCTTTCTCTTTCTCTCTCTGTCTTTTCTCAGGGCCTTCTCTGACCTTTTTCATGTTCTCTTTAACCATCCCTGTCTGAAACAAGACTATTGTGTAATTAATTTTCTCATGTAACTTCTAACTTTCTCTAGAGAGAATAACTCTCATATTTGCTGTTGTCTAGGTATTCCCATGCCTTGTTGAACTGAACAGCTTTATAAAATAAAATGCTCTTCATCCAGAAATTGTTCTCCATCTCCTGATTCCTCTCTTTGGGAAGAAATAGCAGATGCACTGAGACCTGTCCAGCTTCTGAGACCTTCTGTTCTGAATTGGCTGCTTTTTAAGGTGTTGTTTGACTGGTAGCCAGGAAACTCCTGTTTTTCTCTCTTATATTGACAGTCTTGGCTATAGCATCCTGCTGTCTTGCTGTATTTACTTGCTTTCATGGACTAACACCCCTCCCATCCCCTGAGACAGAGGGGGGGAGGGGGAGGGAGAGGGAGAGAGAGCAACCACACAGAAGTCGATTTTTGAGATCTTTACAAGACTAATTGTGCTAGGATCCTGCTAGGAAGTTAAAACTATTGCAGTCCACCTCCCTTTTCCTAAGTGGGGTTCTCCCTGTGTTGTGCCTTCTTTCTCATGATCTCATTGTTCTTCACAAATACCTCCATCTCTTGCTGCAACTACGAAAATCAAGGCCCAGAGGTTACCACGTCAGCAATGGCAGAGCCAGAACTTAAAGTCAAGTGTCAGCTGCCAGCTCCAGGCTGCTGCCTTTCTGCACACAGCTGCTCCTTACCAGAGAAATACCAGTGGCAGGCTCCAAGTGCTGAGCTTTGTGCCAAGTGCACAGCCATGGCTGCAGAGGGAGCCCAATTCTAGGTCCCCATTTGTGTCTGGCTCCTGACAATTTCTAGTTCCAGACAGCTACAGCTGCAGTTAACCATGGTTTGCTACAAAACTTTTCCATTCTTGTTGCCTGTGCATATGCATACATGTAGTTGTGTACACAAACACAGATATGATGGAGGGAGACAGGCATTTATAGTTATGTTCTGAGGTTCTTCATGTTTAAAATGTCCTGCCTGATGTGTGTAAGCTCAGGGTAATTGTTTTTATTGCTACTGTATTTGTTTTCAAGTAATATAAGCATCCCTTCTATTCTTTTGGTGATGAGATATGCCTCATTACTTAGGAGTTTGCTGTTGGTACAGTTTAGCATTTAGTCTTTTTGTTAAGTGAAGTTGGGTGACTGAACACACATAGGGTAATTAGATTAACCTACTCCTCCCCTCCCTTACTGAAACAATGGAAAATCCAGTATTGCATTGGCACATACTTTCCTTAGATTAATGATCCTAGAGTCACTGGGTGGAAATTTGCCTGGCTCCCTACAGCTCTGAGAACTGAAAATGCCCAGCTGTCTAAAAGCTTTAACCAGGAAATGAACATGAAATGGCATTGTTTTGTCACAGGATCGAAAGAATGTATTCTCGAGGATTGAGTTATCCTGGATGGAAATGCATGTAAACATTCTTTCCCAAACAGTAAACAGGTGTTTTTATGTTAGTAAAAAAAAAAAAAAATCAAGGATTTACTTACTTGGGAATGGCTTGCAATGCATTGGCTCTCACATTGTGCTGGTCACTGCTCAAAGTTTATGCTACCGTTTTCCTTGTCTCTTCTGTTTCAAGTACCGGTTTATGGAACAAGAGAAGAGCTGATGTGGGAAGCATTTGAGTTATGTGAGCAGAGCATGGTATGACTGCTATAGCACAAGGACTCAGCTATAAGACTCCCTCACCAACTAACTGCCTGTCTGTGTGGCACTTACTTTCTACATCTGTCAAAACCAGACAATAATGGCCCTACTTCTTAGTGATGTTGTGAGCATTGAGTGTGTTATTCCATGTATGCTTTTAGAACAGTACCTTGCTCATAGTATATTCTTGTTTGTTTCACTGTGCATGAGTATGCGCATGAGTGGATGTTTGGGCCAGAGGTCAACATTTGAGTGTCTTTTTCTTTCATTCTCCACTTTGTATTTTGAGACAAGGTGTCTTACAGAATTTGGAAGTCAGCAGTCGGGCTAGATTGCCTGGGCACCAAGCTCCTGATATCCACCCACCTGTGCCTAAACCACAACCAGTATTATACAGTATTATAGATGTACACTACAGCCTTTAGCTTTGTGTGGGGATTACACACACACACACACACACACACACACACACACACACACACACACAGCTGTGCTTTGCTTTTTAACATGGTTGGAGGGAAGTCAAACTCAGGTTTTCATGTTTGCATGGCTAAAAGTTTTCTCAGTTGAGCCATCTTCTTAGCCCCTCATAATTCATTCTTAATAACTGCAAGCATATTCCCTCATCTTTAGAAGACACAAGAAAAACAAAGCGTATGTTCAGTTTTATTTAAATGTACTATTTTCTCCACAATGCCATTTCCCATGGCATTGTGTATCTTTAATCCCAGGATTTAGGAGGCAGAGGCGAGCAGATTGCTGTGAATTCTCAACCAGCCAGGGCTACACAGTATGAGCTTGTCTCAGAAAACCAACCAGCCCCAACAATAGAGCATGAAAGATGATTCAGAACTATTTCTTTCCCTTATGTACTCACAGAGTACCTAAAGGATGGCCATAAGGTCCTATACTTATCATGCAGGCAGCACCTGGGAGAGGGGTTCCGCCACAGGGCCATGGGAACATAGGCTAGCATCATCAAAGCTGTTAAAAGGATAGTAGAAGTGGTTGTTGAACCTTGGCTGATACTTCCTCTTTCCCCTCTCCCCTCCATGCAAGTATTTTATTCTCAAATGTAATACATTAGTTCCTGCATCTGAGATGATGGCTTCAGGGACCAGGTATGATGTTATATGACACATTTCAAAAATTTTCCAGAAGGTAACATTGATTGGGAAAATGTCCACACCTTAATTCAATTTGAATTCATATAATTAATCTTTTGGAACCTAATTAACCAGTCCAAACTGTTTAGCTCTTGGTTCAACTCTGGGCACCAAAGAAACTCTGTTGTATCAGTGATTAAACCCTAGTTAAGGTTTAATATTGGTTCTTTATAGTCATTTTATTTTTTCTTAACTGCTGTTATGCCACTAATTTTACTTACGATTCAGGAATCTTGTGTTGGACCTGGTGTTGAGCACTTATAATCTTTAGCTCTCAGACATTTGAGGCAGGAGGCTTCCAAGTTGAAGGCCAGAATGATCTTAGTATCCAGTCCCATTTCAAAGCAAATTATCTTGAATATTTTTGTTATACTTCTGAGAAAACAACTGACTATCAGACCTATTGTAATTTTTCTCATAGTTCAGTTTTCACATCTCTCCTTTCTGAGGAAATGTGTGGACTGGAGAACTTTGTCTAAATCTGTGTATACGTTATCATTACTGTTGACACTATGGGTAGTTGCTGTGTACCAGGAGCACTGGAAAGCTGGAGCAAGGGGTGGAGCGTACATGTAGATGGCATGTCTAGCATACATGAAGCTCCCACTTTGATCCATCCATGCCCCTGAGGATGGAGAGTGGGAATCAAAACCAACTGACCAACCAACCAATCAACCAAAAAGGAAACAACAGATCTAGAGTCATAATGATTAGCCAAACTTATCAAGGGATGGTTTAATTTTATCTCCAGAAAAGAAAAAAAAGAGGTAACATTCAGTAGCTTGGATGAGAAATAGTAACCCTGCTTTAGTTATCTGATTTTTCTGTTGATGACACGGATAGCTAGGGGCTGGAAAGAGGATGGCCTAGTCAGTAAAGTGCCTGTTCTGCAAGTGTTAGGACCTGAGTTCCTAACGAAGCTGGAACAGGGCCCACATCTATAATTCTTGTACTGGATGGAGTGGAAACAGGCAGATCTGTAGAGCTCATTGGTCAGCCAGCCTCACCAATAAGTACACCATGGGGTTAGTAAGAGAGCCTGTCTCATAAATTAAGGGAGAGAGCAATAGAAACTCAATGTTTACTTCTAGTCTATGCACAGATACACACAGACACACACCAGAATAACTAGAACATGGCGCCAGTTAAAGAGTACAGAAATATATGCTTTATCTGTCTCTTGGCTTCCTTGTTTCCATCCCTAGAGGAAGCCTTGGTTATCAGTTTACTTTATGTGAGTTTTGTATTACACATTAATGTGTGGGCCCCAATTTATCTAAATGCCAGAGTGTATTCTTATGCTTCTTGACCTAGCACTGTGTCTTGATGTGCTTCCTTATTGACAAATACAAGCAGGCCACACTCCTGGAGAAAATTGTACGGTAAGATTTCATAGTCACAACCTGTCTACTGCCATATAGTTATGTTCCTTGAATCTTTTGCTGCTTTAAATGACGTTGTATCAGGTAATCTTGTACACATGTCATTTTGCACATGTGAAAGTATATTTGTAGTTTAAACCCTTCCAAGTGGAAATACCATGTCAAAAGTCATAGGCATTTAGATGTTTGATAGATAATTACCACACTGCTTCCCACAGAAGTTCTGATGACTTATATACTAATTTATGTTCTCATTGAGAAGTATGAAAGACACTCCTTTTCTGTTCTCTTGCCAACAGACTATTGTCAATTCTTTGGTAGGTGCCTATCTCATAGATAAAAATATCTCGTTGTTACTAAAATTATGTCTATCCTTGTCTAGACTGTCAACTTCTGGAGAGGTTTGTACTTGCAGTTTCCCAAATCCCCAGTTCTTTAAGGGAATACCAGCTGTGTGCTAGTCACTGAGATGCATGCTATGCAAACAGCCAGTATCCTCAGAATGGCAGAGTATAGTGTGAAGATGTGTAAACATTATTGTAATGGCAGTAGGTAGGGGCTACAATTGTAGGTGTGAGAAAATAGCAAGAACAATAGTGAGTCCTCCTGGGCATTGAACGCTCTTCAGACAGTGTTGACTGCATGCCAGTGTGATCTACATTTCTCTTAGGAGTACAATTAAGCATCTTTTGATATGTTTGAGTCATTTGACCCCCAGCACAAAGGGCTGTTCTTTACTATTTTGTTGGATTATTCATCTGTTTTGCTACTACTTTGAAGAAGGACTTCTCTTTATGTACCAGGTAATATTCACCAGTTTGTCTTTTGCCTTAGTTGATGAACTTTCTGTTGTTTATGTTTGCTGTGTTGTGTTTACAGTTTTCAACCCTTTGTTTTGTGGGATCTGGATTCTGTAGCAGAGTGTCAAATTGCCTTCCCTAGTTTGAATTATAAAACAATTCCCTTCATGTTCTCTTTTAGTGCTTTTAAGATGTGTTTTTAAGAATGAATAGATCCATGGTCACAGTTGAAGAAAGAATTATTATTTGCTTTCATATTACCTTGTTATCACTGAGTAAAATTTGCATCTTGTCAGGTGAGGTACTGAAGATGCTTCAGTGAATTCTAGTTATGTCTCAGTGTAGATCACATAGATTTCATGTTTTCTCAGGTTTGGAGATGAACTTAGCCATCTTTACCGTCTGGGGATGGTTGTTATACCCATAACACTATAGTTAATTGGCTATTCTTTTGATAAGTATTCATTAAGAGCCTTCTTCAACATGTCCAAACACTTGGTTGGTATTGACACTGTTTGATACAGTGGTAATCATCCTATATGTCTGCCAGGTTGTGGGCAAACATAAAGATACTGGCTGTCACATGGGTCGTTGTGGTATACATCATGGAACAGTGTTCTCTCTTCATGACACAAGAGCAGCCCTTTGCATCTTTGTCCAGTATCTAGCACTGTCCCTCCTTTTGATGACATTCATTCCCATCCTGTAGGAAAAGAGATTCTCTGATCTTGTCATTTTCCTGTCCAGGTTAATTTGGGGGAGATAATACTGTAAATATATAACATCACAAAGACCCAGTTGAAGATTGACACAGAAACATGATAGTAGGTATTCCTGCTGCATCAAAACGTCTTTCCTTGTTAGCTTTAAGCTGAAAATGAAATTGGTGCATTTATAATTACATGTCAAAGTGCATCTCTGAGTGGCAGCATATTTTGTAAATATGAGAAAGCTGTTGTGGGATGAAACATTATTATGTAATTTTTAGGAGAAATGTTGAAATGTTTCTAACAAATAACAAATACCAATGTGTCCACTATCCTGTCATATCAAACACTCATATTTTGTTATATTTACTTATGTATGTGTATCTACAGATACATATGTATGCACATATATTTCTCTAATGAAACCTGTGTATTTCCTAGGTTTGATAGAATAACTCTTCCTTTTGTTTCCTCCCCCCAACCCACAGTTTTTCTTTTTTTAAAAAAGAAACACTCTAATCCAGCTGAAGCTTTCCAAGTCTTATTGCTTTTGCTCTTGAGAGTCCTTGCTGTGTCTCCCCAGGTGTGCTGACACAACCAGCATTTGATGAGGGAAGTCACATGCTGGGAAAACAGTCTCTGCATGCAAGGAACACAGTTACAGGATGGCCTCCTCAGACTTTGGTGTGGAGGAGAAAGCCACGTGGTAGGGAGCAGGGTGCTATTTCTAGGATTCTCTAGCTGGTTAAAGTTCTCTTGGTTAGTGTATTTGGTGTCATGGTTTGTTTTTAGTGAATTCTTTCTACCTCCATCCAGTAAGTAATTCTGAGATGTGGTTTCCACAAACTAATGCAGTGTGTGTTGGGAGTGGTGCACACAGCTGTGATCCCACTTCCATGTCTGACTCAATAGGAAACTTTTCCTTCAGGAAGCAATACATAGAATTGAAGGAAGATGACCAGGGATGCCTGTTTCCCTCATTATCTGTCAACTCTGAGCACTGGGGACCCTTCCTAACCCGGTGTATCCCTCCCATTCCACAGGGAAGTCCCAGGACACACATTCTGAGCCAGTCAGTGGGATGCTGAGCTCCTGAGCACCCCCTGGTGTCCGTGGCACCAGCTTGCTCTGTTTGCATCTATTACTGGCAACCAGAGAGAAGGAAATCTTATAAGCTAGAGGGACAGACAGTAGCTGGGGTGGAGGGTGAGGATCTATTCAGCTGATTGTGTAAATAAGATGAGACACGTCTTGGCTCACTCACTCAATATGCTGCATCTGGCTTAGTGTGACCATCCATTACTTTAATGTTCATCTCAGAAAGCTTTGCACCTTCAGAGAGGAGCATTAAAATATGCAAGTACTTACTTGTCATGGTTTTGGTCTTCTAAGACAAAATATTAGCATGTTTAGAATGAAAGATTATCTTCTTCTGGGTTGAGTGCTCACGTTCTTTTTCTATTGAAATAACCTACAGTAAAGTACAGAGGCTTTAGAAGTGAAGTTCAGTGAATTGTTTAGTATTTATATGTCCCCATAGCTCGCTATCGCCCAAACCAAATTACAGAACCTTTTCATCCTCCCAACAGGCTGTTCTTGCCTCTTCTCCTCTTCCTCCCCTACCCTGTAGGAACCTCTCCAAAGGTGACCACTGTTTTAAGATCTTTCAACTAGTGATTAGTTTTGTTTGTTGGTGGACCATAATGAAATGTTACAGTATGCAATATTTTGTGTCTGGTTTCTTACACTCAGCATTATTACTGTGAGGTTCATTTGCAGTATTGTGTGTAGGGTGTGTGTGTGTGTGTGGAAGCGTATGTGTATGTGTGTGAGTGCAGGCATCAGGCATGTGGGTGGGGTTAGAGGAAGATTTTGGGGGTATTCTACCGTATTACTTCCTATCTTGATTCCCTGGAAACAGGACCGTTCACTGAGTCTGCAGCTAGGTTGGTGACTAGCAGACCCCAGTAATTCTCCTGTTCCCATCCCATCCCACCACCATTCTGGGCTTCCAGGCCCACACACTCACACCCAACTTTGTCTGTTAGTGCTGTAGATTGTAACTCAGACCCTCATGCTTGTGCAAAAAAAATGCTCTTACCCACTGAGCCATCTTTCCAGCACCAGTGCAGTTTTTAAAACAGCACTTAACTATTTAATAATGACAGCAAATAATATTTTGCACAGTAGTCCTCAATCCATTAATTTTCCTCAAGATACCCCTCTGATGACACTTTTAGCATTAGACAACTTTTGCAGATGGTGAAAGGGCTGCTTTGAGATTTGAAGCATTGCTTCCAAGGTCCTGCTCCTGATCAGTGGTGCCAGGACTACTTCTAGCTTTCTGGCTCAGAGCATTCAATCTCTTTGGTCATCATGAAGCCCGTGCCCTACCCTCTCTCGTGGATAGTAGAAGACACAATGAGAGAATGAAAAGGACGAGAAGGGGGAGAGACTTCCCCCAGAATTTGCCTTTGGTTGGTGTTTGACCATGTAGTGTTTTGGTTGAAGACCAAACAATTTAAAGAGTCAAGCTAGTAACCCTGAGTACTCTGTCGTGGATGGAAGAGAAAAGGAGAACTAACTAGGCAGCCAGCCACATCCAGGCGGTTCCACTTATTGGAAAGTAGACTATTCATTCTGGTTCAGCACCCAGTTGCATACAGATTATGTGTTGGCTCAACAAGGTTGCTCTCTGCAGGCCCCTAAATATGTCACAGAAAAGATTTTCACTATATTAACACGGTTGGGGCTGTTTATTCTCTGAATATGGGTCAGCCATTTCAGCTCTGCAAAAGAGCCCAATGCCTCTGGGGAGCAGTGACAATCTGGGAAGTTCTCTGTTTCCTTCTCTTGGGCATGCCTCAGAGGCATAGCTCAAACATTATTATGGCACTATTGTTGTCTTGTTGATGGCCTTAGTTTTACTCTATGTGTCACATTTCCATTGTTAGGTGTTTTCACTAAGGTTTCTATTACTGTGACCAAACATCATGACCAAAAAGCAAGTTGGGGAGTAAAGGGTATATTCTGCTTACACTTCCACATTGCTGTTCATCATCAAAGGAAGTCAGGACTGGAACTCATGGAGGGCAGGATCCTGGAGTTAGGAACTGATGCAGAGACTATGGAGGAGTGCTGTTTACTAGCTTGTTCTCCATGGCTTGCTCAGCCTGCTTTCTTATAGAACCCAGGATCACCAGCCCAGGGATAGCATCACCCACAATGGGCTGGATCCTACCCCGCTGATCACTAATTAAGAAAATGTCTTACAGCCAGATCTTATGGAGGTATTTTCTCAATTAAAATTTCTTCCTTTCAGATAACTCTAGCTTTTGTGTGTTGAGGAAAGCAGGGACATGGAGGTAGGAGTTGATGCAGAGACCATGGAGGGGTGCTGCTTACTGGCTTGCTCCCTGTGGCTTGCTCAGCCTGCTTTCTTATAGAACCCAGGACTACCAGCTCAAGGATGGTAACACCCACAATGGGCTGGGCCCTCCCCCACTCATCACTAATTGAGGAAAAGCCTTACAGCTGGAGCTCATGAAGGCATTTTCTCAACTGAGGCTTCTTCCTCTCTGATGATTCTGGCTTGTGTCAAGTTAACACACAAAACCAGCCAGTACATTAAGGCACTGGATTTGAGCTGAAGAGAATCTGGGTTTCTTTTCTACCTAAAGAGGGTTGATCATAGCCCCTATCTCTTGTACTGCATTTAAGTGGTACTGTAATGGCTAATTTATACATGATGGTATGTGCATGTAAATCTCCACAAGCCTTTGTAGTTCACAGTTCTACACCAGGGTGTAGCCTCTAACTCTGAGACACTAGTAACTAGCATTTTAACAAGCGGGCTTAATTATCGCAAAGCTGAGACTGAGGATGGGAGACTATGAACACCCAGTCTGGGGGAAATCGAGCATCCTGCAAACTTGGCTCAGAACCTCGGAGAGCTCCAGGTGTGGCTCCTCCATCTGGCAGGCAGGAGTTGCTTTAGTGCCAAGTGTACCATCCTATTCAGGAAGGAGTTCTTTCATGTGCATGATAAAGGACTTGGTAGATTTGAGCCTAGGTAATCTTGGGTTTATGTGTAGAGGTACAGTGAATCCTTTAAGCATGCAGAGAAGCTTCAGTCATCTCTAGAGCCTCAGGCAGAATGCTTCAAGTGCCCTCCCTATAGTCATGGCATTAGCTCTTTGAGGGAGGCCATAGGTGTCAGGGTATATCTAGTCTGTGTCCACAGATGACTCCTCTTTGTACCTTTGTGCCTTGGTCTACTCTTGCATCCTGTGTCTCAAAAGGAGCAAATGGAAATGTATCTATAAAAGATCTTCACAAGTATAAAGTTGTGTTACTGGGACCTTCCTTCATCATCTGTTTTTAAACGATCCCAATAGGCACCTGTGATGTCAGAATTCAATTCAGGTACAATATGGGCCAACTTGCATTTGCATGGTAATTGGTGCTGTGGGGGCAGAATGCACACTATGCATTTCTAGCTAGAAACAGCCTTGGAGACTTGCAGCTTGCTGTGACTTAACATTTTTTTCAATGAAAAAGTTAGGCCTGTGGTCTCTTTGAAGCAACTAGAGATTTCAGAAGAATGATGCATCTGACATTTGTTTTAGACATACCCCTGGTTGTGTTGTGGAGACTAAATTGGGAGGGGAGAGACTGGAGGTAGGCGAACATGTAACTGAAGCAGAGCTCAGAGACGTGTGGCTGAAAGATGACCTTTGAGGCTAGTCAATTGGAGTTCTAATTCTTCTCATTTACTTAGTTCTCTGGGTGTATTATTCGGTGACTGGGACTTGTGTACAGCTGAGACACTGCTAACTAGGTACAACCTCTAGGGTGGGCTTTGGCACTTTGTGAGCAGTCATATCAAATCTGTCATTTTAACTTTAGCATACAACTGGTGGTGCTGATAACATTCACAATGCCATACAACAACTAACACTATTCACAAAGTTCTGGACAAGAGGTCTATGAATATTAAATAATGATTTCCCATTTCCTTTCCCCTACTCCAAGGTAACCTCTAACAGAATTCCTGAATGTTCACAGATTAAAGATCTCATAGAATTGAAATCATGTATTTATCCTTTTGTATCTGGCATATTTTACTTAGCATGTTTTATGTTCATCTGTGTTGCATTGTATATCAGAATTTCATTTTTTAAGGCTGAGTACTATTCCATTGTATAGATGTACAACAGCCTGCATATCCATTTATCTGTTCATGACCCTTGAGTTTCTTCCTTATTTTGGCTATTATAAATAATGCTGTGGTAAGCATTGCCACATGCCTATCTGCCTTCATCCCTGCTTTCTGTTTTTTTTTTTTTTTTTTTTTTTGTATATCCCTAAGAGTAGAATTGTTGGGTTCTGTGGTAGCCTCTGTTTAACTTTGGGGAACTACTACAGCATCTTCCACCATTCTACATTTTCTTCAACCACGCAGAAGGGCTTCATTTCCTCCAAATCCTTGTCAGTTCCTGTTGTCTCTTTCTCTCCTTCTCTTTCTCCCCTTCCTCCTCTCCTTCAATGCAAGATGTCTTAGCAATTTGAAGGAGTACTTTATTGTGGATTTGATTTCCATTTCCCTAATGATTGAGCATCTTGTCACAAGTGTATTGGCCATTTGTACTTTTCCTTTGAAGAATATGTAAGACTTTTTTTTTTAATCTTTGTTTTCAAGACAATAGAGGAACAATGGAGAGAAACAGAGAGAGGAAGTGGTCAAGCCAGACTGGGAGACTGGTTAGATAGGGGACAAATGCTGACTTTTTCAGCCTGGGTAAGTGGACAGATAATGGGATGCCAAATAGGGTAGACCTCCTCCCCTATAAGAGGTGGTGCTTAGAGGAGGGTATTGTCCTTCCATGGGCTGCACTGAGCCAAGTCATTGTTCAGGTTAGGAGCTCACAGAGTTCGATGCCTTACTAGCTACTCAACTGTTTTGTTTTTGTTTGTTTTGTTTTGTTCTTCTGTAAAAATGAGTATCTTCTACCTAAGAAACAACTTAAGAACTTTAGTCAAATATGAACAAGCATGGAGTAGGGGCAGGCAGGTGTGGTGTGTCTTGGCAAGCTTCTAGTTCTATCTTTCTGTTCCACTTGCTTCTGATAGGTTGGTCCTTCACAACCAGGCTTCATGTTATGCTGCCCTACAACAATGGGACCTGTGCACCATTGAGAACCATAGCTTCTGAGACTTCTACTGATCATTTTAGCACCACAATCTTTGTTTTCCTTGTCACCTCCCCCCAGATATGCCATTGACAGAGGGGTAATATTGCTACCATGATCCCCTGAATATCTTGGAATTCCTCCATGTCGAAGGTGGATGGTTGTTGTTAGCAACCATTAGAGAAATAAGTACATTTGATGGCTTGTTCTCTTGTCTTCAAGAGCCATAGCCGGCTGGCAGCCATCATGTGGCTTAGGCAGACAGTGTTTGCAGATTGTCCCCTGATGCCATCTGCCTGTGAGGCTACAGGAAACCCTAGCAACTGCTGCTGTAGCAGGTGCTGGGGGCTGCTAAGATGGGCGTCCTTGTACACACACACACACACACACACACACTCACACACACTCACACACACACACACACTCACACACACTCACACACGTACACACACATGCACACAAGCACACATGAGAAGTTTTGTGTGATATGCAGAGGCACTGCTGTTGGTGTGGGGCTGAGCTCTGCCTCCTTAGGGCTCAGGAATGTCAGCCTAAGCTCTCAGCCCAGCAGAGCCCTAGCCCAGTTGCTGGTTTCTGGTGGGGCCCTGGTAAAGAATCAACAGAGGACGAGGTTATTGTGAAGGAAGGTAGTGATTGGCTTAGGGGCAGAGGCAATGTTTTGACAAGCATTGTTTTCTTTTTGCCTCAGTCTTCTGATTCATTTTGTCAAGGGGACCAACATAAGTTCTTAGCCTGCTGTTTTGAAAGCACACACGCCTTATCTGAATCTTTCCTGCCATTCAGCCATGCTTCAGGTCTAGCCCCCTCAGCTTTAGTTTTGTACCTAAGTTAGTATGATCATGGGCTCAGACAAGTGTAAAAATGCCTTGCTAGATTTGGGGCTATTAATGATTTTGCAAAGAATTATCTAAGTTATTAAAACAATATAAAATATATGTCGAGTATTCCTTACCCAAAGTACTTGAGACTAGAACCATTTCAGTTTTAGGATTAGAGGGGAGGTCTTTGCATATACCTAATGAGATACAATACAGTTAAGTTCCAAATCTAAAACACAAAAATAATTTATGTTTCTTATATACACATGGGCTGAGAACAATTTGATACATGATTTTCAGTACACCTCTGGTTTTATCTGTAACCTATCACATGGGGTCAGGTGTGGAAATTTCCACTTGTGGCATCATGTCAATGCTCAGAAATCTTTGCATTTGGAGCAGTTCTTGTTTTATGAAAGGAACATTCAGCTTGTGACTATATTATGCATCAGGTTTAAAAGATTCAGATTTCTCTCTCTCTCTCTCTCTCTCTCTCTCTCTCCCCCCTACACAACACACACACACACAAAGAGACGGGGGCTCTATCATTCTGTTTTATTCCTTTAAAAATAAGTCTTTTTGTGAAATTTTTATGTACATTTGATGTTTGACCTATGTGTAGGTCTCTGTGAGGGTGGCCAGATCCTCTGGAACTAGAATTATAGACAGTTGCGAGCTGCCATGTAGATTCTGGGAATTGAACCTGGATCCACTGGAAGAACAGACAATATTCTTAACCACTGAGCCATCTCTCCAGTCTCCTTTTTATTCCTTTGATCTCTTATTGAACCTGATGCTGGGCTGGTAGCTAGCCAGTCCCATCAATTGCCTTGTCTCTTCCCCAACCCCTAATGTGTTGTTGGAGTTACTAGCACACATGCATCAATGCCCGACTTTTTACATGGGTTCTGTGGATTCTGTCTCAGCTTTTCATGCAAGCACTCTTACTCATTGAGCCATTGCCTCAGCCCAAATATCCAGATTATTAAAATTGCATCTATCGATTGATTATATGGAGGTCAGAGGGCAACTTTCTGGAGTTGGTTCTCTCCTTTACCTTGTGTGTCCTAGGAATTGAACTCAGGTCACTTAACAAGTTCCTGAGCCATCTTTCTGGCCAAGAGCCAGATCTTGAATGAGTTTGGTAAGAGTCCACCTAGATGAAAGTCAGCAGACATTTGCTATTAAAGGTCAGATATTTCAGGCTTCGTCTCTGAAACAACTTCTCAACTCTGAAATTAGAACATTGAACTTGCCATACAAAATACACAGGAATGCATTTGTGTTATAATGAAATTTTATTTACAAATTAAAGTGGTGGGCTGGAGTTTGCTGACCTAAAACGATAGTCATTTTTTTAATTTTACTGGTTATTTTATTTATTTGCATTTTAAATGTTATCCCTCTTCCCAGTTTCTCCTCCACAAACCCCCTATCCCCTCCCCCTGCCTCTATGAGGGTGCTCCCTCACCTGCCTACCCACTCCCATCTCAGCACCCTAGCATTCCCCTACACTGGGTCATCAAGGGGCTCCCCTCCCATTGATGCCAGATAAGGCCATCCACTGCTACATATGTGGCTGGAGCCATGGGTCCCTCCATGTGTACTCTTTGGTTGGTGGTTTAGTCTCTGGGAGCTCTGGGAGCTGGTTGGTTGATACTGTTGTTCTTCCTATGGGGTTGCAAACCTTCATCTCCTTTTTAGTCATTCCCCTAACTCCTCCATTGGAGACCCTGAGCTCAGTCCAATGGATGACTGTGTACATCCGTATCTGTATTGATCAGGCTCTGGCAGAGCCTCTCAGGGAACAGCTATACCAGGCTCTTGAGAAAATAATTTCAGGAAGCAGAGGGAGCAAGGGATCTGGGAGAGAGAGAGGAGGGGGAGGGAAAATGGGGGGCTAGTTCAGATAGGGAAGAGATGGGGGAGAAGTACAGAGGGTCAGGAATTTGAAAGGAGGTGTGTAGCAGTGGGGGAAGGGGAACTGGGAGTAGCTGATAGTCATTATTTTATCTGTCATTTAGTTCTTATCCTCCCCCTCCCTCTATGCCCCTCTCTAGTCTGGAATTAAAAAGCTTGAGGAACTTAAAGACTACAAATGCATTTAAATTATCTTTTGAGTTTAGTATAATTATACTATACTTATAGTGTGGTGATGGTTTGTGGATGTAGCTTCGCTAAACCTTTGTTGAGAAGAATAGAAATCAGAGCTTTTGAAGTAGGGCATGTGCTTGGTTGAAGCTTGACATAGTTGAAAAAAAGAAGCCATAATTTAGAGTTATATGGTGGTATTCACATTTCAGCCGTTCTCTTGATGTTCACATGGAATGGCTCCAGTTGTATAAGGCAACCTTACTATACTAGGCATTATTGCACTTGATAGGACTAGGTGTTTCTTTAACAAATATAAGAAGGAAATTACAGAAATTCAGGCAATGGTGTATGTCAAATGTTATGTTGTGGTTATGTGGCATTATTGTGGTTTATTTCCAGAGATAAAGAGGCACCCTAAAACTTCAACCTATCAATACTTTTTTCCCTTTCTATGTCTTCACAGGAAATAAAGAAAGATATGAAGAAAGACCTTCTCTCTAACAAAGCTCCAGAGAAGCCCATGCATGATGTATCCAGTGGAAACTCTTTGCTTTCTTCTGAAACCATTTTAAGAACCAATAAACGAGGTATGGCAAAGTGGGAGATCTTTCTCTTTACACATGGGCACATTTGGAAACCCTTGTATGCATAATGTCAAATTGAGCATTACTAAAAAGCTGAGGAATTTGTCTTCCTGGTTTTCAGTATAAAATTTGCACACACACGCACGCACACACACACACACACACACATAGACAGACACACACACACACACACACACACACGAGTAGTAAAAGAGTTTTTTTTTTTTTCAGAAGAAAATTGAGCAAACTTGTAAATGCTTTTTCTAAGGGTTTAGCTTCATCCTTCATAGCTATTTGTATGGCTGAAAGGTGAGTCCACAGAATGATAAGATGGAGGCTCATCTGGGTGTGTCTGTTCATACTCTCCTTTGAATGATAATATCCTCTATTAGCATCTGTCTCTAACTACACAGCTCCCTAAACACAGACCCTGCCTCCCTATATTTATAAAGAAGGATATTTAAGGATATAGCTAGTATATAATCTAACCCCAAAATCTTTATCGGTCTTGTTTTCTCCTTTGTAGAAACATTAAGTCACTTTCAGGTACTTGTTTATTAAAACTGTTTTGTTCACCACCTGCCCTGGTAATAACTATTTTTTGAATGCTATGAGAGAGAATCTAAGATTTCAGAGAGGACTGTACTCAGTTCTGGACTGTTCCTGTCCTTGGGGAAGTCAGAGCCCGCAGTGAGCTGAGCATGTTCATAGAAAGTTAGACTTCAGCTGTCCTCTTTTCTTGGGCTTATTCCATCCTTAACAAAGGAATTGAGAGCTCTTCAAAACCAGCAGGAAGAAATGTATTAGCAAAGGGTTCCATTAACAAGAGAAAAAAAATGCAAGTTTACATAACCACAGGGAAGAACAGCTAATCTTTCATAAAATTTAGACAGCATGAGAATTTGTCCAATAAACTACCCATTGATCCCAGTGCTGGTACCATTGGCTTTTTGTCTCTCGCCCTTCCTAGCTCTTCCGCTTCCCCCTCCAGCTGCTCTGGGTTCCATTTCCTATTTTGAATTATTCACATGAAATATTGGCTAGACGCCCAAGTTGATTAGCAACTCTAGTGCTCTCTTTCTTCCCCTTCTTCTTTTAAATCTCATTGTGTCAAAGTTGGGGCTTTCCCATTTTAAGAATTTAGCTTATGTTACTACAAAACCATAGACTTCCCAATGTGCCTCCTGAATTCTTTTGAAAAATATGTTTTATGACACAGTCTCATATACTGTGTCTCAAACAGTCTGACTGGCCTTAAACTTAGCCCAGGCTAGTCCTGAACACCCCCTTGCCTCAACTTCCAAAGTGCTGGTATAACATCATGCATAACCTGAGCTAACAAGCTCAGCTCTCCATTCTTGCATATTAATTCCCAAAGCTCAGAGGAGACTTTGACTATGGGTTGAAGAGTTGGAGTCCTGTGGCTTCTGTGAGCTGTCCCTTTTATATGGCTCTTCTCAAGTCCGGTCCAGCAATTCCATGCATAGTGACTACTAAGTCAGGTTTTTCTGGTCAGCCCTCCTATTTTATCAAGTCAATATGCGACTTAGCATAATTAATTTCACAAGAGAAAGAAATAATTAAGGCAAAGAGCGAAGGTAATTATCTTCATGCCTTCAGTTGAAATTATCTCAACTAAAGAATAGAATTTTTCAGATAATTGTTTCTTTAGAACTGAAACTCTGGCCTTTGAGTTCCCCAAATGGAATCTCTTGTTTACCAGAAAAATGAATTCCAAGGGGTGGTTTACTTGACTTTTTAAAGCCTTCTACCTTAGCCCTACAGCTGGCTTAAGACCAAACTTTTATAGTGGGGGCTTTTACGTGCTAAATGCCAGTAACTATGAGACCTGAACAGGCAAAGGCATCCTGTAACTAGGAAGCCTATAACAGCTCATCTCCATTCTGTTCCAGGCTTCACCCTGACCTCTGGGGTCACCTAGACCAAACATCAGTTCCCAACTGAAGGGAGGCATTGTGTACCAGGATGGGTGCTGTTTGCTCCTCCCCTAACCCATCAAGCCTAACACTATTTTGCTCCTCCTTATAATAAACAGTGTGTGTGGTGGAGACTGATTGGCCTTGTCAGGCCAGATAAATAGTTCATTGTACTCATCTAAAAAGCTATGTTTTTTCCCACCCAAAATCAATGAAAAACAAAAACAAAAACAAAGTACCCCCCCCAACAAAGACCTGAGGCTAAATCTGTGAGAGGTCATTCTAGTTCCTCCTAATCTACTGTCTAAATTTTTCAAGTTTTTGGACTTCAGTTATTGAAGCCCACCCCTCCCTTTTTGTTTCCAGCAAGCTTTGTTCTTAAAACCTTTAAGATGCTTCAATCTGTCAGTATCTTCATAGTTATGATTAAAAGAGGAACTAATTCTTAGGATTTGATAGTCTGTTTTGATTTGCTAATATGTGGGAATCTTTCCCCAAGTATATGAATCTACCTTGTAATCCCACTTTGGGCCCTGTGAGATTTTAGCAGAAAACACAAATTCCTTTCAACTTAGCTAAAGATGGGAGGGCTCTTTTCTTTCTATGAGCCTGGTCATTTGATTCAGGCCTGGAATTGGTTTAATGAAGAAAGAGGCCATTCTAATCTGGTTCTGACTGTGAACTTGAACCCTGTCACTGGGGCCTGAGCTCGAGACAGACTTAGCTGAAGAAGTTTACCCAACTGTATCCAGCTGTTTCTGGATTTTGTGATATTCCTCACTTTGTGGCAATTGCAGACAGACTGGTTTTAGGATCTGACACTCTGGAATAATCTTGCCTTCCCCTGAACAAGTGCAGAAGAACTCAGAGTCTAAGGGAAGACCCTTCATAACCCCAAGAAAGGTGGAGGAGCATGGAGGATGAGTATTAGGACATGGCTAACATTAGTTGTGACATTTGCAGTTACTAAGGTTGACCTTTGGAGGGACAGGGATGACTCCTTGGGCTTATTGTTTGAGAAGAAGGGAGATGCAGCTAGAGTTCAGAGAGAAAGCCATCATTTCAGCTGGCTTGGCAGCCATCAGCTGCCCATTTGAGCCTCTAGAAAATTAGATAGGTGAACATGTTTCCACCTCAGGTCACAGTGACAGAACCTTTGGCCCAGATATGACTTCTTATTTTGTAATTTTTTTTCTGTCGTTAAACCCATACAGAAGAAGGATGGGCCCTCTGAAATTAGAGCATGGATGGATAAAGGGGATGCTTTTGTTGTTGTTTTTGTTGTTGTAGGTTTTTTTTCAATGTTCAAAACATGACTTGAGAAGCAAAATTGAACAAAATGGAAGTTTTAACAGTTACAAGCAAATATGTTCTCAAAGATGAACAGTTGGTTTTGAACATCTGAATGCTCTTTTCTACATGAATCCAAAACAAAATAAAAATCATTTGGTTCTGTCTGCAGAAGGAACTCCTGATCGGCTTTCTCCATGTGATGAATTATATATTCAAGCTGTAGTCTATACTTTACTGACTTAGGTGAAGACCAGGCTTATGCCAGGGTTCTGGCTTCTGTTATTAGCAGGCTAGGCAGGGAAGCTGTGTCTTAGCATTCCCCTCATTGCTGCCTGTAATTTTGGACATTGTTCCTTTAAATTTTTTTTTTGGTGAACACCAGTGAACATTTCATAGCATGTGATTATTGCATGCCAACTATGCACCCCATCTAGGGCCTGGTGCTTGTACAAAGACTAGAAAATCAGCAGGCAGCCCTGCCTGCAACCACACCAGGCTATACGGCCCATGGCAAACGTTGAGAAAACACTGTCCATTCCTTATATCTTTTTAAAGGACAAGGTGGGGGTATATCTCTTATTTATTTTTGTCATTCTTAATGTGAAGCCACTCCGTGGGTTTCTGGTTGGCTTTATGTGTCCTTGTTTCTATTTCCAGTTTATCATGAATTCAGTGTTTGGTAAGTGTCTATTGTATTTTGTGCATTTCTTATTCTTTGCTATTACTACTATTATTGTTATGCTCTTCTGATACAAAATGTATTTTATAATCATCTTTTTAAGCCGCTCTGCTACTTTGGCATCTGCCTTCTGAAAGATAAACTGCTTCTTACCATCTTTATTTAAGGTTATGCATTTGCACTTTAGTACCCTTTCCGGAGATAAATGCTCAAGGATCTGACAGTTTTAAAGATGTTATTGGTAACAGGTCTAGCTCTGATGCTGTGAGGTGAGATCATCTGTCTCACATGAGATTCTAGTGAGGATGGGGGAAGGTTGCTCCCTGTGCTGCTATGTGAATCTGACTTTATAGAACATTGCTCTGTGGGTTCTGTTCTGGTACATTTAATCCTCCTGACCGATCTGACTCAAAGCCTTCCTTAATGGAAGGACCAATAAATGCTCTGCCTCTGGTGACACACTGTTGCTTTAAAGATCAGCATGGAAACCTTCAGAGTTCATTTTGCATGTGGACGGGTGGTACTTGCATGCTCTTCACATTAATATGGGCCTCACATTTGCCACCCAGAAGTGCTCTCCATTTGAGACTACTACCCATAGCTAGCCAAAGAATTTAACTAATGTGTAGCCTTCTTTTCCTTGTTGTATCAGCAATGGTCATTTTCATCCCTAAACAGATCTGGCCAAGTGACCACCCTCTTCTGTCTCTTTTCCTGAAATGGAAATATATATATTTTTTAAGGCTTCCATTTCTTGATCATTTACCTTGGCTGCCTGGGATAATACACCAATGGACCAATTGTCCATTGGACTGATTCTTGAGAATTTGGGAGAGGGCAAGAGCATGTGCATATGTGTGTAGATATGCACATGCTGGCATGGAAAGCACATCATGGCTCAGAGGCTCAACAGCATGGAAAAACAGTTTTTTGAGGTAATGTCTCCTCATGTAGCCTAGGCTTACCTCAGATTCACTAGTGATTCCCTTGTTTCAGTCTCCTGAATGCTTGGATTCCAGTCACGCACCACCATGCCTGACTGGTGTGGATCTCAAAGGCCTTGGGCTCTTTGTTGGAAATAATCTATAAACGAAGGATACAAAAAGTGTTTGGGGATTTGGCTCAGTGGTAGAGTGCTTAATGCAGGTCTCTGTCCTTCCCTTGGGGGGGTGGGGTGGGTTGGGGGGGAAGAAAAACACAAAGCAAAACCAGACTAACTCATTTGGCTTCCTGGTGATCTGTTATTTAAGGCCTATGCAAAACCTTGTGGTTTTGCTGGTAGAAAGGAGGAGGCTTTTTTTTTCCTTTCAAATGTGAATTTCCCTGTGGCTAACTAGGTATCTGAAAATATGGCATTTTGTGTTAGATTTTCCTTGATCCATTTAAATCCCATGTTGATCTCACCTGGAGCGCTAGCTTTTATGGAATGAAGGGGAAGAGTTAACAGAAGGCATCAATGTTGTGTGGAAGGTTTTGGTTATCACCAGAGCTGATCTTTCCTAAGGAAAATGAGAAACTGGAAGTGAGGGAGTAGGAAAGAGAGTCACTTTATAACATGCATACCTGCATATATATCTGCATATGCATCTGCACTTCTTCCAGAGGTCTCTGTTCTGAGACCTAGTAACTAATATCCCTGGCCATATTTCTAGGATGTTTTTATGGGAGCCTGTGTTAGGTTGATGGTGGATAATGTGTTATCCTTGCTCATTCATTAGTGAGTAGTGCTGCCAGTCCAGCCTAGGGATACAACTGTGGAAGGGGATAGAAAGAAGCTCTGTGGAGCGTTGTTGCTATTGCACATCTGTGCTTTGTGTGCGTGTGTGTGTGTGTGTGTGTGTGTGTGAGTGATTGATAAAATTGATATTTAGAATTGTTCTTCTATTATATATATCCCTTTAACCCCTGTGTCCTGTCCCCAAGACATTAGCACTACACAGAGTGACAAATATCCCACCACACTCATACTGGATTTCTACCCAAGTCAGTCCCTAAAAGACACTTGATGTGGGTTTGAAGTGGTGGCACCACCTGGTGGTTTTCTGAGGCAACTTCTCTTCTTGCTCACCTTTGAGGCTGCCTTTGGCTCCCCAGACCCTGCATTCTCGTTTCTTTTTTCTTTTTTTTTTTTTTTTTTTTGTTTGTTTGTTTTTCGAGACAGGGTTTCTCTGTATAGCCCTGGCTGTCCTGGGCGTTCTCATTTCATCCACCTCAGACCCAAAGACCCACAGTTTCTCATTGTAGACAAACACTCCCTTCAGCCCTCTGCTTTCCTGTTTCAGTTTTGCTAATTGGACTCAGAATCTGTTTCATGATCTGAAGTGGAAACTCAAGGGTTCTCTGGAAAGTCAGTTGTGTTGGGTGGCGTTTTGCTGGGGCAAACATGTGAAGGAGTGCTTTCCTGAAGTGGACACAGGTAAAAGGCTGAGGCAGACTTGTGAAGGAACGTTTCACTGAAACAAAACACCATCCAACACAGCTGACTGACTTTCCAGAGAACACTTACGTTTCCACTTCAGTGATCCTTGCTATACCTGTGATTCCTCCACTAACCAGGATTTTCTTCAATTTAGAATTATATACGTGTGTGTGTGTGTGTGTGTGTGTGTATGTGTATGTGTGTGTACTTGTACTAATCAGGATTCTTAATAAATTTTGTTTGTTTCTATGTTTTGAAACATAATCTCACAATGTATTCCAAGCTGGCCTAGAATTTACTGTGCAGCCCAGGCTGGCTTCGAACTTGTGACAGTCTTCTTCCCTCAGCCTCCTGAGTGCTGGCATTACAGGCATGAGCTGTCACACCCAGCTCTTTTTGATAAGTATTAAAAAGCAGAAACACCTATAAACATGAGGTTAGGTGCAGATATTAATTTAGACAAAACAAAGCTTCATGTTGAAATCCCTGTAGGTGAGCCAAAGCCTCCTCCTCATGGCTCCCAAGTACCCTTAATTACTTCTTCACATCTTGTTGAACCCGTGTTTCCTCTAAGGAGCAATATTTTTTATTACTCATGTTGTTTTTGGTTGCCAGCAGGTGATGGAAAGGGAAAGGCCATCTGTCTTTGCTGGCTTCATGTTGGTTTGTAAATTTTGTATTCAGCCTCTTCTTGCCTGGTTCGAATCATCCCCAGTTTGGATGTTAGGGACCACGATTATTTTGATCAGTAAAAATGTCTGCTTTTAAATCTCATGGGGTTTTTTTTTTTGTTTGTTGTTTGGGTTTTTTTCTGTTTGTTTTTGTTGATAAAATTGCTACTGTGCCTTATTTCAGCTGTACCTGTGGGTTAGTCTGGGATCTTAATGACCATGTACAACTTAGTTCCTGTGGGAAAATGCATTTAGTTACCAACACTCTGCAGAAAGCACAGCAGACGTCTAAAGTCCTGTTTGACTTTTCATACTTCTGGCAATGGAGCCTTAACTTGGAAAAATCATTAGGGATTGTCAGCTCTTCTGCAACAAGAACAAACTTCAGCTGTATCTAGCAACATAGACTTTGGCATAATCCCATCAGCATATTGTGCTCTGGGGACAGGACTGCCTTATGTTATATTGTACCATCATATAGAGTTCTTAGTTTTCTTAGACCTGAGCACTCAAGTTTGTCCAAATAAGCTGTGTTAGGGCTGGAAATATGGCTCAGTCAGTGAAGCTTGCTACACAGGCGTGAGGACCAGAGGACCCAATGGTGGTCAATACCTGTAATTTCCAGTGCTGGAGATGGAAGGATTTCAGGGGCTTGCTGGCCAGTCCATCTCCATAAATCAATGAGCTTCAGGTTCAGTGAAAGATGCTGTGCCAAAAGGCAAGATGGAGCCGAGTAAGGTTGCACTTGCCTTTAACCCTAGCACTTCTGAGGCAGAAGCAGGCAAGTTTGTATTAGTTTGAGGCTCAATTGATCCATATCATGAATTCCAGGCTAGCCAGGGATATATAGTAAGACCCTGTTTCAATTGTCAACCAACCAACCAGTCAACGAACCAACCAATCAACTAACCAACCAACCAAGGTGGACTAGTGATAGAGGCTAAGCCTTTATGTTGACCTCTAGCCTCCATGTACATGTGCACCCATGTGCATGTGTACCTGCACATGCATACACGCACACAGAAACACAGAGCATCTGTATTGTAAAATGTAGTATTGTAAAATGTGTGTTTCCATGTGGTAGGAAGGCAGCCTTGTACCAAGGATAGCATATGCAGACAGAAATCAGGTTAGCATTTCCTATGCATGTTGGATAGTGTTCCAACCCTAGGAAATGCTTCACACAGAAGGCATGAGATGAGACTGATGTGCAGTAAGGGGGGGAATTACCTGTCTGATGGTATTTCAGCTGTACTACTGACATCCTCTTAGGGACTGACAAACACATTAACATATTGCGTCCTCTCTGATGCCCTGTGGTAAAGAAACCTGCGTATCTGTGACCAGTTCACTCTTGCTAGCACTCCCCTGTGATGTTCTAGGCTTCCACAGCATGGCAGAGTTTGCTAATCATCTCTAAACCAAGACCCGGGGGATTTTAAGTCAGAGTGGAAAAGAGAGAAGTGGCTGACAGCACTTCTAAAGCTGGTGGCCATGAAGCTGGAGTTAGATGTCATTTGGAGAGGACAGTCTCTGAATGTGAAAGTAGGAGCTCAGTGTTTAAGTTTTACAAGTGACAAGCAGAAAGGAATCTCTCTCTAGTCCCTCAGTAATTTCTTGGGTCATGTGTGCTGCCATTACTGTTCCCATCAGCAAGAGTAAGAGAGCAGCCAGCAGCAGCTTCCCCTGTGTGATCATGTGTGAGGGTGGAGTGGGGGTGAGACTGGCCCGCATGGTCCATTTATGTTTTTAGACCTGCATATATCTGGTAGCAGCAGGCCTTGTTGCAGAGTGGCTTTTGGATGACCCCATATTCCATTCCTGTGGCATGGGCAGTCTCTGTGGGACTTGAATTCTGTTTTCCATTTTCCCCACGATTGCAACAAAGCTAATACTCTTTGTGAATTCCTTGGGCAATTTTGAGTATTGAAAAATAAGGGCAAAAGATAGGTGTTGGACTGGATAGATAGCTCAGTCAGTAATGTGCTTACCTTGCAAGGACAAGGACCTGATTTCAATCCCCAGAACCCATGTAAAGTAGCTTGGTATGGTGGCATGTATTTTTAATGTCAGTGCTGGGGAAACAGTTAAGTGGAACCCTAAGGGTTGTTGGCTAGCCAGCCTAGCCTATTTCAAAAGTTCCTGGTCAGTGAGCATTCCATACACAGGTAATATGCTTGTGATTATCCTCTGGTCTCCATATATTTGAACTCCACATGAACCAAAAAAACATACACTTACATATATGCACACATATACACACTCACAAAGACACACCCACACAGAGAAACAGAGAGACAGAAAGACAGAGAGACAAAGGGAATAAGAATATGAATGGGTATTAGTTAGGGAGGGGCCATGAAGTAAGATCAAATCACTCAGTAGATATAGTAGTAGTCATTACTAAACATGATAGCTTGCTTGTAAGACTCCCACAATGTTGGGAATAAATTAGAAATTTGTGGAAAGTAGTAATAGAGTGTTGTCCACAAAGCAGCCAGTGATCAGATGCACATCGAGTATACTCCAGGATGGACCAGATGCTAGTCTGTAAAAGAAATCACAATAAACTTGAAAACAATTCACATCATACCAAGCATGTTGTCTGATCACAATAGAATTAAATTATAAATCAACAACAGAAGGAAATTGGAGAAATTTACAAATTTATGAAAATTGGACAGCATATTTCTGAATAACCCATGAGTCAAAGAATTCATAAATTCTAAAATACTTTAAAATGAGTGAAACAAAAATGAGATAAAAGTGAATTTCCTGAAGATTAGAGTTGTTAATATCTATACTTAAGAAGGAATCTTGAGTAAGTAACTTAACTTTGTACCTTAAAGGACAAGGAAGGCCAGGCATTTGTTCCCAGAACTTGAGAGGCAAAGACAGGAGGATCTCTGTGAATTAAAGGCCAGCCTGGTCTACAGAGTGAGTTCCAGTACAGCCAGGGCTACACAAAAAAACCTTGTCTAAAAAAATAAGTAGAGAAAATCAAAATGAACAGGCAGAAAGATGAACAAAGACTACAGTAGAAAGAAATGAAATAGAGAATAGAAAAACAACATAGAAATCGATCACACAGAGGTTGGTTCTTACTTGGATGTGGTGCCTCATAGTTGTAATCTTTGCACTTAGTAGGTGAAGTCAGGCAGATCGGGAATTCAAGGTTATCCTGGGATACATGGAGAATTTGAGTTTAAGGCCACCTGGGCTATATAAGATCTTGTCTCAAACAAAATAAAACAAAACAAAACAAAACATACAATAAAAGATAGTTCTATGGACTGGTTGACAAAATTGATAAATGTTTAATTATAGTGATCAAGAAAGAAGTTCTAAATCCCTACATGAGAAATTAAAGAGGACATACCTGTCAATCTTAAGAGACATTAAAAGGATTGTAAGGGACTGTTATCAACAACTGGTACATTATTGATGGAACTTTAAAGTGGAACGGCCATTTTGGAAAAACAGTGTGAGCCACAATGATCATGCCTTTGCCTCCTGAGTGCTGTTTAATTTCCATAGATTACAAACTTCTAACTTCTATGTAATCCAGAAATTGATGCCTGGGTAAAGCGAGAAGATACATATTCATACATAGACATACATATATACATGCATTGTATTTGATTATTCCTAGCAGCATTATTCATAATTATCCCCAAGGAGAAACAACACAGATGTTCAGCAGCTGATGCATAAATGAATGAACAAACTCTGGTACTAAAACATGGATGAACCTCCAAAAGCTGATGCCGAGTGGAGGAAACTGTACATGCACAAGATCACACATTACTTGATTCCATTTATGCGAACTACCCAGAATAAACAGATTCCTAGAGACGGAAAGTTGATTAATATCGTCCTAGACCCTGAGGATGGGAATGAGGACACCTGCTAATGAACATGAGGTTTCATTTGGGGATGATGGAAATGTTCCAAAATTAGATTGTTGGGTTGGCTGTATCATTATGTGAATATATAAAACCCATTTAATTATATACTTGAAAAGGGTGAATTTTATGTTACATAAATTATATCTCAGTGAGACCGTTAAAAACAGAAATCAGCACATGAAGCGGTGTTACAGTGCAGCTCCTTGGTGGCGCCTGGCTGTCTATCTGCCTGTTTTCTTTTCCCATCCCCCAGCTGAGAGCTGCAATATGCCACTTCTTTTATTTAAGTCTTTAAAATAATATATTTCTCAGTGAGGCTTTATATATTTTTTTATTCAATCAGTTGCCTAGGAGATAGTGAGTCTAGGGGATCAAAATGATACTGTTTTGCTAGAGATGACCTAAATATTAGATAATCGATTCGAGACGGGCAGAGAACTGACTGTGGCTTCCTATTGTTCATTTCTTGAGGAAAAAAAAATGAGATTGCCTGTAAATCAAAAGCCAAACCTCTTATAGTCTACATTCTGCGCTTCCTGGAGAGAGTCTGTGTCGGAAAGGCAAGAATCCCATTACGTTTCCAATTTTTCTTGCCATTGTCCCTAACTCTGCACTGACTATTTGTGCTCGTAAGTCTTTATCTGCAGCGCTGATGATTTCTTTAGGAAAGATGCTTAGATGTGGAATTACCAGACAAAACCCTGCATTCATTGTGTGAAACTTTGATCCATTATTATCGAATTCATTTCCTGATGCTTACAACTCTGCTATACTCCTACCAGCAGTGGGGGATGCTTTGTAAAGCTTTAAGCTTGTATTTCTCTAATTGGTAGAGTGTTTGCATGTTTTTGTTTCTGTCATTTATTAGTAGTCTTTGCTGTTTATGCAGAGATCTTTCTAGTTTTCTTTTTTAATATGACTTTCTCACTCATGGCCCATTTTGCTTCCTAGTTTGATCCCTTTTCAATTTTTTTCTATTGATTTCATAGGAACAGTACATTCTATACATTTAATCTAGAGAAACATACTTCTCATATAGGGAAGTCTATTTGATGCTTTTATAGTTTCTCTAAATTCTCAGCTACTTTCTGTAGTAGCTTCATTTTTGATTTCAAGTTTTATCTGCATAGAAATTTCAATATATGAGACTAGTATACAAATTGACTGTTAATTTGGAATGGGCACTTTTTCAGGATCATTTGGAAAACAGCTCTTCCCTATGGGTTTTTGTTACGTCATCATATACTGCTATTTCCCCCTGGATCTTGAATTTAATGCCATTAACTTGTCTCAACATTCTTGCATCATATACTTAATTATGAGACTCTATAACACATCACAGTATATAGTGTAGCTGAGGTTTGTCTTTTCTGTTATCACTCTTCATTTGGAAAGACTTTGATCCTGGGCTAGGAAAATGGCTTGTCAGTAATTTGAGGACCAGAGTTTGATTCTCAGAACACAAGATTTAAAAAATCCACATGTTGTTACATGCACTTGTAATCCTACTGTTGGGGAGGCAGAATAGGTAGATCCCCCTGGGATCTCTGGCCAACCAGTCTAGCCTAGTTTGTGCCTTCAAGGCTGTTGAGAGACCTTTCCTGAAAAGCACAAGGTTGATCTCTGGCTTCCATCATATGTACACATGTACATGTATGCCCTCCTCCACATGAACACACACACACACACACAGACACACACACACACCAATAAAGTTTTACTATTGCTATTTGTTTATGATAAATTAGTGTCATCAAGTTAAAAAGTTTCATTAGAATTTTGATTTCAATCTTATTAAAATTAGAGGGCAATATTGAAAGAATTGGTATTTTTCCAACTTTTTTGCTTCTGAGTTTCTTATTAGGATATAAATTATGTTTAGATACAAGCATATCAATGGAACCCTTCTCTTCTCTACTCTTCTTTTCAAACACTGTGGTAAATTAATCCTTGCAAACAAAAACATATCCACCCCAGAATTCTAAGCAGTTGATCCTGGCCATCCACTTGAGTCCAGTGCCCAACTTTTTTTCCCTGTAATTTCTTGCTTCCTTCTGATAGTTTGTCTTTAACAGATTGTAGACAATGTTGCCTTTTTTAAAAAAATGGAATCTCTTTCTACTTAAGTTTTTTTCCTATCGTTAATATATAGATTTTAACTTTTGACTGTTTTTCTTGTGATATACCATCGTGAAGCAATCTTAGAGTTGAAACTAGTAAGGGTAGAGTTAGTATATATCAGTTTTAGCTCTCAGAAAGTGGGTCAAAATTATAAAATACTGTTTTTTTTTTTTAATTTTCAAGATAGGATTCCTACATGTGGTCCTGGCTGTCCTGGCTGTCCTGGCCTTGAACTCACAGAGATCCACCTGCCTCTGCTTCCCGAATGTTGAGATTAAAGACATGCGCCACCATTGCCCAGCAAATGCTGGAATTTTAAACAGAGCATTTTAGAAACAAAAATCTCTTAGCTTGGATAGAACTTTGCAATGTGCATTCATATGCATACAGGCATACACATGTGTAAATTAACTTCATGTGTGTGTGTGTGCACATTGCACCCCATCTACTATAACCCCATGAGGAGTGTTAAGGGAAGTATCATAGGTGGTCCATTTTAAACATACTTTGATTTTAAGCTTCCTGAAGGAGAAAGCTACATTTCATTCCTCTTGGAGCCAACTTGACCTGTTGAAGGAGTTGTGCACTGAAACTCAGATGCATCAACTCTTTTGGGGAAAGTTAGCAAAAGGAAACATATCAGAGGATCAGCAGTCTTACTAAGTTATCTGTGTAGAAAAGAAGAAGCGGTTAAGGGCGTTAATGGCTGCTGAGAGAGGTGGAGTCAGTCTCCTCCGGGGCTGAGCCCTCTGGTAGGTTATTCTATCTCAGTGATCAGCAATGAACATGGATACAAGAGTAACACTAAATGGCCTCAGGTTGTGTGCGTATATACATCATGCGAATTTCTATGTATGTCTGCATGTGTGTATAAATATGTGTGTGTGTAGGTGTAACAACTAAAGAAGCAGAGCTTGTGGATTTGAGAGTGAATGGGGGCATGGGAGGGTTTGGATGGGGAGAAATGATGTAAATGCACTATTCATATATGAAGTCTTTTAAAAGTAATTTAAATTTTTAAAAAAGAAGCTGTTAAAATTCTGCCATTCAGAGAAGTGGTCTTTGGTTCCTGAGTGCTGGGGGAGAGGAGAGGCTCAATAAGTAAGTAGCTGGTTGGTAAAGTGGATCATGGGGTTAAGGAGTGAACCTAGTTCCTGGCCTGTTAATGGTGGTTGGTTAGTAGAGTGTGCAAAAGCCAATGCAGTTGCACAGGAGGAAGTCTGAACTGGAAGTCACATCACTGGAGTCATGTGATGGCTATGGGAGCCGATGATATGGTAAATGTTTGGAGAGGAAACACCAGAATTGTTCACATTTACTTATTATACCTCAGATACTAGTGGGAGAATGTATCCAGGGCAAGGAAAGACTTTAACTTCATGTCATTCTTTTGTAGGTTTTGTTACTACTTTATGTATATGTATGGATGGCGTATATTAGTGTGGGCGTGTGCATATATGCATGCTGGTGTGCACTTTGTGGAAATCAGAAGTCTACCTTGGGTATCTTCCTTGACTGCTCCCCATCTTATTTTTTGAGACAGCCTCTCACTGAACCTGGGACTTGTCAATTTGGCTCAACTGCCTGGCCAGTGCACCACCTGGTCTGCCTGTCTCCATTTCCTCAGGGCTGGGGCTACAGACAGCACTACTGACCCTAGCTTTTACGTAGGTGGTCTGAGCTCAGGTCCTCATGAGTGTGTGGTAGGTTCCTTAACAGCTAAGCCATCTTCCTAGCTCCATGTCATCATCATAATGTGTATTTCATCTTATACCTTCTCCCAGGGTATTATAAATGAATGTGTATAATTCATTTAATTTCATAGACAGCTACATGTACACTCTGCTCTTTTCATTGGAATTTATGGGTCAGACTCAGATATCTCCTTTCCTTTCTGAGCTTCTCCCTTTCTAATGTTTGATCCGGTGATATTTGTCATTACCTTTGTCAGGAACAGGGGGTGTATTAGTTTAATTTCTATTGTTGCAATAAATACCATAGCCCAAAGCAACTTGGGGAGGAAATGGTGTATTTAATCTTACACGTCCATATCATAGTCCATCATCGTGGAAAGCCAGGACACGAAGTCAAGTAGGAGCAGAGGCAGAAACCATGGAGGAATGGTGCTTACTGGCTTGCTCTCCATGGTTTACTTCCCCTTTTCTACAACCTAGGACCACTTGCCTTCGGGTGATAGGGCCCACAATGGGCTGACCCCCCCCCCCTTACATCAATCATCAATCAAGAGACTGCCCCACAGATTTGCTTGCAGGCCAGTTTGATGGAGGCACTTCCTCCTCATGGGTTCTCTCTTCCCAGATGTGTATAGGTTTCTGTCAAGTTGACAAAAACTAATCAGTACAGAGAGGAAAAGTTTACAGTTATGCAAGAGGGGGTTGGGTGATTGGATCATATGATCATGGCAGCTCTAGTTGTTAGGAGCCTGGTATTAGGACCATCAGTGATTAGTAGTGAGATATACAGTCAAGTCTAATAATTGGTGGTTCTGCCTGTGGTAGTCTTGAAGATTTGAAATGTCAACCTCTGTGGGGGATGATGCCAGTAACCCTGCTCCTCTCCCCATTTCTCTTCCCCTTCTGTCTCTTTCTCCCTAGGGATGGATAACTTGGATGGATTCTTGAATAGATTCATTCTTTACAAAGGAAAAAGTATAATTTACAAAACTTTTTTTTTAAAACAAAGTGATCACCTTTTATTTCTTTTAATCCATTTCTGGGGCACATTTTTTGACAGAGTAAAGCAAACAGATGGCATAGCATACTGTTAATAGTAACATTTTCTTTTAAAATACTGTTCAAGAAAAGAAATGATACCAGTTGTTTTATGCTTGACTTTTAACTTTAAAGCAATTTTTGATAATATCACCAGGAGAATAGTGTTTGTTTCTTTTGAATAAATTAGTTTCCTTTGTAATTCACTCTGACTAAAGCATTGTGATAAAAGGTAAGACATTTGGAATTATGTACAGAAAGGGAAAAATTACCCAATTTTCTGAAGTATCTTACATGCCATGAACAAAGATTAAAAACCATGAAATGTAAGAAATGAAAAGTCTGTAATATATATGTTTATATATAAATACACATACCACACAAGCCACATGCACACATACCACATGCACACACACCCCACAACCACACAGTTGTAACAATTTATACTTCCCTTCTGTCCTTCTTGTCTGGTATCTGTGTACAGGTCACTGTAATATTTCAAAGACTCTTGTCACTTAGTATGTAAACTATATTGCGATGTATAACATATGGCTTAAATTTTCTTAAAAAAGGATTCCTTCTTTCTGCTTTCTGTCTTGGCAGTATGCCATCCTTCTTTCTTCTCTCCTTCCCTTTCCTTAACCCATTCTCTGGATTCCAACCTGTTATATAGTGGGTTCCTTGGGTGTATATGTATTTGTCCCATTGGCTCTTATTTACATCTGTATGGAGAGCACAGGAATAATCTGGACCATTGAAATCCAGAGATGACCCACTAACCCTTTTTGCAGTATAGCTCTAAGACTGTTGTTAGAGATACTTACGTAGGATGTTATTTTATATTGGTTTTGTTTCCCACTGATCCTTTCTGGAGAAAGTGTTCATAAATTTAAAATTGACTAAACCCAGGCAGCAAAGAGGAAGAAAGGCAAGGATCAGTCGGGTAGTTTGTAGGATCAATTTCTCCATCTACATCATCATAAATTATCAACCGTATTGATCCATTCACATTGATGTATGAACTCATTCTGCAAAAAGCCTGAAAGAAATGGAAAATGGAAAATGATCATTTATTAGAACGGATGAGTGTCAGCTTTGCATTGGAACAAAACAAAAACACAGAGATCTGAATGCCTTCCTTTTCAATATCACATGGCCATTGGCCAATGGACCTGGATGAACCAGCAAGGCTGGGTAACATTGCAAATATCTTGTTCTGTTCAGAAGCTCAAAACAAGACTTGGAACTTTTTTGTGTTCAAAACCTCATATATTTTACTGTTTTTCATTCATACCTCTACCCAAGTTTGTCCAGAGGCCTTCATGCCTGGACACGAGATATCTGTGCATATAATTCTCCATTTTGCCAGTGGTTATGAATTCTAGTGACAGCTTTCTACCATTTGTTTACTTATCTTAAAAATATTCTGTGTTAACAGGGCAGTAGTAGTGCATACCTTTATTCCCAGCACCCAGGAGGCAGAGGCAGTGGATCTCTGTGAGTTCAAGACCAGCCTGGTCTACAGAGTTTCCAGGACAGCCAGAGATGCACAGAGAAATATTGACTTGAAAGCAAAACAAAAAAAAATTGTGCGTGTGCAGTAAGGATCATTAAGATGCCATGCTATCCACATCCTGTTACAGGGGACAAATGTTTGTTGACTCAACTGAGTGTCTACATGGCTTGTCCAAATCTTTTGGAGAGTGTTGGAGATTTCTAGTTGCTTACTAGGACAGTTTAATGGTGAGTTTTGGTTGAGGAGTGAAGTTAAAATGATGTTTCTGCTTTTGATAAAACATCCATTTTTACTCACTCCATAGCAGTGCAGGCTTCTGCCACACAGTCTCCCCTCTGCTTTTCTGTACATGGCTGGGCAGGGAGTGAAATGTGCATCCTATTTGCATTCTGCTTTTCCATCTTCAGAAGGCTGCCTCAAGAGGACGTTCACACCATCTCCGTGCTTATTGGGTGTGGGATAACATTATTCATGGGGAATTGGGTTGAATTGCTATGTGCCAATCTAGTCCCTCAAGCTTGTTAAATGATAGCCGGGAATAGGTTGGTAAGTAATATGTTTCCTTTAGCATATTTACTATTTCAAACTAAAGCTATACGAGACACATAAGAAAAGAGCAAGAAGAAGCTCAAATAGGCATGCATGTATACATATTCAGAGCAGTATTCACAGTAGACAAAAGATGTCTGTTCAAGGATGAATAGATAAACAAAATGTGGCTGATACATGCAATTAAATACTGTGCAGTCTTTAAGGGGGAGGAGATTTGGACACCTGCTACAGCATGGGTGAACTTTGAGGGCCTTATGCTAGGTGAAATAAGCCAGCCCCTAAAGACACACATGAAATGATTCTATTTATATGACATGCCCAGAATAGTCAAAATCATGGAGCTATGAGACGGAATGGTAATTTCTTGGACCTGGTGTCAGAATGGGAACTTACTGTTTAGTGGATAATACTGAGTTTCAGTTTTGGAAAATGAGAGGGGAAAGAGTCATAGATAGATGGTAGTAAAGACACAAGAGAGGGAATGTACTTAGTATTAAAATGTATAAAGAAAATGGCCAGAATGGTAACCTTATCTAATATATCCTTTACTGTGGTTAAAAGGGATCAATGGTAGCATGAATATTCAGTACCTGTCTGCCCACTATCAGCAGATAAGAAATTTTGTCAGCGATTATAATGCCATGTTTCTTACCCAACCGCATTGTATGCATTGTGTATGTCGTGGGAGGAGGTAAGGATGACTATGGTGAAAGAACTCTGCACTAGGAGGGGTTTCCTAAGTTCTTATTTGTATTAGGTAGCTAAAGTAAATATAATAATAGTAGAAAAATAGTAACTTATTTTTGAGTCAGGATCTCATGTAGTCCAGGCTGGCCTCAAACTTGCTTTGTCACCAACAATAAACTTAGACTTCTGATTCTCTTGCTTCTGTCTCCCAAATGCTAGGATTACAGAAGTGCTTCGCCATGACCAATTTATGTGGTGCGGGGAATCAAAACTAGGGCTTCATGCATGCTAGACAAGTATCTTACCATGTCAATAGAGCTACAGTCCTGGGTCTATGAAATTAATGTTTTTTATGTCCTTTAAAGTTAGTGTTTTGAGGAGGCTGGGGGATGGCTTAGTTGATAAAATACTTGCCATGCAGGCATGAGGACTTGAGTTTGTATCCCCAGCCCTTGTATAAAAGCCAGGCTCACCAGTCCCCATAGAAACATCTACAGAACAACTCCTGTACTGAGGACTGATGGAACGTTGAGGAAGAGGGCGGCCAAAGGATCATAAGAGCTAGAAGATCAGGCGGTATGCCGAAAGACTATATCTTTTAGGAATGTCAGAAGCTAGCACCATAAAGTCTTACCAATATGACTGCCCAATGTAACTGAACAAAGACAGCACCAGTAGACATGTAAAAATGGACAGAGGAAGATCACAAGGCCTCAACCCTATACAAAGAACTACAGACAAGTAAGATCTGCTCAGAGCGGGAGATATAGTCTTCCCTAGGGAAGAGTATACCAATTGGTCAGCCCTGAAAAGATAGACATATAAGTAACATCATACATACTGAGCAGGTTATATTTGGGGATATATATGTATATACATACATACATACGTACACACACACACATATACATATATGCATGTAATAGCAGTCGCTTTTCATTAGATGCCATGAATTTGAAAGACTTCAAGGGAGGGAGGCTCTATGGGAGGATATGAAGGGAGGAAAGGGAAGGGAGAAATGTTCTAATTATACTCTAAAAGTATATGGACCACACACATTGTAGTTAATGGGTTTTAAAAAAAGAAAGAGGACATAAAATTGTCTGAGTTGGGAAGAGGAAGATCTGGGAGGAGCTAGGAGAGGAAGTGAAGAAGATCAAAATCGAAGAAAATTCTCAAAGAACAAATAAAAAGTAAAAAACCAGAAACTGGACTCCACTTCTATAACCTCAGTACTGGTGGCCTACTCCCTTCCTCCTTTTATGGTTGGGGACTCTAGCTCATGAGCTGCTGCTGCTCACATGCAGGGCCATCTACCATCCCTCCTCATATACACTTCTCTAGAAACACCATCACAGACACAGACCAGAGATGAGTTTACACTGGGTATCCTGTCAAATTGACAAAGCTTAACCATCATACCCCTTTGGGTCTAGGCTCTGGACTGCTGTATTTACTTGCAAGGAGATTCTCTTAGGATCCTATTCTCAAGGATCTAGAATTTAAGAAGTAAGTAGGTACTGGGCAGCATGGCAAGCTGAAGAGAGCTTTGGGCACTGGGTCTGGGACATTCCTTGCTGGCGGGGGTGGGGGTTGGGCTGGATGAGGACAGATGTTTGAGAAGGATGGCACGTCTAAGCTGATGATTCAGTCTTAGCAATGCTTCTTGTTCTTCCTGTTAAAAATATCAAAAACAAACAAATAAAAACCTCAGTCACTAATTTAGACTCTTTTTATGTCTTATAGATCAGGCAAGCAAACTGGCCCATGGGCCTAATATGGCAAAATCTGCCCCCGCCTTTTTTAATAAGAAACGTTCTATTGAACTTAGCCCTAGCCAGTCATTGGTACAGTATGTCCAACTGCTTGCTCTACAACAGCAGTTATGTAGCTTGGTCCACAGACCCTCAAGTAATCTCTGGCCCTTTACAAATCACATTTGCCAACCTCTCTGTTAGAGAAACTCAATTCTTGCCTTTCAGAAAGTTTTCCTTTTACAAAAAAAAAAAAAAGATGTATACTTATGTGTAGCATAGAGACAACTGTATAATCTGGCCTGTTGAAATAAAGACATTTAACCGTTTAAAAATTATTAAGTGCCAACAAAAGAATAGTATTGTTGTGGAGATAATTGTATATTTATTTTTTGTCCCTTTTATATTTTTCTCTGTTGTTCCCTTTTTCTGTTCCACAAAGGAATCCTCACCAGTCTTCTAGCCTTAAGACTTCTAGATTGACACTTCCTAGATACACAAATTCTAAATTTACTCTCTTCATGACACTCGGTTCATTCCTTCTGAGGGGTAAAGGTACAGATCAGTTGGGAAACAGAAAAGTCTGAATGTGCATTATCATTTTCTGAACCACATCTTTGGGTCTTTCCTGTACTTATAAGGGAACAGGAGTTGTTTAAAGAAAGGGGAAAAGTCTGTTTACTTTGAACAAATAGGTGGTATGTACATTAATCCGAACATGCTGGGGAAACGTCTGCTTAGAACCCTTCACTACAAAGGAGGTGGGAGAGGGTGAGAGGAAAGCAGAAAGGTGGACTAACTGGGGAAGAAAGGGAGCCAGCTGAAGATAGGGGGGTCACAGGGTGGGGGATGGGGGGACATATTAGAACAAAACATAATGACCCACTGAGTGAAGATGGTATGGGGAAACCCAAAACAAACAAACAAAAAACCCACCTCATTCACAGCCAGCCCACCATTTTCCTTCACTTTCAAGGCTCATTCAGTTGCTTTGAAGCCCTCTCTGTTCTTTGTGCCATCACTCCAGAAGGGCCTTGGAGGAATCCTATTTGTAGCCCTACAGGAAGCCCCAAGTTCTACATGGTTTTGTTACATGACCAGCATAATCAGATGCTCCGTCCAGCAGCTTTGGTGCTTTGTAGCTTAGTCTACACTGGTATTTTCTTTCTCTTTTAGTTTGTATATTTTAGACTCATCCTAAGTGTTCTCAGGTAGACCCAGTATAAAGAATAATCTCCAACCCCCTCCCCTTATCATACTTCCTGGGAAACATTTGCTTCCCGATTATCTCTATCAGCTGCAGAGTTACATTGCTATAAGCGCTAAGAAGCTGTGGGTATCGAGTCAGGAAAAGTGTTAATTGCATATGAGACAGGCTGATTCAGCACACTGTAGCATACACATTGATATCCTTTTGTTTTGTTTAAGAACAGGGTCTTGTTCCGTGTGGTCCTCCCTCTTCATCTTCTTGTGTGCCAAGAAACATGACAGTGTTTTGCTTTGTTTTTAGGCACAGATGGGGGAATCCTACTGTTCATTTTTTAATTATAATATTTTTGTTAGATTAGATAGAATCTTAAAAGTCTTTTTGTATTGGTCCACGTAGATTTAGACCATTTTTTAAATACTCTATGTAGTATACCTATGATTTAACTAATAGGTCCACTAATAGGAGGACATTAAGATGTTTCTGATTTTTCACTGTTTTGAATAATTTAGCAGTAAACATTTTGCACAGATCCATCAATATCTGTGGCAGTTAGTAAATTATAGTCACTTGAGAGGAAGGAACCTCAATTGAAGAGTGGAGGCTATCAGAATGGCCTGTGGGCATGTCTGTGGGACATTTCTTTGATTAATGATTGCTGTAGGAGGGCCCAGCCCACCTAGAGGGGTGCTACTTTTGGGTCCTGGGATGTATAAGAAAGCAGGCTGAGTGAGCCAGTAAGTGTTGCTCCTCCATGGCTTCTACTTCAGTTCCTGCCTCCAGGTTCCTGTCTTTACTTTACTTGATAATGGACTCATAAGATATAATAAACCTCTTTCTCTCCAAATTGCGTTTTGGTCAGTGTTTTATCACTGCAACAGAAAACAAAAACATTATTCTAAGGGAGGTATCTAGAGTATAACTTCTTAAACTGGAATTATAATTTTTAGATATTTGTTTTTCCTGGAAGAAGTAGGCCTTTGGTCTCTGCTGAACTTACTGTCCCTAAAACACTTAACCCTCTAGTGGCACCATAGAAATAAGATCTTGGTGGTAGTCAGGCAGTTCCTCCAGCAAATCCTGCTGTAAATACTGGAATAAACTTTCTTTTGCGGATGATATATATCTATCTGGCAAGCAGCAGGGATCCGCATGGAAAGAATGACAATCCTGCTAAACAAGGCCAAGAGCCATGGATTTGTGAAGCCCTGTAGGTACACAGAAGCCCTGATATCTCTTTGTCTCCAAGGGAGTGGTAAGCATATAGTGCTTTCTAGAATTTCAGTGGATAGGAAAGGGAATGATGGGTAGGACTGAGTTACATGGGAGCACTGGCAATTGTCAGCATGAAAATTAGCTGTTTTGATCTCCTTGGAAGAAGGGAGCATGAGCACTGCACTTAGCTTTGACAAAAAGAGCCATATGACAGAGTGATCCCTCATTAGCTACTGACTTGAGCAATAAGAAGATACTTGGCAGGTGGCCTCATGAACACTGTGCCCACGAGGCTATTTTAGATCACGATTCATGAGGTCACTTGAAGTGGTTCTTTGGTTGTAGTGTGCATCTCCCTGACCTATGAGACATTCTAGTGAACAGACTCCAACTGTTATGTTTATTCCTTTATTTGATAAAAAAAAAATTCTTCTTTTGGGTTTCCTTGGGAACCACAATTTTGAAACCAGGAATTAAAGATTCTTCACTTGTAAAACCTATAAACCCTCTCAAAAAGGTGATGTTTATAAATTAATTGAATCTACAAGATTGCAAAGGAAACCAACCATGTGACTGTAATTATCCAAATATTGCAGAAACATACAATGAGTGTTCTTTGTTGATGTGTTAAAAATCAAGATCCCAGTGTGCTTAGAAGGGATCATGTGTGTAAATGAAGTAGAGGTGAGTGTAAATGACATTTCAAGAGAACTACAATTGTGGCCTGAAGATGTCTGTGATGAATAGGAAAGAAAGAAACTTTCACGGATGCTGCCAGTCTCCATGTAGCCTTTGTTTATGGGGATAATAAAAAGCCTCATGTTAGCTAGAGGATGGTACCATTTTTCTTCCTGTCTAAGTTTCTTCCTTTGTTTGTGCTAAGGATGGCTGTGGACATGCTGTGCAGGTCCCCATCACTGAGCTGCATTACACGCCCCTATCCAAATTTCAGATTTCCCTGAATCATTTGTAAGAAAATTCAATTACATTTATTTGTGTATGTCTTGGACTTGAGGGAGTAAGTCCTTTGTTTTTCCATCACATACTTCCTGGGGTTAGAACTCAGGTCCTCCAGCTTGGTAGTAAGCACCATTGCCCACTGAGCCATCTCTTTGATGTCAGACCCCTTTGTTTCTGTTCAAAGACACGAATTAAGGGCCTCTGTTTATAAGGCCCTCTTAGATCCCAAGGAATGAGTTGTGAGGCTTTAAGCCTTTGTTTCAAGAAAATCCATCAGCCCCTAGGTCTTCCTCACTCTCTGGATTCCTACTTCTTCTGATAGGGATGAGAAGTGAATCCATGTTAAAAATGAATCAGCTTTAAAAACAAACAAACAAAAAAAATTGTCACTACTCGTGGCAGAGATCTTCCTTTCCTTCCTTTCCTCCAAGAAATACTTATGTGGGACTTTCTGTCACCCTCTCAGTCATCTTCCTACCACAGTGCCATTTGTTGGTACTTTAAAAACTGGGTCATTCTCGATTTGATGATGATGTTTTCCTCTCAGCTTCTCTAAGACGCAGAAAGAGATATAGATCCCAAATGAGGGTCTCTGGTATTTTTCTAGATGCCTTTCACAATTTTTAAAATGTTCATCTTTTCTGTTGCCTCCTCCTCTGTGTCTCCCTTCATCTCTTCCTCCTCCTCCTCTTCCTCCTCCTCCTCCTCTTCCTCCTCCTCCTCCTCTTCCTCCTCCTCTTCCTCCTCCTCCTCCTCTTCCTCCTCCTCCTCTTCCTCCTCTTCCTCCTCTTCCTTCTCCTCTTCCATTTTTTTACCATAAATGTTTGGTGTCTTTGAGATCCATTTGTCAGCAACAAAGATTGAAAACACTTTTAAAATATGTTAGAGGGCAGAGTGTTGGGGAGAAAGGAGAGGTCTTGCTTATGCCCAACAAATAAC
This sequence comes from Grammomys surdaster, assembly GCF_004785775.1. Classification (NCBI taxonomy): domain Eukaryota; kingdom Metazoa; phylum Chordata; class Mammalia; order Rodentia; family Muridae; genus Grammomys; species Grammomys surdaster. Next base: position 1,239,467 of record NW_021604662.1, on the reverse strand, counting down.
CTATATTTAGAATCTTTCCTCAGTTTTTCCTTTAAAATTCTGTATTCTCATTTCGCTTGAATGACTCTGCATGGAGCATTTAAAAGTAGATCAAACAGAACTCTATAAATATGTTGAGTTCTTTTGGGCGTTTTGCCCAAGTCAGCCTTGCTAAAGCAGAGAAGAGCAAAGTGCTTTAATATGTTGGATTTTCTTCCCTGCAAAATCCAGAATTCTTCTCCCAAAGACTAGCTGCCTAGGGCTGAGGAAGCATTGGTGAAGTAGCCTCTTAAGTGGGAGGTGCACTGAAAGGCTAAAGCCAAGGCCTAAGAGTAGCTCGAGGCAAGCAACAGAACTGGTGTGCTTAGAGACCACGCTGATTATGTTTTCTCAGTATGATGCCTTTATGTCTCTCTGATGAGGAAAAAAAGGCTGGTGAAAAGAAAATTGGTTGAGCTGGTATAGGTAATTTAACAAAGCTGCTTTCTACTAGATTTATGAATGTAAAACCAAATGTTACAAAGGGTGGAGTCAAGTAAAAGGAAGCCCTCCTGTAATGTAGGTCTCCGCCTACCATACTCATGCTGGACTCAAGGAAACTGACGCCAAGACCCTGCAGTAGTTGCATGTGGGAGCCCTCTGGCTCTGTGTATCTTTTATCTTTTGAGCTGCAGGCGTGTTTGACATGACCATGATGCTTGCAGTGTGAACTCTGTATTTATGAGCAGGGAAAGCACAGCTCATATCAGCCTTTGACAGGATTTTACACACCATTTTTATAAGATGGTTGAGGTGGAAGATGTTTTATGAATTCTTCATGTCCATGACAGCAGAATTATAGACGTGACGTTTAAACATCAGAGTGTAGCATGGTGTAGTCTGTAGTCCCTGGAATGGGGAGCCAGAAGGATCAGGAGGAGTTCAAGATCACCTTTAACAGCATAGCAAGTTGCAGATCAGAAGGACTGGGCTGTGCCAAACCTGCCTTAAAAGCAAATAAACATGTAAAAAAATTATTTAAATAAACAAAAACCAGGACAGATCAAGCAAAATTGTTAACACTGAAAGTATACATATGCAAATTCACATTGCAGAAAGACAGTTCAAGGAGATTGTTCCTTCCTATATTCTTCTGGCAACTCAGTTTTTTTCCACCAATCATTTTGTAAGAGGTGTGTATGGTGTTTCATATAGCCTAGGCTAGCCTTGAACTTGAGATATAGTGAGAGAAGACTTTACATTCCTATCTTCCTGCTTCCACCTGTGCTAGGATTACAGATATGTACCACCACACCCATTTTTATGTGATGATGGGGCTTGAACCAAGGGCTTCATGCATGGTAGGTAAGCACTGTACCAACTAAGTTGTATTCACAGCGCCTAACCAGCCAGCTTTAAGACTGTTTTCAGTGATATCGTTAAACAGGGTCTCCCAATCTGTAATTTCTAGGGCTGAGGAGGGACTAGATCCTGGATTTGTATTCTTCCTTTTTTTTCTAGATACACAGCACCTGGGCCCACATACCGAGTTATGAGTGGGTATTTGTGAAGAAGTAGAATCATCATAGCCATAATAAGACATATGTGGGAGTTTGGTAAATGAGTCAAATTTATTGAAAAAGGTGAGCACAAAAAAGCCAAGAGTTGTAAATTTGAAAGGGTGCAGACAAACTGATGACAAACTGATGCTTTCAAATAAGGAAAATACATTGGAGCAAGAACAAAGCAGAGGTGGTTAGGGAAACCCAGAAAAGTGTCCTCATGTCATGTTAAGTTTTCTCTCTTCCTCTCTTTTTCTCCCATTCTGTCTTAGGGTTTCCATTGCTATGAAGAGACACCATGACTACGGCAACTCTTATAAGGGAAAGTATTTAATTGGGGCTAGCTTACAGTTTCTGAGGTTTAGTCCATTATCATTATGGCAACACACAGGCAGACATGGTGCCGGAAAAGTAGCTGAGAGTTTTATGCCAGGATCCACAAGGCACAGGGCCTGCCTGGAGCATTTGAAACCTCAAAGACCTCCCCTCTGGTGACTCGCTTCCTCCAAGACAACACC
>NW_021604662.1:1230297-1237419 GCF_004785775.1 Grammomys surdaster | reverse complement strand
ATGCCCCTTCCCCCTACCCCAGCTCTGTTATTATAAGAATATGAGTGAGTAAGCAGCCTCAGAAGATAGCTAGGGATTCCCCCTGTCCTGTACAGGGATGGTCTCACCAAATAGATGGGGAGGAGTTAGGCCAGAGATGGCAATCTTGGATTGGTCCTAATGGAATCTTGTTGTATCCTTAGGACACTAACAGCAGTATGATTGGACTACTGACTAGTAGGAGTTCTAGAGGTGGAGCTCTTTGAGCACACACCTCCTGTTTTCTTGATGGATTTCTTGCTGTAGTGTGGCCGGCTCCCCCTTGTCATTCAGCCCATGAAATAAATGCATCTTTGTGTCTGATTCAGTTAGTACTTATTTACTTGTGAAATAGGAACTTGCCATTAATGTAATTTAAGCATGTTTGGCATGTTCAGCATCTATGAAGATGAGCTTCACAGAACAAGGTAATTATTTTAGCAGATAACTGATGTTGTTTGAAATGAAACCTATTTCAGCATAGTATATGTTCTTTGTAAAATCAAATTGATATGCAAACACACTTAAATGAATCTTTATACTCGACTCCCAACTGCTATCATTACTTTGGTTGTACTGCTTTCCACACCATTTTCTGTGCTCATACAAACATGTATGTATACATATGCATTCTTTTTGTTCATTAATTTATTTATTCACTTTACGTCCCTCTCACTGCCCCCTCCCAGAATTTCCCCCTCCCCCTCTCCTCTGAGTGGGTGGGGTCACCCCCGGTATACCTCCCACCCTGGCACATCAAGTCTAGGTGCATCCTCTCCCACTGAGGCCACATGAGGCAGCCCAGCTAGAACATCCCACACATAGACAACAGCTCTTGGGACAGCCCCCACTCCAGTTCATTGGGACCCGCATGAAAGTCAAGCTGTACATCTGCTACATATGTGTGGGGTGGGGGATGCGGCTAGGTCAAGCCCATGTATGCTCTTTGGTTGGTGGTTCAGTCTCTGGGAGCCCCCAAGGGTCCAGGTTACTTGACTCTGTTGGTCTTCCTGTGGAGTTTCTAACCTCTTTGGAGCCGCACTCCTTCCTCCTATTCTTCTATAAAAGTCTCCAAGCTCCATCCACTGTTTGTCTGTGGGTGAGTGTATATATACTCTTTCACTCATGGGATTGTATTAGGTCCTCACAGATTAATGGCTGAATGGATTAATTTTTCTGTCAATAGACATTTGTTGAGTTCACATTCCATGTTATAACCTGGGTGATCAGGCATAAGTGAGATAGTGTGTATCCACATGATATTTGATCTTTTGATAGTTATGGACACATTTTCACATCACTATTCATGGAATGTTTGTATGTTTGTATTTAATTTCTAAATATGCCATGATTTGCTCTCCTAGTAGACATTTAGGATGTTTTTTACAGGTAGATCTCTGAGCTGTTAGAAATATTGCTGCCCCTAAAACACGTGTTCTGGCTATCTAAAATAAATGTTTTCTGTCTTTTGGAGGACCTATGCATGATTTCTTGTTTATAGAAATCTCTGCTCTACTGTTTAGTATGAATAATTGTAAGTGGACTGTAAATTTGTAAGAGGAAACAAAAATAGATTCTTACATAAGTTTGAGGAGGTTTTGTGCTACATGCTGATGGAGAATGAGAGACCTCTCATATAATGGAAACACTACAGTGTTTGCCGTTTCCATCCCCATATTATCAACAATTCAAGTTGCCACTTACATTATTTCCTTTTCTTTTCTTTCTTTTTTTATTGGATATTTTATTTATTTACATTGCAGATGTTATTCCCTTTCCCCATTCCCCCCCCCAGAAACCCCCTATCCCATCTCTCTTCCACCTGCTTCTATGAGAGTGTGTGCCCACCCACCCACCCACCCACTTTCACCTCACCACCCTCAAATTCCCCCACACTAGGGCATCAAGCCTTCACAGGACCAAGAACCTCTTCTCCCACCTATGCCCAACAAGGCCATCCTTCCCTACATATACAGCTGAAGCCATGGGTCCCTCCCTATGTGCTCTCAAGCTGGTGGTTTAGACTCTGAGAGCTCTGGTTGGTTGGTATTGTTGCTCTCCTCTTAGGGCCACAAACCCTTTCAGCTCCTTCGCTCTTCTCTCTCACTCCTCCATTGGGAACTCCTTTTGGTTAGCTGTTAGCATCCACCTCTGTATATGTCAGGCTCTGGTAGAGCTTCTAAGGAGACAGCTATATCAGGCTCCTGTCAGCATGCACTTCCTGGCATCCATAACAGTGTCTGCCTTTGGTGACTGCACATGGGATGATACTCAGGTGGGGCAGTCTCTGGACAACTCCTCCTTCTGTTTCTGTTCCACACTTTGTCCCCATATTTGCTCCTGTGAGTATTTTGTTACTCCTTCTAAGAAGGACCAAAGCACCCACACTTTGGTCTTCTTTCTTCATGAGCTTCATGTGGTTTGTGAGTTATATCTTGGGTTCTGTGAGCTTTTGGGCTAATATTCACTTATCAGTGAGTGAATACCATGTGTGTTCTTTTGTGATTGGCTTACCTCACTCAGGATGATATTTTCTAGTTCCATCTATTTGCGTAAGGATTTCATGAATTCATTGCTTTTAATAGCAGAGTAATACTCCTTTGTGTAAATGTAGCACATTTTCTGTATCCATTCCTCTTTTGAAGGACATCTGGGTTCTTTCCAGCTTCTGGTTATTATAAATAAGGCTGCTATGAACATAGTGGAACATGTGTCCTTGTTATATGTTGGAGCATCAATCCATCAATGTAATCCATTATATAAACAAACTCAAAGGAAAAAAACCCCACATGATCATCTCACTAGATACTGAGAAAGCTTTTGAAAAATTCATCACTCCTTCATGGTACAAGTCCTGGAAAGATCAGGAATTCAAGGCCCATACCTAAACATAGTAAAAGCAATATACAGAAAACCAGTAGCCAACATCAAACTAAATGGAGAGAAACTTGAAGCAATCCCACTAAAATCAGGGACTAGACAAGGCTGCCCACTCTTTCTCTACCTATTCAATATAGTACTGGAAGTCCTAGCCAGAGCAATTAGACAACAAAAGAAAGTCAAAGGATACGAATAGGACAGGAAGAAGTCAAAATGTCGCTATTTGCAGATGATATGATAGTATACTTAAGTGACCCCCAAACTTCCACCAGAGAACTCCTAAACCTGATAAACAACTTCAGCAAAGTGGCTGGATATAAAATCAACTCACACAAATCAGTAGTCTTCCTTTATTCAAAGGATAAACAGGCTGAGAAAGAAATTAAGGAAATGACACCTTTCACAATAGTCACCAATAATATAAAATACCTCGGTGTGAATCTAACCAAGCAAGTGAAAGATCTGTATGGCAAGAACTTCGTCTCTGAAGAAAGAAATTGAAGAAGATCTCAGAAGATGGAAAGATCTCCCATGCTCATGGATTGGCAGGATTAATATAGTAAAAATGGCCATCTTGCCAAAAGCAATCTACAGATTCAAGCCGCATCAAAATTCCAACTCAATTCTTCATAGAGATAGAAAGAGCAATTCTCAAATTCATTTGGAATAACAAAAAACCCAAGATATTGAAAACTATTCTCAACAATAAAAGAACTTCTGGGGGAATCACCATCTCTGACTTAAAGCTGTACTACAGAGCAATAGTGATAAAAACTGCATGATACTGGTACAGAGATAGGCAGGAAGATCAATGGAATAGAATTGAAGACCCAGAAATGAACACACACACCTATGGTCACTTGATCTTTGACAAAGTTGCTAAAACTGTCCAGTAGAAAAACGATAGCATATTGAACAAATGGTGCTGGTTCAACTGGAAGACAACATGTAGAAGAATGAAAATTGATCCATTCTTATCCCCTTGTACAAAGCTCAAGTCTAAGTGGATAAAGGACCCCCACATAAAACCAGATATACTGAAACTAATAGAAGAGAAGGCAGGGAAGAACCTCGAATACTTGGGCACAGGGGAAAAGTTCCTGAACAGAATACCAATGGCTTATGCTCTAAGATCAAGAATTGACAAATGGGACTTCATAAAATTGCAAAGTTTCTGTAAGGCAAAGGACACTGTCAATAGGACAAAACGACAACCAACAAATTGGGAAAAGATCTTTACCAATCCTACATCTGATGGAGGGCTAATATCCAATATATACAAAGAACTCAAGAAATTAAATTCCAGACAATCAAATAACCCTATTAAAAATGGGGTACAGAGCTCAACAAAGAATTCTCAACTGAGGAAAATCGAATGGCCAAGAAGCACCTAAAGAAATGTTCAGTAACCTTAGGCATTAGGGAAATGCAAATCAAAACAACCCTGAGATTCCACCTCACACCAGTCAGAATGGCTAAGATCAAAAACTCAGGTTATAGCAGATGCTGGTGAGGATGTGGAGAAAGAGGAACATTCCTCCATTGTTGGTGGGATTGCAAGCTGGTGCAGCCACTCTGGAAATCATTTTGGTGGTTCCTCAGAAAATTGAACATAGTATTTCCCTTTCTTTTTAAAGAGGATGTTACTAAGCAGCCCTGGCTGGCTTGGAAGTAAAGGTGTAGACCAAGCTGACCTTTAGCCCCTGTCTCTGTCTCCAAACTGGTAGGATTAGAGGTATGTGCTCCTATTTTCAGCTAATGCCATTGTGTTTTAAACAGACATATAGTAGGTTCCCTGTTTAGCACCACAATGAAGCATCATCTCTCCTTTTCTCTACCATTCCTGTCCTAGTGCTTCTTTTACTGTCTGGGAATTTGCCTTCACAAAACCATGACCCATAAGTAATATGCATTGTAAGTATTCATTAGTTGATTGATTCATTCATTTGTCAGACACACTGTGGACTATATGCTTGGGACCAAGTATAAGTAAGAGGGGGTCATTGGCTCCGAAGGAGGCAGCAGATTTCATTAAGTGATGATGGTACTATGGATATCTACATTCTTGAGTCTATTAGCCTTTCTTACCTGGTATAGTATTTCTTCCACTGTATTTTAATGCTTTATGTCTGCACTTCCCTTCTCTTTGGCCATTCATCTGATTTAGGGCTATCTCTCCAAAGCCTTTACCACATCTCTGATCCTAGTTACCTTCTTCTGAATTGTTTTCCTTATCATCTCATATTCTATGCTTCTCTATCCAGGGATTTTTCTCTGAATTCTCATGGTCCAAAAATGAAATCCTTATACTTGACACCTGGAGTGCCCCACTGAGATTCTGTCTTATTCTTCCTTCTTAACAGTATCTTGGATTGATGCCTAACTCAAATGCCCTAGATAAGTAGATAAGTTAAATAGTCTTTCACTGCTTGTTCCTATAGGTGTGGTCAACACCCTGAGCTTCATAGAGTTGGTATGAAGAATTGAGGGAAGGCACTTAGGCCTTGAGGGGGACTACATCACATAGGAGATGTTAGATGCTCATTTCTTTCATAGCCAGCACGATGAAGTTGGTTTTCCTTATGTAATAATTGACTCTGTGTGTCTCCCTTACTACCTTCTATAGCTCAAAGACTAAGGAATGAATCCCCATGGCTTTTACATTTTTCTCTTGGGACAAAGGGAGGGCTAATATAGCTTTCACTGTTTTCTTCACAACCATTGTCTTTGAAGTAACAGGCAAATGGATTTCCTGGTTTCTGCCAGACAAAGCTGTTGACTGTTTATACCCCTTGGAGAACAAAGCAGGCTTATCTCTGGGGACTACACGGTGCTGGCAGTGCTGATTACACACTCCATATTTCCCTTGCAGCAGTCCAGTTGCAGCCAAGAGGGCTTTACAAAGAAAGACCTAGGTGGTCGCTTTTGTTCTGGATTCCACTTGCCTTCTAAAGTGCCCTTCTCTCACTCTGGGATACACCACATTCAAACAGTCAGATAAGTGGCAATATTCTAATAGAGGGCATTGTGCAAAGTCCACACATTTTCCCTTTCATCTGGAATTCACTCGCTGTCCAAAGTGCCATGATTAGTTTATATTGCTTTTCCATCCTTCGATAAGAAGACTGCCACTTTATATAGAAGCTCCCAGTTTAAGGGCAGCTTCTTCAAGAAGCCTACATGCTGCTCATTAACTTGGGAAGCTAATGGGAACCTCCACTCCCTGCTAGTGTCTGCTAATGCTTCATGTCAGATAATTTTTCTTCATCCTCTTGTTCCCAGGAGTACATCTTCAGAGCTCAGAACTACTTAGTACAACTGTACCAGAGGCCTGTGAAATAAAGCCACCATGGCAGCATTCATCTGGGTTATATGTTAGGATAAATACCTGTCAGGTATTGAGTCATATGACTTTTCTTCCTTGTTGGAGAAGATGCTCAACATGGCACCACAGTAACATAGTAATAATGCAAAAGTCCCACTTGACTTGATGTTCTTTGAACAATACATCTATCTAGATGTCTGTCCACATTGGCTGCATGTTATAGTCACCCAGGGAGCTTCCAGAAATTCATATGCCCAGACTACATTTTAGACGATTGGTATCTGAATTGCAAGAGGTAGGGCCCCAGCATTGATATTTTTCTCTTTTTTTTCCTCAAAAATTTGTTCATACAAGTTTCAAATTACAGAGAAGCTAACAACATTGATACACTCACCTAGATAATCCAATTGTCACTCCCTTTTGCTTTTTCTTAAATAAATTCAGAGTAAGTTACAAACATCAGATCACTGTCCCTAAATACTTCAGCATATATTTGTGAAAAATCAAAGGCATTGTGCTGTATAACTATAATAGAATTAACATGCTCAGAAAAAGTAACATTAAAATGGACTTCCCCTCCATAACATACATATATATATATTCATCTAGATCACCTTTCTCTCATGAGAAAACAAACAGACATCTAAGGGATAATAGTAATAATAATAATAAAAAATAAAACAAACAAATTGGAATAGGGCATGGCACCACACAAGAAAAAGAGCCAAGGAAAAAGCACAAAAAATATATATTACACACGTACACATACGCTCTCTCTGTCTGTCTCTCTGTCTCTCTGTCTCTCTCTCTCTCATACACACACACACACAAAGAGAGAGAGAGAGAGAAGAGAGAGAGAGAGAGAGAGAGAGAGAGAGAGAGAGAGAGAGAGAGAGAGA
>NW_021604662.1:1182802-1230287 GCF_004785775.1 Grammomys surdaster | reverse complement strand
AGAGAGAGAGAGAGAGAGAGAGAGAGAGAGAGAGAGAGAGAGAGAGATTGATTTGCACATACAGGAATCCCATTCATTTGTGAAATCAGATTTTTTTTGTTTTGTGTTTTTGAGAGTAGAGCAGTTTCTTACCCCTCAGAAATATTTTGTTACACAGACTTTAATAAAAGGAAAAAAATCAGTACAGTTTTTGTAGAGTGTAGTTCCTTACTTTAGTTTCCTGATGGCTAGATTAAAACCAGTGTTTGTGCACAGGGTCTGTAGTTGCAGCTGGTCAGGAGTCATGTCAGCTTGCTTCTTGATTGGTGAAGCAATCAAGAGGACCTGGTTTTTTGTAATTAATGGTAATTTTAGGGAGATACCTGGAAGCTCTGTAAATATTCCAGTCCTCAGTAAGATTCACCCAGTGGTTTCAGGAGGCAGAATCAAGTTTCTCTGATGTCTACAAACTGTGTGTTTACACTGCTTTATGTTGTTAGTCAATATTCTTTCATTACAGAAAGAGCTTTTGCTTCTCACTCCCTAACTCTAGTCTTATCTGCCTGCCTGTCAAGCTTGCCACCTGTTGGAGCATATCAGACAAATTGTAATACACTCCTCAGTACATGATCTCCCGGTCTCTTGGATGCCACGGGAAGGCCTGCTGAGCTGATGCTTGTAGTCTTTCATAAAATTTGATGCATCTGGTATTTTCTCTTTTGCCAGCACTGAATGAGAACATTTTCTGTGGAGATCTAGTTCCTCAGGGACTGCCATTTAGGAAGGCATCAGTAGTTTCCTGAAAGGTCCTGAAGAGATGTTAGTGTGTAGCAAAGACTGAGAATCAATGGGTTCATATCCTCCAAGGATGATTGCCTATTCCTATGAGGTGTTTTTCTATTGCTTATAATTTGTGGTGCTGAGTTGTTACCTCAGGTTTAGATTTTGTGAGCATTACCAGGTGGAGAAACAGCAAGTTTCTGGCCCTACCACAGAAATTATGTTCAATAGGTCTGCCCTGCCCTGGTACATACAGTTCCCAGAATAGTCTAGGAGAAATGCCTGAAGTAACCCTGGAAATGGGGAATTGGGGACTTCTAATTTTTCTCTTTGACTTTAACAGTACTTTTCTCTTTTGTAATTTGGTTACTGAGTAGCTTTCTCTTGCTCTGTCTCTCTGTCTTTGTCTTTCTCTGTGTCTCTGTCTTTCTCTCTGTGTCTCTCTGTGTCTGTCTCTCACACTCTCTCTCTCAGATTATAGGCATGTGTTAATATATCACCATGACAAGGCTGTTTGTATGCTAAGCAAGCACACTACTAAGAGAACTACATCCTCAGTACCCAAGCATCAAATAATTTAAGCCTTTATGTTTACTTCTGTTGGGAAAGATGTGGACTGTCAAAAAGTAGATTTTGTGAGTGTCGGTATTGTCAGTTGACCCAAAGACTTTCTGTTCATGATGTTAATTGTTATATTTTTGTGGCCAGTGAATAGATTTGGTCTAGTGAAAGCTTCACATGTCACAATACTATAGGATTAAGGGTCTAAGACATCAGTGCGTGCCTTATCCTGGGACTGGAGTCATGGTGTGGTTTCTAATTTCAGCAACTTCAACCTTAGAGAAAGGGAGTATACTGTAATGTCTTCCCACATAACTGGAGGATTTCTTTTAAGCGGGGGTCCTGTAAGCCCCAGTTCCTAGTAGCTGCTGGAAAGTTTTGTGATTTGGGTCTTTTCACTTTGTGGTTTCAACTCTTAGCCATGTGTTATGCTAACTCACCCAGTTGTTTATTATTATTATTATTATTACTAGTTATTTTAGAGTATGTGGTGTGTGTGTGTGTGTGTGTGTGTGTGTGTGTGTAGCTTTGTAGAATCAGTTTCCCCTTCTACCTTTATGTGGATTCTAAGGATCAAAATACTTTTACCCACTGGACCATTTCTCTGACCCCTACACGTCTTTCTGAAGCCTCAACACAGAACTGAGATTTACTTTAAGAACAGCCAGCTGGGTGGGCAGCAGCACCTTTAGAATTATGTCACCAGCTTTGAATACAAAGCCTTCTACTTATAAGCTATAAAACCTCTGGTGACAGAATTGATTTCTATGTCTTCCTCAAATTCATTGTTTATAAAAAAGAGAGCCAGTAATCTATCTAGAGATCAATCTAGAAATGAAATGGCACAACACAGATAATGAAACTAAGAATCTTAAGCATTGAGTATAAGTGCTCAATATATGTTGGCTGATGTTATTTTATTAACCAAGTTTGTTAGGAATAGAGTGTGGCTGTTGGCTCTAGTGAGAAATTTGAGGTTACGCCTGCTTTGCTATATATCTATGCCCATGTTCTTGCGTATGAGCACATATTCACGCATGTGTATTTTAGGACTGACATGCTATCAGGATATTAAGTAGGGACGTAGCAAATATGCATTGGGATGTTTTCCTTATTTATACTTTTGGGTAAGCCATGTCTGCATACATACTTGCACGTGCATTATGTCGTTTCTTTCTCTCAATAATGCACGAGATGTTAAAGTGGCCTTGCCTCGGAAACACAGAAGTGACCTAGACACTGGCAGTGATGTTGCCGTGAAGAAGGAAAACACAGATGTTCCACTTTCTGGTTTCTCTAACATAGATATATATCGTTGATCATGCTTATTATGTGTGTCACAGGTTGGTCTGAGCAGGAAGATGGTGGCTGAAAATAAGAGATGGCAAATCCCAGGTGTTGGCAAGTCATGTTTGTTTCCAATCTTCAGGAAAAAAAAACTCTCAAAAGGAAGTGACAGAATTGTACTACCATTTCAAGGAATGCTATGATTCACTAGTAAATGTCAGTGAGATAGGGCAAGATAGGGCAAGAAAAAATGGTAAGACACCCTGAAACTTCTTAGGTTATACTAGGTGAATGCAGTTTGTGTTCCTCCTCATGCTCAAACTGGGTTGTGGAGCCAACACTCAAGTTCAGGTCAATGGTATGCAGAGCTGAAGTCCAGAAATACAGGAGGCTTACAGTTTGGGAACTGAAGAGTTGGTGCAGTGTCACAGTGTTACAGGAAACAGTAAATACAAATTGCAGAGAATTTGGGACTAGTGATTCGATTCACTTCTCTGGGACTGGAGAGAAACCTCTAAAAACAAGCAGAGGAAAATACCGCCGCTTACTAGCTTAGTGATTCTGAGTAAGTCACTCATCTTTTCCTCCTTTGCAAAATGGTTGCTCATCCCAACTCTTTTATTTATAACTCATGAGGTTGCGATCCAGTGATATGGGTATCAGGAGGTGTGATGGCCCAGGTCTGTAATCCTAGCACTTGGAAGGCAAAGGCAGGGAGAGTCATAGATTTGAGGCTAGTCTGGACTACCTTGGGAGACCCTGGCTCAAAGAACCAAAGAAATTCCTCAAAGGGAGAGATGCTCTTGAGCTAGCCTCTTGTAGAGAAGGTAAGACTTTCTGCATGGGTTCAAGTCAGGTCACCTTTAGCACCAGCTGCCTCTGAATCTTTCTTTTTGTCCTCTAGGTGTTTTCTTGGTATGTTGACAGTGTACATTATGTGATTTTATGGCACCAGTTAAGTGACCTCTGAACCATTTAAGAAATATTGACTAGCCTGACAGAGAGGAAATTAGTGGATGTATCATTCCTTTGATACCATGTAAGCTTTTATGGTCTCCAATACACAGATTTAGAGGAGGTGAAGTCAGATGAGTATGTTCTAGGTCCTGAATCTGTTGGAATAATCTGTTCCTTAAGAATATATCACTTTGGCCTTTGCCTTTTGTACAGTATTAGGCTAGGTGATATGTTTTAAATTTTCAAAAACCTTTATTCCTGCACACTGCATGCACACTGCAGTATATCAGGTGTTTGAGAAGGCCATAAGATGTTGTGTCGTATACTGTGATTTTCATTTGATAATCCATGTCTTCTGACAGTTCTATCATCCACCCATGCAGGACAACTCTTTGCAAAAATGTTATATTTTGAAACTCGTTCATTAAGTAATGAGTTTCCATAAGGCTTTTTCATAGATTCTTAGTTTTGATTAAGCCAACCAGTCCTGCTGCTCTCTCCCGTTCCTCCTCCCCATCCCTGGTTAACCTGTCAACCCTCAGTATCCCTCCTTCTCCCTGCTTCTCTTATTCCCCATGTATTTTACTATCCTTCCACTCATTTTTAAAGTTGGGTTATGAGTACCTATGATACCGTCTTCATTTCAGTTAGCCTCCCCCTCATCCTCTGATTTCCCTACTCCTCCTCCCTCCCTCCCTGCTTAAGCCTTTCTGTCTGCAGTTTCCCACTTGACTACTTCATTTTACATATAATTGACTTCCCTCCTTCCATTAACAATTATATCTAAATTTTATGGCTTTACCTAGAACCCCCTCTGGGCCTTTTGGTGTTATTTCACCTTGGTCTGGGATTTCATGGCTTCTGTGATTGTATAAGTTTTCAGACATTTGTTACTTCATTTCATGCTTAGAGTTGTATTTTCAGAGTTCAACATAAAAATAGATAACGGGGGCCTGATACGATGGTTCAGGGCATAGCGGCGTCTGTCTCTAAGCTCGCGGCTTAAGCTCAGCACCTAGGATCTACATGATAAAGGAGAACTGTCTTCTCCAGGTTGTTTTCTGACCTCCATGTGCACACTGTGATGCATGTATAGTTCTCCCACCCCCTGAAATTAAATAAAATGTATAAAAACAAACCCTAGAAAATGAAAACTTACAAATTCCTAAAACTTTATCTCAAGGGACTTATATAGGGAAGCAGAGGAGGTGGGGAGGGCACTATGATTGCCCTGTCACCCAGATTTTTCTTTGCTTGAATGAGAAGTGTGTGTCACTTAGTGTCTAGTACTTGATTTGTCTTCTGTGTTGTTGGGCGCTATAGAGCAATAGTGGTAGTTTTTCATTTTTGTTTTTGAAATAGGATCTTACTGAATAGCCTATACTGGCCTGAAACTTAGGATCCTCCTGCCTCAGCACTCAGAGCTAGATCCACCCTACAAGGTTACATGACTCAGTCAGCTAACAGGACACATTGCTAGCCTAGGATGTGCCTATGAGCTCTGAGTTTGTTCTTATCAAGATTCAGTAGCTTGTGACTTTGTTCAAAAAGGTGGAGAACATTAGTATAGTGGCTAAAGATGTGATTAGACAAGATATTGATTCTGAACTTCTGCCCTCTTCTTTGTGTTCAACCCTGTTCTTCCTTAGGGAGGTGGTACAGACAGAGAAAAATGAAAGCGAAAACTAGGCCACTGGCTTTTGAAAAATATTGATCAGGAAACCCATAGATGTAGTTCCAACACCTTCCTCTTTGTGTGATGTCATTCAGAGGGTGGGAGGCAGTAGGGCTAATGTGCCCTGTAATCATCCCGACAGGGACTTCCTTTTACAGGGAAAAGCTTAGAAAAGAATAAGAGTCTCCAGAGGCAGTACCCAGAAATAATGCTGGCCTTTCTAAATGCACTTCTTTGAAGTCGTCGATCCTGTTGATTTTTCTAGGCCATGTAGTGGTGTGAAGAAATGGTGTGAGGTATTCAGTTTTGAGCAACAAGCCTCTGAGCAATGCCCATCTCGGTTCGTAGTCCTCATACACCACTCCCTGGCTTCCACCACCACTATTGCACGTCATCCCACATGCATGGTTTTTGCTCCCACAATGCACATGGGCAGTATAGATGCCCGTTAGATGGTAGTGTCTGTATCTGTACCAGCTCCAAGTCAGAGGTTGCCCGGTGGGACCTATTGTATAAATGGCATGATATAACAGTCAGTGTCCTCTAAGTGAAGTATGGCTCTGACTTTTAACCTTGACTTGCCCATGTTGCTTCTGTGGAAGCAGCCAGGCATCTTGCTAATGAATCCCCTGGGACACAAATGGCTATGTTGAACCCTGTGGGACTTTTGAAATTGTACCAAGAATAGCAGAAATCCAATTGGCTTTGGGTTATCAGGCTTGAGGTCCACTGTGTTGAAAGGGTGACGATTAGTAAGAGAAAGACCAGGCCACTTTCTCATTTGCTTTGCACACTTGGGGGAAGTGCTCTTTGCCTTGCTAGCATCAGAAGTAGACCATCCTTGTTTCTTTAGCACATCACATCAGCTTTCATTACAAACCAACAGCAACAAATGGAAAGTGCCATCTATCGAAGCGCGTATAAGGCAACACTGTGCTCCAGTGCTCCAGGGTGGGGGTTCTGCCTTCTGTGCCAATGGATCAGTTTCTCATGTCCATGGGTTTCTGAGCCAGCAGCTTTTCAAAACACCAAGAAGCATCGCTCTGCTTTCTAATGCCTCTCTAAGAGACCAGGGCTGCTGTGCCTCTAGCTATGGCCCGGAAAGCATATTTGAGACAAATCAGCTTACTTTGCCTGCATGCCTGGGAAGCCTCTCTTTAAAACCTTAGTATGGGATGTAGAAGAAGAACTGTATCTAAATCTTTTGCTTTTCCCATTCAGGAGATCGACGGAGACGCCGATGCCAGGTGGCATTCAGCTACCTGCCCCAGAATGATGATGAGCTTGAGCTGAAAGTCGGGGACATCATAGAGGTTGTAGGAGAGGTAAGCAAGTAGCAGACTTGACACTATTGCCTCGTGTGACTAACAGACCCACCTGTGTGCCCAGCCATCAAGAGCCCTTGCTACATGTGCACAGGCCCATTGGCCTTAGCCATGGAGAGTCAAACTCAAAGAGACCCTAAAGATCATCCAGTTGAGTCTCCTAGGGAAAGTAGTTTCTTCAGAGGAATTCATTTAGGTCAGGTGTGGAGGTCAGCTGTGTGGCCATCTGAAGCCATTGTCTTTGTGCCATAGCACACAGAGTACCTGTGAAATTTCAGTGCTGTGTCATCAACTTCCCTGTCTACTTTAGTTAACGACGGACTCTGAGTGATCATAATAGCAGGAGCATCTCTAGAGATTCAGTTTTCATTGTGAAGAATACTGGGTTTAGAGAGAATGAAAGTGGCATGTGGCATTTATTTGAAAACCAAGTATGTGACAAGGACGATAAGGGTTTTTCTTTGTCATGCTCTTGTATGGCTTGGGTGGTGGAACCCTGACTAGGGGCGGCAAGGGGATGAAGAGATGGCAAACACCAAAACTCACAATCTAACCTTGGATTAAATAGACTGGATTCTATGGAGAAGCTGCAGCTGTACACACACACACACACACACACACACACACACACACACACAAACACATGAAACAATCAAAGGAAAGCCAAACAAAACAAAACTCAGTGCATTTATTCTACACAGTTGATCAGGGACATGGGGTTATTGCACACAGCTGAACAAGGAGGCCAGGTCATTACATTGCAGATAAAGAAGGAACCAGGGTTTTTACATACAGATGAAGAAGCAGGGTTATTACATACAGATAAAGAAGGAGGCCGGATTATTTTATACAGCTGAGCAAGAAGACAGGTTAAGCAAATCTCAATAGGTGCAGTCTCTGTAGAGGACCAGCCTGTAGGCCATAGCATGAGCAAGGGGGAAGAAAACTACAGTGGTCATTTCTGTACCCACTGTCAACATTTGTACTCTGAACAGAGGAAGATATTATCATTTCTATGAGTCTCATCTGGAGAAGATTTTGCCACTTCCATGGTCTGTGAGCTATTGGGGTTTTTGATGTGGCCATGTTCATGCCAATGACACACATTCTCTCAGACCTCCCTGCAGTCCTTTTGTTGTTGTTCCACTGTGGAAGCCAAGACCTCACTCCAAGTTCTACAAGGAGGCTCTTCACACATTAGGGCACTTAATCATCCTGATCACTTTATGGTGTAGATGAGCAAAGACCCTCAAGAGGTAGCAGAGGCAGGGCTAGGGAGCAAAGCCTATTCTACTGACCAGTGACACTCAGTTTTCCATGCCACTTTCCCCTGAATGTTTGTTCCTGTCTATCCAAAACTAGCCTTACTGGTTGAATGTTATAGACACACTGGGTGGGCTGCTTGCACTCTGCTCCCTCATGTTTTGGGGATCTTGTGCCTTGGACTGTTAGAACATTCTGGTTCAACTTTTACCTCTTTATATAGAAAGAAGTAAAGTATCATTTGAATGTGTTTTCTGGATATCAGTTGACATTACAGGTGCTCGTGGTTTCTAGAGTACAGGGTGGAAGTTGAAGGGGTCTGGAAGTGAGCTATCGTTGGGGTTGTACTGGCAGGTCTGCTAGCAGAATTCAGGTTTCCAGATTCTCATAGAACCCTAACCTGCCCTCAACTCCCTAAGAGATCTATAGAGAAGGTTGCTTCAAGAGAACTGTGAAAGAACAAAGCTTTGATAAAGACTGAGGCGATGAGTAACTTGATGAGGGCTGACTTGGATGCCAAACCCTATAGTGACTGGCACAGCAATTAAACTGAGACCTTTGGGGTTAGCTTTTCTAGAGGACAGATCATCGGCGTCTCTGCTAGTCAGTTTGTAGTATAGCCTGATAAGAATCACTTGCATTGCTTTCAGGTTTCTAACTTGGATAACAAAGGTGTGTGTCCCTAGAGAAGCTGCTAATGAGGTTTCCAGCATGGCACTGGGAGAATGTGCTTTAACCCCCTTTGTCTGTTTCTCAGTTTTGGATAATTTGTGCTAATATATTATTCAGCCTTTAAGAATATCTGCTGTCAAGTAGGGCATTTATTGAAACCTAGATGAATAAGAAATGGACAGCTGAGCAGAATATCTATTTACTGATGGACAAATTTCTTAAGACCAGACCTGTGGAAGAAATTCTATGATGAAAAGTAGACGTGACTAATAAAAATGTTAAAATGGGTGTATATTGAGGTAATTAAACAAAGAAAGGAGAACAACACATAGGGAAACTGTATTGTTATAAAATGTTATAAATGTAATATATAAAAGATATATTAAAGTGCCAGGCAAGGTAATATGTGCTTTTAATCTCAGTACTTTACAGATGGAGGCAGGCAGATTTCTATGAGTTCCAGGCCAGCCTGGTCTATATAGCAAGTTCCAGACCAGCCAGAACAATATAGTAAGACATATCTTGAAAATCAAAAACAAACAAAAAAATTATTAAGCTATCAGACCAATGCCAAATGACACAGGAATTTGCCATAAACACAAATTTCATACGGAATAATAGTACTTTTTTTTAAAAAAAAATATTGTTCTGAGCCAAGGATTCACTTGGTAGCCCAGTGAATCCTTTGAGCTTGGATTCCTGCTGCCTTAGACTTCTGTGTTGGGTTCCAGGCATGTATTACCATGCCTTACCATGGAGAAAAATTTTAAGTATGTGAAAATATCTGACCCTGCTATCTATTGAAGTGTAAATTAAGATAGTAATTAGTAGATTTCAGCTCACTAAAAAATATTTACTGGTTGGACTGTTGGCAATGCCTAATATAAGTGGTGAATTTGTATGATACTTATATGAAGGTATGTCAATAACTATAAAGTATGAATAAAGCCGCGACTATGATCTCATTCCTAAGAATTTATCTGTAGAAAATGGTTAACAAAAATGCATAAAGAGAATGTATTAATTGTAGCAGTGTTTGTAATGATGAAAAATAATCAAGGAAAAGAATTAAGTTGTATTATCTAGCTAGAAGACATGAAGCCATTAAAATGGTTCACACAGAGCCCTTTAAAATGTATTTATTGCAATGTTTTACATTATAATTATTGGCTATATTTCTCTAAGCTGAGAGATTCTAAAATTCAAAGACCATGATTTTATGTGTCTTTATATTTGAGGTACCTGAAATAGTGCATGAATTCTAATATGTACCTTGATAAATTTTTGCTGAATAAG
This sequence comes from Grammomys surdaster, assembly GCF_004785775.1. Lineage (NCBI taxonomy): Eukaryota > Metazoa > Chordata > Mammalia > Rodentia > Muridae > Grammomys > Grammomys surdaster. The sequence goes on along the minus strand of NW_021604662.1, from coordinate 1,220,492 downwards.
TACATGAATAAATGGAACTATAAAAACAGAGTTTTGCTTTTGTTTTGCAAAATAAACGAACAGATCAAAACACAAAATTACAGACACCAGGATGTAATCATGTGAAATAGATCTATATGCATGTGATCTAGGATTGAAAGGGAACAAGAATTGAAAATGGCCTTGTCATAGAAAATGGTTTTCCTTTACTGTCATCACAATGCTTTAAGAACACAAATCAAGAACAAGACACATGACCAATACATTGAGAAATACTAAACACTTTTGCCTGTCAGCTGCAAGGAAGTGGGCAATTGGAGAGGAACAATTGCTGCACTTGTGATGGGACTCACCTGAAAGACATAAGCCATTGACCCCCCCCCACTTCAATACCCAGTTCTCTTCTGCTCATTTGCAACTGGATTCTAGACTGCACTTGCTGTTCCCTCCATCAGAAAAAAAAAAGGGGGGAAAGCCATAGAGTCTGAAGGCTAGTTTTTAATATATTTTTTTCAAAATGATATCAAAACTTCTCTATTTTTAGTTGATTTTAGATCTCACAGATTTTTTTTTTACCATTATCAGTGTATAAGATCAGCCCTTTTCTCTAATGATGAATGTTGTATATAGACTTACAGGCATCCCTTCTGTGAGTCTACTAGACTAGACTGAAATGAAGAGTGTTCTGAGTAAACAAAATCCTTTAAGTCATAGGTACAGATGAAGGTAAGAAAATAATAAAAGCCTTGTGATACTGTTGACTCAACAAATCTGTTAATGAATGTGTAACATATTGGGGCTGGAGAGATGGCAATTAAGAGTACTGGGTGCTCTTCCAGAGGACCTGGGTTCCATTCCTAGCAACCAGATGATGTCCTACAACCATCCATATCTTCTGTCCAGGGAATCCAGTGCCCTCTTCTGGCCTCCAAGGATGCTAGGCATGCACAGCTATATGTGAGAACAAAACATCTATACACATAAATAAATAAAATTAATATTTAAAAGTATAACATATTATACATGTACATATTATAATTATATCTTTATTGATTGACGGTGTTGAGTTGTATACATAATTCTCACCTATTTTTTTTTTTTGTTCTTGACAGACAGCTCTCAGGATCTTGAGTCACAGAATTTGTAAAATGATATATATGTCTTTTAATATCTAATACTAACTTAAAATATCACAATCTATGTTTATGTTTAATACAGTGTTGTAAGACAGAGTCAAGCCTGTATCCAATATTTATTGTATTCATGTGTGTATGTATGTGTATGAGTGTGGCCGAGGTCTTTTCTGTAAGTATGGGTTGCTGGTTTGAGCTCCTTGTTTTGTGCATCCATGATGTATCATCTATGACTTGCTCTGATTTCTTTAAAGTGCATCAGTAGCAATGTAAATGAAGCAACGGAAGCATACTGTCCTTCTGACGTTCCATAGTCCCCAACCCCAGAGTTTTTTTTTCTTTTAACTTTCAATTTGTTACCTTTATTCTTTCTTAGCACTAATTTTGTCTTCACACACCCAGGATTTTATACTATGCAACCAAGCACATACCCTGGTAGACCTAAAAGGTTTAGAAAGAAACAACTTTAGGCCCCTGTAGGAGAAATAACAGGCACTTGTATGGCAGAAATGAACTACCAGCCTGCAGCCCTCAGCCTTGGTGAAGGAAGATAGCAAGGGATAGTTCTAGAGTGGACAAAATGGAGGTTGTGCTAAAGAGTCTCCCATCCCCCTTCTGCCTCCGGCTGGGGCATACCCAGTTTGGCTGTAAGAAAAGCCATCATGGCAAGTTTAAAGGAACCAAGCTGTCAGTTTGGAAAGAGAGTGGCAAGCTCTAAATTCCTAGATTGATTGACATTCCACCCCCAACCCCCGCAGATTGTGATTTTTAAATAAGTCATTGTGAATATATACATGGGTCATTTTGGTTCAGGATAGAGAAGACAGAGAAATGCTAGTGGGGTTCGAAATGCAGATGAACAAGCATGTTGTGGGGACAAGGTTACCAGGAGCAGAATTTGTGATCCTCTGGAATTTTCCTTTTATTTTTGAGGACTGCCTTGGAGCTTCTGTTTTGGTTTAGGTGGTTTTTTTTATTTTCTGTGTTATCTGGAGTCTAAGGAAGGGGTTGTTTTTTGTTTGTTTGTTTTGTTTTCCCTGTGTTGAATGAGGCTGGTCTCAACAAATCTCTCACAGTGGTGACTTGAGTAATGTGTTTTGCAAAGATGATAATTTGCATGTTCAGAAACTGTCTGCATTCTTCTTCATATGCCCATAGAAGGAGCTTGGATCCACTCATCTCTGGTTAAGCAGGCTCTTGACATTCTTTATAGCTTTCACTCAGGCAGACAAACCTCTGTGTGGGTGGATGGGCGCATCCTCCGCCTTTCACTCTTGCTCAAGCGAAGTCAAGTTCAGTGATCTCTTTCACAGCACAGACACTAAATTTGCTGGCATCCGTTTAAAACCTGATCAGCTAACAGGCGATGGAGCATGCCTTCATGTTCCCCCTATTAAGACTGCATTACTTTAGAAGCAAGTTTCTTTTCCTGTTTTGTATTTTGAAAGATATGTTAATAAAAATAATCTTAGTATTGGAATTTGATCATCTAGCTAGCCCAGGCTGTTCTCCAATTGTCCTCTGTTTAACATAGTGGTGAACATATCTGTTTTCCTAGTGTGTAGATAGGCACTTAAGTAGTCATACTATGGTGAGGGATGCTATGTTTAGAAGGGATGGGAAGCTGGGTGTCATGGTGCATGTCTAGAACCGCAGCATTTGGTTGGTAGAGGTAGGAAGATCAGTTATTCAAGGTCATCCTTAGCTAGGACAGTAAGTTTGACGCAGTCCTATGCTGTGTGAGATCCTAGGCCAAATAACAAAAAGTATAGAAAAGAAAGTGGTTATATTTGAAGCATCAGCATACAGAGCAGGCTACAACTGTATAAAGGAAAGTATTTGTGGCAGATTTGCATAACTATGACATTTCTTAAACATTTAAATGCTTACATCATGACCGAAACTACTTATAGACACACAGAGATTCATTGAACAGAATGTGCACACTGAAACAGGCTCAGTCTGATCATGGAGAATACTACAAGAACCTAGCACTCAAAAACGAGTGACAGATGATGGAATTAACAAATGAACAAGGAAGTGAAAGCTGGAGCTCCTCATGGACGATAAAGAAGATGCTATCCAGGAACAGAGAAAAGCTACAGGATGCCTACACTGAACTCTCAAGAAGACATATCACTGAAAGCTTTCTTCCCTGGGCTTTTGCTAAGGGACAGGCATCACCACAGATAAAACTTACACTCTCTTGTTTCATCAGAAAGATTATCTTACTCGTTCTGTTTCCTCTTTGTTCATATTTCCAAGTTAGAATGATAGTAAGGCCTTAGCAGAGTTTAAGAATATGGGGAGCTATAGAATAGTTGTTGATGGCTGGGAAGGGGGAGACTGTGGTGCCCTGCTGAAGGATGCCTCCAGGGGCCCCACAACAGTGGTTCTCCACCCTCCTAATGCTGTGGCCCTTTAATATAGTTCCTCGTGCTATGGTGACCCCCTGCCATAAAATTATTTTATTGCCACTTCATCACTGTAATTTTTCTACTACTATGAATTGTAATTAAATATCTGCTATGCAGGCTATCTGATATGTGACTCCTGTGAAAGGGTCATTTGACTCATAGATTGAAAACCACTACTCTACCAGACACCAAATCCTCCCCCCCCCGCCCCCTTTATTTTTCAGCACTACTAGGAACTTGCTGAATGGTTCAGGCTACCCTTGGTTTTCAGATCCTCTTGACTCCACTCCCTGAATGCTGGCATTCCAAGTGTGTAGAGCCATATCTGGGTTCAGAACCCTTTCTACTCCACTGAAAATCATGGATATTGCTCTGTCTTGCATATAAGCCTTACGTAGAGATTCTATTTAAAACCCTGTTTTCTTATCAATTATACTATGGGTTTCTCTTCTGAACTCCCCTTCTCATTAAATACACTTTCTCCAAATGAAAAGGGGGAAGGAATGAGAACAAACACTCCTGCATGTATGAACTCTTTGAGCCTACCTAGAAAGCAGTGAATTACACAGGAATTAGGGGAAATTATCGACAAGGAATTTAGTACTTAGATAATGCTTATTCTACAGAGACAGCTATTTAAAACAACTACAATGGAAAATAATGTATATGTCTATATGTTCAGGAAGTGTCCCCTTTAAATATCTCTTCATTAATTCCACTGATAGAAAAATGTCTTCTCTAGAAACAAAGTTTATTTTTAAACATTATTCATGGAATTAAACTATGCCATTGTGTATTTATATGAAGTTGTAGAACAAGCAAAACCAATCAAAAGTGCTGGAAATAAGATTAAGGATTGACTCGGAAAGGGCACATAGGAATTTTCTGAAGTAATAAAAATATCCTGTTTGTTTATAGAGATGTAGCTTTCAAAACTGACCTAAGATTTGTAAATTATATCTCAATATTAGAAACTTGATAGTCTTTTAGTTTTTCTAATGTTGTGCCATTTTGCAAAATACTTTCAACTCCCTTCCATAGGTAGGAGACATCACTAGTGTTGAAATCTCCATGTAATTACTTCTGAAGAAGTATGTGTTTGTGCATGTGTGCATGCCTGTGGGTATGTGTGTGGAGGCCAGAGCAGGGTGTCATATGTCATGTTCTATTACTCTGTACCTTACTGCCTTGGGACAGTCTCTTTCAGAACTAGAAGCTTACAGTGTGTTGGCTAGGCTAGCTAGCTAGCTAGGGCGTTCTTGGGACCTTGCTGTCTCCTTCCTAAAATGCTGGCCTTACAGTTATGTGGAAGTGTACTTGAATTTTTCCTTGGATAGATTTTAGCATAGGTCCTCATGATTGTAGAGTAAGCATTCATACCCACTAAGTCATCTTCCTAGCCCCTATTTTTGGTAAAAAATTGAGGAAGGTTCTGGAAATGTTAAAGTATAAGCCTTAGAATTTTATATGCTCCCTCCCTCCCTCCCTCCCTCCCTCCCTCCCTCCCTTCCTTTCTCTCTCTCTTTCTTTCTTTTTCTTTTTCTCTCTATTTTTTAAAAAGAAGAGTGCCCTTGGAACAGTGAAACTGACTTCACTGGCTTCTTTGTATCTTTTTCTACCTCCTGCCCTGCTCCATCTAAATTTACTCTGCTAGTGTGCTCCTGAAGGAGGAATACAGTAGTCATTGATTGAAAACAGTGATTGCAACCCTAAGTGGATTTTTTTTTTCTGTGAGGCTGCTTCTACTCTCAGGTAGGCTTTAGACTTGGTAAACCTTTATTCCCTTCCTTGTACAACTGACAGGTAAAGAACAAAAAAAATCAAGGACGTTATATAGAACTTGTTCAGAGAAGGGGAGTATCCAAGGGAAAACATTTCACCCTTTCATTCCTGGACATCTTCCCTGCTTGACAAATATAGATGATGTCTGTACAGCTAAGAGGGTGAGTGTTGAAATCACTCTGTTGTTTCCTTGGCTTCCAATAGGGTGAAAATAGAGAACTTACTTCCTTGAGCCCTGAACCCATTAAAGGCTATTTCTTGTAAAGGCATGGAAAATCTACTAGGATGGAAACTGTACTCAGCCTTTCTCAAATAGCACTAGTAAACTGTTTTACTCCTAGGTATGTGCCATTGATTGATAGGGTTTGCTTTGGGTCACAGTAATGGGGTCTCAAGTTACCCCCTAGGGTTTGTTCTTAGCCTAGATCCAGGAACTACAGAAAAATGATGATCAATTGGGATTGGGTGGGCATAGGAAGAAGGTGGGCATCTCCCTTTACTTTCTTACTGTCAGGAGAAACTTTGGCACCACCTATAGTCTCTACTTTATTGTAAGGGTACACATTTCCTTTTCTGTGTTCAAATAGAGAAGCATCAATAAAGGCAGAAGGTGTGCAAGCCGTGCCAGTTCTTCTCTTTTGTTCCACATTTTCCATGATGGGTGGTATGTGCTGACGATGGGAATGTTTGGGTCTGAATGTGATGGCCAGAGGTATCTTCCTTAATCATATTCTACCTTATTTTATGAGATAGAGTATCTCACTGAGCCTAGAGTTCATCAGTTCAACTAGAGAGGCTGGTCCTCTTGTCCCTGATTCCTCAGTCTGGGATTACTGGTGTGCATTGCCATGTTTGGGTTTTGTTTTACATGGGTACTGGGTCCAGTACAATCCACTGTTTTCATTGCAAGCACTTTACCTATGGGGGCATTTCTTAAACTCTTTATCTGTTTTGATCATTAATGAATCTATCCCAGGGTCACAAGGCAGTACAGGATAACTGTTTAGTAAATATTGGCATCACTAGAATGGCCACACAGGCTTGGTATTGCAGATCTTAACTAAGAACAGTGGTAACATAATCAGGATCTCTTCTTCCCCTCTGCTCCTCATAGGAAGGAACCACGCCCCCCATCCCTCTTTTTCTTTATGAAGCAATCAGGACTTGATAGGCTGTCATAGAGGATTTCTTTTAATGATTTGCCTGTCATGAATGTGTTGGCACTGTGCTTAATAGGGGTATCATCATTCTGGGCTTCAGTGCCTTTGTCTTTATGTAGGAAATTAAACTAGATGATCTCAGAAGACAGCTAGTGTGAATATAAGGATAATATTTTCTCCTCTCTCCAGGCTCAGTCTTGAGACTAAAGCAGCAGACTGTAGGAAGAAAGTGCATTACATAGCTTTTAATGGTTCTGGTACCAGGCTTTCCCCTAGGAAGGGTTCAGGTCACAAAGAAACACCCCTTGTGTCTATGGAAGCTGCAATTGGAAGAGTATCCCCAAGGTGATGAGCAATGGTTTTATTGTCAGCCCTTCCATTTGCTGTGTAGCTAATGATATACCTCTGCTGTTTTCCCACAAGCCCCCAGGCTGTGCAATGGCAATGATACTGGCATCTGGGGGTGTGGCGGGGTGAAGATACCTTTGTTTTCCCAGTAGGCAGCTGCTGATCCTACACATCAGGAGGGCTTTCCTGGAATCTCACAGTAGAGCTGCTTATTGGGCACATGAATATTTCAGACATCATCAGATTGACTAGATGGAGTTGGTTCAGCCTTCCTCTGCTGCCAGGAATTGTGCCACAAATTACTCAGTTGTGGATCCTGCCCTTGGTTTTCCCCTTGCCCTGTGTGATTCCTGAGAGGAAGGAGGTTATTTTACTGGTCTTTTTCAGGGCTAACATAAGTACCCCATGCTACATATCCTGTGACTATTGATATGCAGACTCGAAGTGAATTCTCCCAACTATCTTAATCCTATCAAACCTCCTTGAAGGAATAATATACATCAACTGAGGTAGCGTAGAAACATGCTAGTCAGTGGAAAGGATGTTAAATATAGTGAACTGATACTGAGTAGTCATCATGACAGCCATACCTAGATGCTGTTGTGTGCATTCTTCCATTAAGATTTTGTAGCCATGCAAATGGAATCACTACTCCACAAATCTGTACCCCATGAGTTCTCTAATAACCGTTGTAAAGGTATTGCGCTGGTTGTCTCCATTCTCTGACCTTCATCAGATCCTTTCCCCTTTCTGGAATGCTCTGAACATACCTCCCTTAATCTTAGCTACTATTTAATTTCTTAATGGCCTATCTTAATTTTGGATTATCTTTTTTAAATCTGTCTTTTTACCATTCCAGATATAAGTGAGCTCAACTTTATGTAAGAAGTCTGCTTGTGCTAATTCATTTCTTTATCCTGCATCGCTAGCCTTCGTCTCTACTCACACCTTATCTTGATACATTGTCACTTTCTTTAGCAAAAACTGGGACTTGTCATATGTAATTCTGCATTCTCCAATTCTAGCAAAGAATCATAATGCATATACCTTTAACAGAGACAAATGTCATGCTTAAATATGGCATGTGAGATGAATTACCAGTTCAGTTACATAGATACAGAAGGGGGAATTTAATTTAGCAGGATAAAATGAGTAAGTTCACGTAACTGCTAAGTTTCAGGGTAGAATTTGAGTTTTAATTTTCTTTTTTATTTGTTTGAAATATTTAAGTTCTTAAATTATATTCATTGCCTTGCACTGGTAGGATATACATACAGAAACTCTTCAAAGGTTCTAGCTCTTTTTTTTTTCCTATCGTCCTACATGTTTTTGGTAATGTTGCCCTCAAAATGACCTTATTTTTCTCTCCAGGAAGCCAACTAAATATTCAGACATCTACTTTGCTGTTGGTGACTCCATCTCAAATCCTTCAGACAACTTATCTTTCCATTTGTTCACTTGCCCCCAGCTAGTTGGTCAAGACCACTCCATACCTCAAAACTGAACATACCTTGTCTGTTCTCATTACTTTCCTGGTCTAGCTCCAGCTTCCTCTTCAGTTGGCTGCAGCCTTCCAGGCCCCTGATATTTCAGTCCATTCCCCACATTTCCTGGAGAAACCCATAGGAAATCTCTCTACCCTCCCAAGTTCTCAGCCCAGAGTTTTTTTTTTTTTTTTTTTTAATTGAAAATAGATTCTACTCTCAATTGCCTAGTTTTAGTTATCTTGGGAAACCTTCCTTCCCTTCACTCCCCGATTCTTTGTCTTCCTTCCCCACTCTTCCTTTTTGTTTCTGTTGCTTGTTTGTGATACTGAGCGTGCTACTTGTGGCTGCTAAGCAAGTACTTTTCTAAGGCAACATCTTTCCAGCCATTTGATCTAGCTGGGTAGCCCAGGCTGGCCTCACAGGTGCTGTTTATCTTCCTTGTTACATCTCTCCTGAGTGCTGGAGTTACAGATGTGTATGACCATTTGGGTTATATTCACAGGTGTTTTTTTAATAGGTTTTTTTTAATAAAACAAAACACATAAAATTACATAGTCACGCTGGTGAAAATACACGTCAAACAAAAGCAAAGTTTGATACAGTAATCTATGTGATAGCTTCTTAATACATTATATAACCAATGCCATCCAGCAGGTACATTTCAAAGTATCAATGATCACAAATGATATTTTGGGGTATAACATCTGTGATGTAATAGGAAAATATTCATGATTTATTTCATGATAAGTCACTAGTTCTGCTAATACTGGTGTGCTGCCTACATTCATAATGAAAGGAAATGCCAAATTTCAGTTAGAAGTTGACTAAAATGAAGTATTAATTTTTGGCCATTTGTGTTAGAGTTCAGGTTAACTCCCCTTACTTGTCTGAATCATAAGACCATGTGGCCTACTTTCAGCTTTCCTGGTAATTTTAAAGCATTGGGTCCCTCTTCTGTGTGAGTTCTACTCTGTACCATGTAAGTAGGAGGCATGTCTAACCTCATCTTGTACCTCTGTTCTCTTTATGCAGGTAGAGGAAGGATGGTGGGAAGGTGTACTCAATGGGAAGACTGGAATGTTTCCTTCCAACTTCATCAAGGAGCTGTCTGGGGAGTCAGATGAGCTTGGCATTTCCCAAGATGAACAACTTTCCAAGTCAAGTAAGGATGCCTACCATACTGAACAGGAAAGGGAACAGACCAATGGGCTCTGTCATAGCCTCCCTTATATACTATGGTTCTATGCCAAAGGGGTATGATAAAAGCTTGTGGGTATTTTGTTGGCTCTTGCACCTTAGCCCACTATGATTTAGTAAGTTTATCACTATATAGATGTGACCTATAGCTATATATCCTATATGTCTCAAGTGAGTACCAGCCCTCAGCCATGGTAGTACTGGCTCATGGATGGCACATATTGTTGTGCTTCCATATGCTTCTAGAATGTCTTTTCCCAGTGAGTTTGTAATTAGTTTTTAAATAAACACAATGAGATGATCGGTATTCCCCAATGTCCTCTGAAGGACTTAGGAGAAAACTAACAAAATTATTGGTGGCAAGATAGTGTGTACAAGATAAATGCATGCCAGTTCCATTATGTGACAAGATAGTCCAGATCCTCACCTTGGATAGGGAAGTGGTTCCCTTTTATAATGGTGAGAACGAACTTCAGGTCTTTTTTTCTCCAGGGCCTGAAGGTTTCCTTCCAGCTTCTCTGCTGCCCTTTCCAGCTCATGGAGCAAAAGGTCAGGACCGGGAAGCTTTGTTCTCCCAGTCACTAACCCAACTTCCCATGTGGGCGTCTGTGTTTATCTTGTGCTGTGTTGAGCCAAGGTCCTGGGCATGAATGTTGTAGGAGATTCAGCTATGTCCTTAGTAGTGTGATGCTACTTGCTGACTTTCTTTCCTGACATGAGGAAGACAACCCAGTCTTACTAAAATAATTCTCAAATATCTTCACTTTCCATTTTGAAAGTTTTAAAGAGTATTCATCTGATGACTTGGTATCCCTTTATTCATCCAGTAGTCTAATTGAACAAATGTTTGATTTGGAAGTTGAAGCCATTTCCAGATAAGCACTTTGGTGTTTTTTTTGTTTTGTGTGTGTGTGTGTGTGTGTGTGTGTGTGTGTGTGTGTGTGTGTATGTGTATGTATGTATATATGTGTGATATGTATGTATGTATGGGTGGGTGGTGGTGTCTCAGCAGTGACTTTGGGCTGTACAGCTGGCCACAAATAGAAGCAACTGTACTTACTGATTGACTCAGTGGCTGCAGCAGGATCCCTTCCTTCTACTGATAAAACTTGAGAATCCCATGCTCCAAATTCCATTCTATCATCAAGTCTTGGATGTGAAGTGTTGGGATGGCAGTTCAGAACAAGTGAAGTACTGAGGAACTCCTGTTACCTTCTATGAGATGGGACAAGTACCTCTCCACTAATGTGGCCAGCTCAGTGAGTAGAGCAATGAGAGTTTCTTTTGCCTCTCCCCCAATCCACGGTCGAATATTAACTGCTCTGGAATCTTCTTTTATACACTAAAATAATATCATGCCTGGTAACTAGGTACCATATTAATAATACTGTATCTCTGGAACATTGTGAATTAAATGTGTTTGTTTGTTTGTTTTTAGAGGGAATTTTTTGGGGAAGAGGGTTACCATAACTTTATTTTTATGAGGAAATGAAATCTAAGTTCTAACAGCAATAGTGTACATAAACCACCTCACATAGGAAGGTCCTCAATAAAGGGTAGCTCCCATTGATAAGATAGACTTGGGGCATGACCAGTTAGTGTTTAGTTATTTGTTTTCTCTTTGCTACCATGGCCACTGAAGCATCATGTTTATGTTTTACAATTACTTTGTAATTCCTTTACTGATGCAGAGAGAGAGGGAGAGAGAGATTGGGGATTGCCTCTTGGGGGAACTCTTGACCTCTTGGCAGTTACCTGACCTTAGCCATATAGTCTCAGAAATGAAGAGTTTCAGGAGAACACATCCCATAGTTTTGGGAACTATTGAAATAAACTATACCATGGGATGGTCTTCTCAAATCATTTGGCTGTCTTTTACCTACCCCTCGCTCCAAGTCATTTACTAGATCTGTTTCAGAACAAGAGCTTTCCAGTAGTTTCTGTAGCTGTGTTGAGTCCAGCTGTCCAATGCTGAGAGGGTTTTAGATCCCTGCAGAAGTATGTTTTTCTAACAAAAATGGATGGTTCTGATAAACACAAAACAGTGTTTGCAGTAATCTTCCTAAGTGTACAATTAAGAAAAGCAGGGCCCAATATGGCCATATCTTGCTTGCTTGTATTTATCTATTCCATTTGTCTTCTTTTTTATTTCCTTCTTCTAGTCTTCATTAATTAAAGCTCTGATGAGCTCCTGTAGCTACTAAGATGTTCCCTGGTGCCTCGAAGAGTCAGACGACAAATGAAGTGCAGATAGGGACCTTGCCTGCAGTCAACTCACCTTGCAGAAAGGAGGCATACATATCCCCAGAGACTCAGGAACCTTCCCCAGGAGCTGACATTTGAGTGAGAGTAGGCCACAAAGTCAGAAAGGCCAGTCCCTTGGTGATGTGGGGGAGTAGTAGTCAAAAGGGCTTCATAGAAGAGTAGATGTGAGAATAAGGTCTTTGTTGCTTTATGAAGAAGTAGCATCTTTCATTGTTGTGGTAGTGTTTTCAGAACCAGTCTACACTTGTGATTTGCTTCATCACAGGATTATCCTAAAAGGTATGTATAACCTGATCACATTGCTGCAGAGATTATATAAATGATGGGATATATCCAAGTTGGACCTTTGATTTTAGAATGATCTGCTTATTCTCTTTACCAGAGAATAGTGTTAGGACTTTGCATATGCTTTACTTTTGGGGGAAAAAACTTTTGTTTTGAAGTAATTAAGATTCATAGGAAGTTTTTAAAATAAACATGAATTATACAGGGAGGATCCATGTGTACCTTCATCCATACGTTTCCCCAGTGATTCCATCTTCTATAATTACAGTAAATGCATATTTGTTTCTGTCCTACAGTTGAAAGATACTAAGTATAGTTGGTGTACAAACAGCTTCTAGCTTTTTCTCTGCTGTGAGCCAAAATGTACTTAGAGTCTTTGTTTGACCAGCCCACTTAACACTCTTTGTAATATTTACACAAATGATTGCTCAATTAATACATGACTTTGGGGCTAAGTTAAATTCTAATCTTTCTACCATTTTGGTAATTTTTAGAGATTATACTTATATCATATAAATATTCTTTTAAGTGCTACCAGACATTAGGATGAGGGTTTTCTTTGTGATTAAAGCTAAAATTTATAACCTAATTATGGAGAGAGCATTGTGTCCAATGAATTCCTGTACAGTTTTGCTTCACACATGGACACAAACACTCCTCCCTTTGAATGCATGCGTTCTTATTTGTATACTTTGCAAATACTACTTGTATATTAATAGATGCTTCTGATAGAGGAAGCATTGCTGGTGTACTTAAAAAGAAGAATTTCATTGACTATGTGTCACATAGTAAGAGTTTAATAAATTCTTCATGAGCCCATTGTTACTCCAAGGAGGCATTTTTATCTTGAATGACAGGCAAAAATTGCTAGAACTTGATTTTCATGCACTTTTGCATATGACATTTGGTTCATAGATCCTTGTTCAGAGCAATCTGCTCTGTCATGGGCAGAGATTTAACAACCATATGGGTTGGTCCACAGTAAATGGTAGCAGAAACTTTCTGCATATTTAAATTTGAAAATATTTTTTTCCATCTTCGGATTTTGTGACACCTTTTATTTAGTTTTCAAACAGATTTTTATAAGTCCTAGTTATAGATGATTTCAAATATTGGTAAAAAAAATAGTATAATGAACCCACATTCATTATATGAGTACCTGTTCTCAGCTTGTGGCTAATTTACTAACCGTATGGCTCTACATATTCTTAAAGAACATCATAGGTATTATATAATTCACCAATAAATATTTCAATATGTATGAATAAAAAATGTACACAAAATGTTCAGGGATTCCTTAAAAAATTAAACATATGCTCAATGTTTAGTTTTTTTTCAAATAAACTACATACACAGTGATGAGTTGACATGTTTCAAATTTCTCTGAATCTAACCTTCCTCAAAGGTCCTTGTTCTGTACAATCTATTTGCTATGTTTTTCTATTAGTTTCTCATTGTCCAGCCTGTGATAGTTTCATCACTGTTATGTCATTTGATCTCCCTTTCTGTAAGTTGTTAATTAGATCTGGAGATGTGAGTAGATTAAGGTGTGTATGTGTGTGTGTGTGTGTGTGTGTGTGTGTTACACCTTTTTATGTAGTATTAGATGCTCCACCTGGAAGCTTATAAGGTCTAACTGTCTTTCCTTTTAAACTTAGTTGTTATTATCAGTCAGACACGGCTTATAGATTGGTACCAAACAAGGTTTTTGGGTTTTTTTCTTTTTAAAGAATGAAATGGGCTTCCACATAACAGATTAATAAATATACATAAAAAGATGTTTAATAAAATCAGATGTTCAAAAATAGAAAACAGAAATGTTTGCAGCAACAGCATAGACAGTCTTACAATACTATGGGTGGGAAAATTACTACAGTAATTTTCCTGTCATTCAGGCTGCTGTCAGATGACAACATGAATACTCCGCGTAATGACATTTCAGCTGTGCCCTGGCTTATGCGTTAGGAGACCAAAATCACATGCCAGCTTTCTACGCATATTGTGGCACCACTACCATTATACACACAGATCAGCTTCTCTGATCCAGATGGAACATCTGACCAATTTCAAGTCTGACGAAAGTTAGGTTTATTCTTACCACAATCATAGATGTTGATTAATTAATTGTCTTTTTTATATATAATTATACATTTGTTCCCATTGACTAAATAATGTGAAATGGAGCTAATCAGCAAATGTTTTCATCACACATTATCCTGACTCTGTAGGATTTATTTGGACTTAGTGATGACAAATTTTGTATCTGACGATGGTCCCATTTCAGTATGTGTTTGCCTCATATTTAAAATGTATATGAATGTTCCATTTTTAACATTTTTGATACTGCTTAATTTTAAATAAAGGTTGTAAAAATATAATTATTACTTTTTAAATCCTTGGGTCAGAGTTGTAACTGAGTTCTTTTAGAATGTTTGCTAAGCATGCACAAAGTCCCAGATTTGATCCCCAGCACTGCGTAAGTTAAGTATGTTGCACAACACTGTACTCCCAGTGTTTCAGAAGTGAATCCAGAAATATCAGAAATTCAAGCCCATTCTCAGGCATATTAGATAGTCTAAGGCCAGTCTGAGGTAGATAAGACCCTGACTCAAAGACAGCCCTATAGCTACAGGAATGTCTTCAAGTATTTCTCATAAACTCCCAAGGGAGAAAAGGTTGGATTTTTGTATATAACCATAATTTTCCATTTGAAGTGATGCTCTCATTTTCCCAATTTCTTACTTAAAAGGTTTAGATTGTGATACTTTGGTGACATGTCAAGCTAAGACAAATATAAGAGGGCATCCAAGAAAATCTGGCAAAACACTTCCGTGATACCAACATATCTTGAAAACCTCCGTTCTATGGTATCACTAGACCTCTTTCTGTTTCAGTTTTTTTTTTAGTATTCTTTTTTCTTTTAAAGTATTTAGTATTGTTTAGCATTCTTCTTTAGTATTCTTTTTTAGTGGCATTGGTTCTTTGTGTTCTATTGGCAGTGAAAAGCAGTTAACCCATAGATAAAACAAAATTTCAGGCAAAGTTAGAAGCTAACGTAAGCATACGATTTCATGTCTGAATTTAAAAACCTGTTCCCTCTATAGTGCTTGCTGCCTTCAAGAACTAATGTTTAATGGTCATAGCACAATATTCACCCCCCAGTGAGGTAAACACTGCTCATATGCATGAGCTTTCTGATTGCCCTCCTCTTGCTCCTCACTCAAGTAAGTGCTTATGAGTCTTTGCCTTGTCCTCTCCCAGGCTACCTCTCTGATTGTCTTGCTGCCAATAGGCAGGGGAGACTTTGCAGATAGCCTTGACAGACAATGCAGGTATCAAGACAATGGTCTGTCTCCCACTGGGATTTTCAGACTTGCTTCTGGGGCAGAGCACATGAAAGCTTTGCTGTTCTCAGGAACATCACTGGAATATTGGCTTTTTTCTTTTATATCTCCAATTTGCTGACATTGAGAAAACTGCTACTTATTCATTTGTAGAGGGCCTGTTCTCATACCAACAGCTGTGCTTTAGGAGTAATGGTGACATCCTTGGAGTGAAAATATGCTCAAATAAAACTAGCTGTTTGCTGGCTCTGCTTTTGGCATGGAAAGCAGAGAATCTAAGACGTTGCTAGGTTGCTCTTATATAGACAGTATTTTTTGAGACATGGTATTACCTCATATCCTGGGACTCAATATGTAGTCCAAGCTGGTTTCTAGGACCCTCCTGCCTCAGCTTCCTGAGCCCACACATAAGTAGTGACTTGAATGTCTAACTTTCTGTTGTTGTTGTTGTTGTTGATCTAATTGGCTATAGCACCTATGCCCACAAAGACAGATTTCCAAATCATTCCTGTTACGCATGAGAGTAACAATACCTCATCCATTTATAAAGATCTGATCACTCATAATTTGTGTCATGAATTGGAATTGACAAGGCCTAAGACAGTGACCCTGTTGGGCTTCCTATTGTGATGGTAGAGAGTTTCTAAGGGGTGAGAGGAGTTACTCTTTCCACATTCAGTTACCGTCCCTGTTTCTAAACCTAGCTCAATGGTACCTCTCCATTTCCTAGGGAAGGATAAACCTGACTCCTTGTTTGAACATTTAACTCATGAGCTATAACAGAACTTATTTCCTTTAACAATACATCTACTAATTGAGATTGCTTTTCAAACCATTTTACCATCTTGTGATATTGTCTGTGATGTGTGTGTGTGTATGTGTGTGTGTGTGTGTGTGTATGTATGTATGTATGTATGTATGTGTGCATGTGCGTCGGGAAGGTGGGTGGGTATGTGTATACTTAAATTGGAACAATATGTGCATTTGTGCTCTTATGATCCAGTGATATTTGGGCTTTAGCTACATGTTCAGTCCTATGTATTGTATCAAAAATAGGATATTAGAAGCTGGATGAGTCCTCTGTCCTCAATGCTTAAGTACAGACTCATTATTGACACAGAAAAACCTCAATTAAGATGTTTCAAGAACCGTGATTTTTGGTATCCTTGGTACTAACCCAAAGCATCCCCTCATGTTGGTATATGTGCCACTATTGGTTTCAAATCTCATTACTAAAATATTCCCTGTAGTTTGTTAATAGCTTGCCTTGCCAAATCGATGTATTCATGTTGTGGTGCTGGAGTCAGACCTAGGGCCTTATGAGTGCTTAGCAAGTAATCTACTACCGAGCCACACCCCATTGCCAATAAACTTTCTGAGGAAGATTGCTTGCCATATTTAGAATACTGGGGCTTGAATATCAGTGTTTTAATATGTGCAGTTCTAGGAATAAATGATAGAGGCAGAAGGGCCAGATCTGGTTTATGTGTAGGTCACACTCTCCAAAGAGAAGACTGCTTGCCGATGAATAATCCTATGACTTGGATTCTTTCTGATTAATTGAGGTTTTCCTACTCTTAAGTTAAAATGTGACATGACTTCCAGTTTTTTAACTGGGCATAACATCATAATGTCAGTCATTTGAGAAGTAAGCACCAAATCTAGGTATTTCTTGCCATTGTGGTCACATGGGGACTTTGGGCTCATTCTGTAACATTCTTAAACTCTACCTAAATGGTCTTTAATTAATTGCATGGATGAAGCTCTGCAGCGGAGTCATTGAAGGCAAGTTCAGTTAAAGACTCTTCCTCTTCCTTCTTTTGCCATCATTTGCTCCCCTCTGTCCCCTCTCTTGTTTTTCTCTCCCCTTCTCTTCTCTCATTCACTGTCAGGAAAGACTACCTTTGAAGGGACAATTCTGTACCGAGCTGCACCGGGAAAGACGGAGGGCCACAGACGCTATTACAGTGAGTGACCTTAACAGCAGGAGGCAATCATAAAGATAAGACTGGGCACCTGTGGATTTTGATGCAGCTGCGCTTTTCCTGAGCTGCTCGTGCTTATGCCAAGTGTGTGAAGTTCTGAACCAAGGACATGGGCTTATTTGCCTACAATAAGTGTCATTTCCTTGGTGTGTGCTACGAGAGCATTCTCGGACTACCAGCTCCTGGCGCTTTCTTGTTCGCTTTCTGCCTCTCTCATGGGTGACGTGTGCATGAGGCATGTATGCAGAGAAGGAAGCAGTAGCCTTTGTCATGGCAGTGGGAGATGGCTTCTGGTGGAGACATCAACCTCTCCTGGTTACTGCTTTTTCCAAGTGGGTCATTCATCATTTGCGTGGTTCAAAGAAAGATCTTGGCATGGAAGTCCATGCCAGACACAGTGTTTTGCTTTGCTCATCCAGCTAATCACCACACGGCAGACTTCTTTTGGCAGGACCCATTGCAGCCTTTTGTGTTGTAAAAATTAGGCTGCCAAGAGTTGAGGAAACGAGATGTATGGATTAATTTCATGATGCTCTTAGAGCAGTTCCTGGTACATCAAGAGCACTACACATGTATGCGTCAAATTAGAAACTGTCAAGAACTGATGGGTGCTGAAGCTAGGGTGAATCGCACCACAGTGGACAGCCACAGGACTGAAGCAAAGTTTAGGAGGCTTCGTTCTGCCTTCATCTGGAGGGAAGACCATTCACTATGGTGCATATACACACATATCCATGAATTATATACATGCATGTGAGAAAAGAGGTTCAGACACGAGCACCAGGACTTTCCTCAAATGGTTGAAATGAAGGTATTTTTCTTTCTATTCCATTCTGAACACATGCACAGTTTCCCCGCATATGACTCAGCAGTGTGCTTCTTGTGTTCAGTGGGGAGATCTGACCTTGTTCACCTCCATGCCCTGCCCTGTCCATGTGTCTGGAAGTTGCACCCGTGCATAATGTCAAAATGCTAAAGTCATTTCCAAATCCTTATGTGTTTTTGCACTATCTCATCATGGACCAGTAATGTGTCCTTCATTCAACTTTCCCCAGCCTCCATTCCACTTGGTAGGTTGAACGACCTGAGAGTCCCATCTAACATTCTGAATAATGATATGGGGACATTTTATAGGAAAATATACATGATAGGCACAAGTAGCTAAAAGTCTACCCAACACACATGAAAATTAAGTCACCTTTCTTCCCTTCCAAAGGGAAAGAACTAGATTTTGGAGTTAGTACATCAATGCAAATATTTAGCTATATAATTTACATTCTTAAAAATGATAGAGCCAGGATGCCAGAATTTCTGGAAGAAAAAAAATCTGCCGTGTGTTTCCTTCCCAGGCCATGCTTGTGTGGCTGAGTGACTGTGAGTCTATGCCCTGTGTAATAGATTATTTCTTACAAGGACTAATACGTTGTTATTACCATGAGCCCGAAGGCAGCAAATCTCTACAAGTTGAAACTTGGTGAAATTAGAATGGCAGGGGAGACCAGATTATGGCTGTAGCTAATGGTGAGCCACAGAAGAGCCCCCTGACTTCCTCTTTCTGAAAAATTAAAACAGATACACTCTAATCCATTTACCCTATTGCCTTCTGGTGGTAGAGGTGGGTGGTGGTGGTGGTGTTTGTGGTTGTGGTGGTGGTAATGGGAGGTGGTGATGGTGGTAATGGGAGGTGGGTGGTGGTGGTGGTAGTGGTGGTGGTAGTGATGGGGGTAGGTGATGTGGTTTCTTCTTACTATTTCTTTATTTCACCCTCAATGGTTCTTTCCAAACATGAGAAGAATATGCAAGGCATTTATCACATAGAAAGAATCCATACGGCAAAATAAGAACATGTTAAGGGGGAAATGACACAATATTTGGACTCCAAAATTATATCTCCAGCATTAGTATTCCCAGAAACAATGAGTAGATAAACACACGAATGGATAGCTAATCCAGGGGGGTTCACCATGTTTGCACACTCCAATCCAGTCCTGGAACGTGCAGCTGGCCCCCTCCTTCTTCTGTCCTGTGTTTCTGCTCCCAAATGCCATGCTTTAGTTAATTAAAATGTGCACCAGCAACCTTCTTCCTCCCCCACCCTGTTGGCTTAGAAATACTGATCTATGGAAAATGGCAGCAACAAAGGAAACCATTGTTCTCTAGTTTGAATCTGAAAGTTGTTAGCAATCTGTAACAACCTTTCTATATTTTACCAGTTCATTTACCAGTTTCTTCCCACTCTGGCACTTCCTCACTTAAATGGCTTCAACATTTTATGGTATTGTGTGCAAGCAAGTATTTGGTATATTGTTCCTATGGACTAGGTGGCCACAGGAAGCTAATGTACAATTGGCCACTAGCAAAAGAAATTTGGTGGCATTCTTTCACCTTAAAGGCATTGTATTATCAGAAGATACAGACTACAATAGTCAAAAGCCACCTACCCTACACATATAGAACCTTAAAGAGACAGTTTGATGGCAGAACTTAGTATTCCAAAAATATCATTTGAACCCTGCCCTTTGCTGTTATAATCAATGTCCTGACACCAAAGGAAGAGTACATGCCCTGAAATTAACTAGACTCAAGTAGGGTCTCTGTTTTAGAATCATGAGTGTGGGAAGAGCCTAGGGACAAAGAATCTGGAGAAGTATTGTTGATTTTGTCTTGCTGATAACTCTCTTATACCTTCCAACATACAGCACAAGAGGTACAAGGGAATGTGTCATGTTCCCAGTGTTTTCTTTGGAAACTGATTCCACTTTGTGAAGATGGTGGTGTTAGAGGAAGAAGGAAGAATCCTGGGGTTGGGATTCTGGCCTCTGGGAAGGCAGTTTTTTTTTCCCCATCATTAACAAGCACCACCATCTTGCTAGCAAATGCTGTCTTAATGTCAAGTTTGGTTTAATGCTTCCTTAGAGGAACATGCCTGTATGCATTTATTCCCTGTGAAGCCATCCAAAGAGATTTAAGTCGTTGGCAGTCATGATTTTGTGTGATTTAATTGCTAATTTGTTTAAATCACTTTTAGCTTTACAGTTCCCCTTTAGAAAATGATACTTTCATTGCTAATTTCTAATTGACATGAATCAGAGAGTTTAGAGGTACAGTATTGGTAGTGACTGAGTGGGAAGATCAAGTATGGGAGGGAGGGTTGGTTTTACATAAGCCATGGGGAAAAACTTTGGATTGAAGTAGGCTTTGGCTGAAGCATGTGAAATGTCACATATACAAAGAAAGTAGAGTTTCTGAAAAGCTATTTTGATTCACTGCTTAAAATTAAAGTCTGGAGTAGAAAGACCAAACAAAACTCAGAGACAGCCTGAGTCAGCACACTCAAGACCCTGAGTACAGAAGCCCAGGCACACTGTGAGAGATGGCTTCTGGCCAGCTGTGAAGTTCTTTATTGTGGCCTTTGGCTGATGTCTGAGCATTCTCTCTCTTTCTCTCTCTCCTCATCCCCACTATTGACAGGCTTAAGAGAAACCACAGGCTCCGAGAGTGATGGAGGTGACTCCAGCAGTACCAAGTCCGAAGGTGCCAACGGGACCATGGCAACTGCAGCCATCCAGCCCAAGAAAGTTAAAGGAGTGGGGTTTGGAGATATTTTCAAAGACAAGCCAATTAAACTAAGACCAAGGTCGATTGAAGTGGAAAATGACTTCCTGCCCGTAGAAAAGGTATGCTTGACATTTCTGTCTGATTTCATTGCAATGGGGAATATCTGAAAGTAGGCCTTGTTGGGCTTCAACTTCCGAAGTTTCTGGTGCCTCTGATCTGTGCCTTCCTGCCACCTCCCCCCTCAACACTTAAGTTCCTCTTCTCTGCAGGGATGATCTCTTTGCTGCTGATTTCTTACCACTTTCTTATGTCAGTCAGCTTTCCACAACTATTGCAAAATATGGCTTGAGATAATTAACTTGATAGGACAAAATGGCTTACCTCATGATCTGGATAGCAGAGAGCAGGAGAGGGTTGGAATCTTATCATCTCTTTTAAGACCAGTGACCCAAGGATCTCCCACCAGGTCTCACATCCCAAAGAGTCTACAACCTCCTGATGGTACTACTCTGGGGATCCGGTCTAACACATAGAACTTCATCTATATAAATCCTCTTTAAAGAATGTTTCCTGGGATGACTTTTCAAATGGTTCAGCGCTTCTCCATCTCCCTTGTAGAGAAGCCACTCATACCCGGACCCAGCTAAATATGTGACCCTAAAAGCCTTCAGATACCCCAAAATCTCTCTCTAATGCTTTGTGTTCATGCATGTTGGTTGTGTTAATATAGTGGAGAGAAGTAATTGTGTGGATTTTTTTTCTAAGAGTTAGGTAGGGAGAGTTTCAAACTATTGAAAGAAAGTCTCCTGTGTGCATGGTGAGCAAATGATAGAGACAGTTTGTGCTCTGACTCCCTGGGTTGCTCCCATCAGGAAGCTAGCTGTTTTCTTCTGCTTCTGGTTCTGGGCTGGTGAGAAGCAGACAGCATGTTGCTGCTGAGTATGCGGTTGCTATGGCAACACACTCAGAGCCATAGCTCTGTGGCTACTGCTGACGTCTACTGTGGTACACTTCTGAGCATCATAGCCTTCCTTAGGAGTTGATAAATACTGTGGAATTTTCCAAATTATAATAAGCTATACTCGTGCTGTGTTTAAGAAATGTTTGTTAATTTGATTTAGTGTTAAGATTTTTGCTTTGACGCTTGTGCCAGCAGGTTTGGGATAGGGCACTGGCAACATTTCTAATTCACGTCTATCATTGTCTTGTGGTTTTCATTACTCAATGAGGTCAAAATTTAAAGGTTGCATCAGCATCTGCAGCTGTAGAACCTGCACTATCCACCCAGCCCCTAGCAACCTTCCTAATCCCACCAAGCATTGGAAACAGCTTTTATGGAGTGGGGGCATTTTGAACATTTAGTCCCTTAGAGAAAAAGCACAAAGGAAGAAATTGGAGCATGCTTCACTTAAACTCTTCCTTTGTTGAAGTGTCCCTGAACAAGTTTTTTCATTTTCAATTTTTGATATGTGATGTTGTCCGTGATCTGAAAACTATATTGTTAGTGTCTGAACTTGACAGTTTTGTTTCCCATGGCCGTATTCAGATTCTGTGAAGTAGCCACAAAAAAAGTGAATACTCATCTTGAGTACTTGGCTGGAGTGTTGTTCTCCATTGCATTCAAGATTTGAAAAGAATATGACCATTGACTCAAAAAGGGGACATGATGTATTTATGTCTGATTTCTTATTATGATTAATAATATTTGTTTTAGCTGACAATAATATATTGAGTTATTGTATCAATATCAAACACGATCCTGTTCTTTCTGTATGTTTTTGCATGTATGTGTGAGTGTGTGTATATGTATATTCACATGTGTACATGTGAACAAGCCAGATGGAGATATCGGGAATCCCTTTTCTCTCCACTATATTCATTGACTCACAGTTTATCAGTCAAACTCAGAACTTAAAGATATAGCAAATCTTACTAGCCAGCATACTCTGCAGATCCTAGCTCTGCATTTTGAGGCTGGAATTACAGAAGAGTGACCATATTCATGTAATTTTTACAAGGGTTCTGGGGATCTGGACTCCAATCCTCTTGCTTGTGTGGCAAGTGTTAACTGCTGAGATTATTTCCCTAGTCCCTGTTTGTTTATTCTTGAGGTGAGATCTCACTGTGTGACCTTTGAACTCCTGAGCTCAACAATTTCCCCTGGCCCATAAGTGCTAAGACTCTAGGTATGTGTGTCTTTGTGCCAGCTACTCCCAAGTTTATGTTGTCGTAGCACATTTCTTCCAAGAATGGACTGTCTATCATTTCCACCTAGAGATTCTAATTCATGTCATTTTATCCAAACCCCAACAGCTTCTCCTCCCACAACTTTCCCCAGCTCAGATAAAGGTAGTGCTATCTCTCTTTCCCTTTTTCTCCTCGAGATTGTGTCTGACTAATTGATCTGGAAACTCCATCACCTCTGCCTAACTATGTCTAGCATCTGCCTGTCTGTACCTCATCACCCTAATAGGGCCTCTTGTTTCTTCTCACTGTTCCACTCTGTGTATATGAAAGGTAAGTATTTGTGAAAGGTGTAATGTTTCAAAATGTATTAACATGGTACTTTGGGGATTGTAGACATCTGTAGAATGAGGGAACTGGGTGGAACAGCTAGAGCAGGTATGTAATTGAAAATCAGCCAGATGTGTGCTTAAAAGTTTCTTTGTGAAATGGAGTTAGTGCATTGGTAGTAGTGACATGAAATAATAACTTTACCAGAGTTATAAACTCTGAAGGTATGTGTGTTATGTATGTGGGTGTATGTGAGTATATTCTGATTTCTGATTCCTTGTAGAGTGAAACCATGTGCTAGAAGTTTCCTTAACCCAGTGTGAAGCCTTGGGAGCAAACATAAACTTCCCAGTTTGTTTGACTGGCTGCAGGCAACATTTTCAACATCTGAAATGATTTAACATGACCTCTACTCCCTGTTGTTGATGTCGTGGGTACTTGCATTGATTAATGGAGCCATTGTGTTATTACATAATCTGGCGTGAGAGCCGATGATACTGTTTTATTAGTGTACAATCTGGTTCTTTTCACTTTTGAGGTGGTTTTGTATTCAATATTTATGTTTAAAGAAGAAAGTTTCCTTTTAAAATGG
The DNA here is from genome assembly GCF_004785775.1 of Grammomys surdaster. Classification (NCBI taxonomy): domain Eukaryota; kingdom Metazoa; phylum Chordata; class Mammalia; order Rodentia; family Muridae; genus Grammomys; species Grammomys surdaster. Next base: position 1,196,446 of record NW_021604662.1, on the reverse strand, counting down.
GGCTTGCTGCTTTCATTTTGCAGAAGCACAAATTGGATCCTGCATGACAAAATTTGGTGTGTGAAGCCAAACAATGTCTCCACTTGATCTTCTGACGTGGCTGACTTGATCATTTGTATGAGGAAGAAAAGGAATCCAATTATTTTTGATTACTTCAAGTACTATATTTATAATTTCCATTCAACTTTTAAGTATTAAGACCCAATTCTCTGGATCAGTAGAGATCTCTCTCTCTCTCTCTCTCTCTCTCTCTCTCTCTCTCTCTCTCTCTCTCTCTCTTTCTCTCTCTCTTTCTCTCTCTCTTTTCATGGGAGGTATGGATATAGGGATGTGTACACTTGGAGGCCAGAAGTCAACATTGGGTATCTCTCTTCATCTCTCTACACTATATTTTTCCACAAGGCTTCTTCACTGAACCTGAAGTTCACTTGTTGGTCAGGTTGATTGTTCAGTAAATTCCATGTATTTGTCTGTCTCTGCCTCCCAGTGCTAGGGTTACAGAGCTTTTCTTCCATGTCTGAATTTTAAGTGGATACTGGACATCTGAACTTAGATCCTCATGCTTATATGGCAGACATTTTACCAACTGAGCCATCTCCCAAGCGCCTGTACATCTGTTTAATATGTAACACTTAAAGTTCATGATTAGATTACAAGTCAGGGGAAGAGCCCTTTATCCATCCACCCTGAAACAAAGAAATAGTGAAACCAGGCTTGATGCTGTACACCTTAATCCTGGAACTTGGGAGACTGAGGCAGTATAATTGAAAATTCAAGGGCAGCCTGATAATACTTAGCCAGTTCCAGTCAGCCTGAGCTATATAGAGACTGTGTCTCAAAACAACAAACAAACCAGCCAAACAAAAAACAGTGCATATTGTTATTCTTGCTTCTTTTATTAAGATATAAGGATGGATCCCACATAATACTAAAAAAATAGATATACCTGTGAACAATTTTTATAATGTACCATTTAACGGAAATATTTACAGATGAAATGATGTAGAGAAGAAAGATTAATGATGAATTGATTTTGTGTGTGTGTGTGTGTTTTGTGAAGCAGGGTTTCATGTTCGTAAGGCTGAATTCAAACTTTTGTGTAGCCAAGGATGACCTTGAACTTCTGGTCCTCTGGCCTCTGCCTTTCAAATGCTGGGATTACAGGCATATTCCCTCTAACTCATGAGTTAATAGTAATTGAAAGCAAGTGACACATACACGGGACTTTGATATATGCTCCATTCTTTATGCATGTTACAAATTTCATTTAATAGAGATTACAGGAAAGGGAACTTTTGAGGAAATGTTTCCATTGAGATTAAACTCAGATAGAAGTGTTAGTATGTCCGTAGGACCTGGAGAGATGGCTCAGCAGTTTAGAGCAATTGTTGGTGAGTCACTCAGATGATTACTCTGCAGTCAAACACTTAGGTAAAGGAGTGGAGGGTGTGATGCACTTGTCGGTAAGTTGCAGATATTAGGGTGAGGCCCAGGACCTAACTTGGTATGGCTTTCTGTACAGAATAGTCCTTGCTTTTTGTGCCAGCTTATTCCATGTTTGGACTCAAAGTCATCTAATCATCTGGGAGCCAGTCTTTTTCGACTGATTGGAAAAGATATCTTGAAGCATTGTGGTTTGACAGGCTGGTAGTATATAATGTTTCTTATAGGAAAACCTTTCAAGAACTTTTTTCCTATGCCTTCCTGGTTTATTTCTCTTAGTGACTTCTGACATCTCTCTCTTGAAAGGATTTTGTTGTTGTTGTTTTTAATTTTCTATTAGTTTTTATTTGTGAGTCTCTTTTTTAAACTCTTATCAACTTGAATCTTATTTATAGATTTAGAGTCACTCAAATTAATGCCTTTATGGTATCAACATTGAAACATTTGCTTGTGACAGAGAATTAAAATTTAAATAGTATGTAAATGGAAATTGCAAATCAATTGTTTCAATCAGCCAAATTACAGTTAAGAGAATTTTAATATTTTCATTCACATCTCTGATAGTCTTTTTATCCATTCTAGTAAAAATTCATTAAGCTTTATAGTAGAATTAAACCAGATAAAAATCAAGTGACAGTCTTAGCTGAATATAGTCTTAAATGCCTGTATTCCCAGGACACTAGAGGCTGAGGCAGGTGACCACTGCAAATTCAAGGCCAGCTTGGTCTATATAATTTCCAGTGAGATTTAGTGCTACATAGCAAGACTGTATCTCAAGCAAACAAAAAAACTAATGATGTCTGTTACAAATAAGAGATGTGGGACCAAAAAGATTATTCAGCAGGTAAAAGTACCTGCCATTAAGCTTAATGACTTAACTTTGGTCCTCAGCAACCCCAAGGTGGAAGGAGAAAACTCACTCCTGCAAGCTGTCCCCTGACCTCTATATAATGCCCTATGGCACTTGTATATATACTATTCTCCTCTCCCCCCTTTCTGTCTCTCTCTCTCTCTCTCTCTCTCTCTCTCTCTCTCTCTCTCTCTCTCGATTAAAAATTTTAAAATAAGAAATCTCTATGCCTGTTAGTTAATTTTCTATTACTATGAAAAGATACCACAACCAAGTCAACTTACAGAAGAAAGCTTATTTGGGGCTTAAAGTTTAGAAGGAAAGTCCATAACCATCACTTTGGGGAGCATGAAAGCAATCAGACAGGCATGCTGCTGGGTACTAACTGAGAGTTTACATGTTGGTCCTCAAGAAGGAGACAGAGAAAGCTAACTGGAACTGGAATGGGTTTTTGAAACCTCAAATTCTATCCCCAGTGACACACCTCCTCCAACAATGCCACACCTCCTAATCCTTTCCAAACAGTTCTACCAACTGGGGACCAACTGTTCAAATATATGAGTGTATAAGGGCTGTTTTCATTCAAACAATCATAATCTCCAATCTTTTGAAGAGAAATATGCTCTGGTGAGCCCCAGGAGCTAATATATTCTTTGACTAATAAAATATATCTGGGTAAGATTTTTAAAAACTCATCTAAGACTTAGATTATTGAATATTCCTCAGTTGGATGGAAGGATAAGATTATATGACATCTTTAGAGTAATTGCAAACTCCGTGGCTTTCAATGAGCAGATGGTATTATGATGCTTCCTGGTTAAGTGAAGCATATGGGACTTTTAGACTTCAGTTTATTTATTACCATTGTATTCATGTTTCCTTGTCTAGGAAAAGGAGAGGGAGGGTTCATAGAGAATAGGAAACAATGATATAGGTTTTTAAAGATTATTATTATTTTAAAGTGTGTGTGTGTGTGTCTGTGTGTGTGTGTGTGTGTGTGTGTGTGTGTGTGTGTGTGCAAGCAAGCCTTCTCTTGGAAGTCAGAAGAGCATATCAGATCCTCTGGAGCTGGAGTGACACATGGTTGTAAGGTGCCTGATATAGTGGCTAGGCATAAAACTCTGATCCTCTGGAAGAACAATGTGTTCTCTTATGTACTGAGCCATCTCTCTATCCCCAAGGGTTATTTTTTGACAGATTGGATGTTTTCTGCTATTTATGTATGCTTGACATGTACTTTGTGAGACACTCAGCCTAATGTATTTTCCAAGAAATATTTAACAGCAGCCAGGTCATTACCAAGATTTACAGTCTCAGATGCTCTTACTATTGTATTTCTAAGGACTGGGGATAGCGCTCAGTTGGTAGAGTGCTTGCCCAGCATGCAGAAAGCCTAGGCTCTGATCCTCAGTATCCACTGCATAACCAGGTGTGTTCCTGCATTGTTATAATGCAAGTACTTGGAGATGGAGGCTGAGGGTACACAGTTCAAGATCACCCTCAGCTACATAATGAGTTTGAAGTCAGCTTGAGGCTATGTGAAGTCCCATCTCAAAACACACACACACACACACACACACACACACACACACACACACACACACGCTGTTTTTAGTAGGAGTACCAATAGTTATTTAACAGTCAGGTCAGATAGGACAGGTTCAAATCCCAACTCTGCCTTCTTAGAAGGCAAATTAGTGGCTCAGTGCTTTATGTTCCTCATCTTTAAAATTAGAATAACAAGATGATCTGTCACTTAGGGGCGGTATGAGGATTAAGTAAATATGTACAATGATTAGAAAAGTACTTATCATAAACTACTTAGTTAAGGTTCTCTTTACTAGAAAGGAACAGTTACATTTTCTAGGACCATTGCTGAGGCGGGGTTCTTCATGTAATGTTTAAATCCTCGTGCCAGATGTCTTCCTCAGTCATTCTCTGTCTTATTTTAAAGCAGAATCTCACAGTGTAGCTCTCGCTGGTTTGGAACTCACTATGTAAACCATGCTAGCTCGCAGCTCACAGAGATCTGTTGTTTTTTTTTTCTGCTTCCCATTTGCTAGGATTAAAGGCAAATGCTTCCTTGCCTGGTTTCCACCTCAGTTGTTGGGACAGGGTCTCACACTGAACCTAAAGCTTATCAGTTTGGTTAGACTGGCTGGCCAATGAGTTCTAGGGATCTATCTGCCTATACCTCCCCAGCACCAAGATTCTAAGTTTACCCTGCGGTGCCTCGTTCTACCTGAGTGCATGGCAAATACTTTAGCAACAGAGCCATCTCTCCAACCTGACTTTTTTTTAAACATTTGATTATGGGAGATTTGAAACTTTAAGAAGTAGACTCAAATTTTGCTATATTTTCGGCAACTGTTTGTTTCATATTACCAAGTCTTAAGTGTCAGCCACTAGAAAGTAAATGCCATAATTTGGGACCTTGTCTGTGTTAGTCACTACTGTATTTACAATTCCTTGAAAAAAAATTGTTAAAACTACTATGTATTGTTGGTCTTCAGTAAATGTTTGTGGACTAGATAAGTGAAGACTGTGTTTTGTCTTAATCCAGTTAAAATTATAAAGGAAAACTCACTGTGCTTCTGGTGTGCTTGTGGTCTAGCTGAAAATTCCTTTTCCATTTATTCATTAATTGCCTCACTCATTTACTGAAGCATCACCAAATTTCTTGTACAGATCATCAGTGGCACTTGGAGATTTCTCTGAAACTGAATGAATGGGTGACAGTCCACATCAAAAGAGATGGGCTTGGTGGTATGTGCAGATCAGAGGTTCTCAACCTGTGAGTTTCCTATCCCTCACATATCATAACCTGTATATCAGATATTCACATTATGATTCATAAACAGGAGCAAAACTATAGTAATGAAGTATCAATGAAAATAAATTTATGGTTGGGGGGCTCACTACAACGTGATGGACTGTATTAAAGAGTCACAGCATTAGGAAAATGGAGAAACATTGGCCTAGATGCTGTATTTACAGATTAGGCGAAGTGTGCTTTTACTTGTTTGCCTGGATGATTATTGATTAGGAGTCAGGTAGATATGATCTAGGTAATTGGAATTTAACACTTCTTACCAAAGTCACAGTTTGGCTCAGTTATTATTTCTATGTTTCTCATCTGATACCATGGATTGTCTCAAACCCTTTTATTTATATTTTGTTTGAGACAAGGCTATCATGAACCTTAGGCTCATTTTTAACCCACTGTGTAGGTGGGGATGATAATGAACTCCTGATGCTCCTGTTTCTGCCTTCCAAGTTCTGGGATTACAGGCATATGCCTGTGTAGATTGTCCCTTGATCTGACAAACTTGTATATAGAAAGGTTCATATAGGGCTGGAGAAATGACTCGGCAGTTAAGAGCAATTGACTGCTCTTCCAGAGGTCCTGAGTTTGATTCCTAGCAACCACATGGTGGCTCACAACCATCTGTAATGGGATCTAATGCCCTCTTCTGGTGTGTCTGAAGAGAAGGACAGTGTACTCCTACATACACAAAATAAACCTCTTTAAAAAAAAAAAAGAAATGTTCATATAAAGCAGGGACAAGGACTAGCAGAGTTGTGTCCATAGTATCTAGAGAATCAGGCAGAAGGGAATTTCCTGGGATGCTGAAAGGTAAGGGAGTATCCAAAGATATTTTCAAGAAAAAACAGCAGCTGAGCAGAGTGTTCAAAGATGACGGGAAGTCAGGGGATTGGCAGTATGTGTGTGGATCAGGAGAAAGCATGATTGCATTGAAGGAGCAAATAGGTAGATTGCGCTGGAGCTCAGGGAAGGTCAGGTGGTGATGGTGGTAGACAGCTGGAAGAAAGTGGTGGCTCTTTCCATGGGAGTTTGCCAGTCTGCTTTCTCTGGGTGGACTGGCATGTTGGTGGAGGAGTTCAACTGTGCAGCAGCATGATTTGCACTTTAGAGAGATAACTAGGGAGGTGCCTGAGAATGTGGACTAGAGATTGAAGAGGAAGTAGCTGGGAGAGTTGCCAGCCCAGGGCTCTGTGGTTGATGACTAATTGGCCAGGCACCAGGAGCTTCTAGTAGCTCCTGGAAAGGGGCAGATGGGCCCACCTCATGTACACACTTTCAGCCAGGCTGCCATTGCCTCAGTTGGCAGCAGAACTGACAGATGAGCCAAATTTTCTTTCAAAGAAAATTGTTCTCTGTGTTTGGGGAACCAAAAAGCCAAGAGTCAGCATTCTATTGTCTTTGTTCATAGATGAACTAGCCATAGCGGTGGGGACAGGAGAAGGGGGGAATAAGTTAGGAGGGTATTGTTTAAATACATTTGCATTTGTATATGCACACACATAATTGTGTATATATATAAATAACACCTATGCATTTCAACAAATTCATCTTCCCAATTAGTTTTTTTTTTATTTGTTTTGAAATAAACTGTCATGTTGCCCAGGCTGGATTCAGACTCACTATGAGTCCAGGCTAGCCCTGAACTCCTATAATCCTCCTGCCTCACCATTCAAATGCTGAGACTATAGAGTGTGTGGTGCTTTGCACACCTACCTGCCGTAATTAGTATTTATTTATTTAGATTCATTGAGACTGGGTCTCCTGTAGCCCAACATGACCTTGAGCTCACTAGGAAGCTGTAGAGAGCCTTGAACTCCTCAGCTTCCTGTCTCTGTTTTCCAAGTACTGGAATTACAGACTTATGCCACCATGCCCACCTTATAATTTGTTGGTTTTCTAATTAGTTTTTAAATTAGCTCTTCATGTAGAATAATTTTAGGTTTACAGAGAGGTGGGAAAGTAATACCAGAATTTCTACATACCCCATGCAGAGCTCTCACCATTGTTAACAGCTTCTATTCATATTATAGCTGCTGCAATGCAGGAGCCAATGTCCCTATGTGATTATTAATCAAAGCCTTAACTTTATTCAAGTGCCTTTAGTTTTTATCCATTGTCCCTTTTCTTTAATTCTAGGGTTTCATTCAGGATACTGCATTGTATTTAATCACCCTAACTCCGGAGATTCCTCCTGTTTTGGTGACCTTGGCAATTTTGAATTTTGTAGAATGTTCATAAATTGGCCATTTTCTGAAGGTTTTCTCATGATGGAGGCTCATTCATGTTACATCAGATGCCGAGAGTTCATGATATCAAAAAAGCTTCATTTTCAGTGTTGACCTTGGTCACCTTGATTGAGGTGAGGTTGGACAGTTTTATCCCCTGGAAGGTTTGTTGTCATGTTTTATTTCATTTTGCCTTCTTTCTGTTCTAAACTCTTTTGGAAGAAGTCAGTCTGCAAATCCTGTGGGGAGTTATGCTATACTTCACTGAGGGAGGAGAGTCTAAAAAAATGAATTGAAATTCCTCTGGGCAGCTGTGTCTGTTCTTTCTCGTCCTAATTAGGTTTTGATAAGGTGGTTTCTTATCTTCATTCCTAATGCTAATTCCCTAGTACTTGCATCACATTTGTCATTCACACCCAGAGATAGCTCCCACCTTTGTTTTAGGTATGTCATATATAAACAGATCTGGGTCATATTTACAAAGATTATACATTTCTTGAGGACTGAGGCAGCATCTAATTTAAAATCATCCCAGGGTGGGCCACAGTGTGGGCAGTTAGTAAGTGTAGAATGTATTATTTTTAAGTTAGTTTAATTAAAAGACTTAAAAATTAGCCATGGTTCATAACTGTACAGGATATCAAGGTCCAAGAATTCAAGAAACATGGCAAGAAGAAGATACTGTTGATTTGTGAAGTCCTAAACTTGTAATAGTGCCTAATATGGCATTTATGTGTGCCAGATTCTTCTGTAAGCATTTGGTAGTCTATATATCATTTAGTCACCTAGACAACCAAGTAGGTCTGTGGCCACTGTGATGACTCTTTTGCAGTTCTTGTTTCTGTGGTACATGAAATTGAACCCAGAACCTTGCACATGCGCTGTTCCATTAGTCTCATTTTATAGATAAGGGAATTAAGATGAACAAAATTTAATTTGTTCAAGATTATATAGCTTGGGAATGACCTACTTGCAACTTTTATATCATGTTCTGGGTCCAGAGTTTGGACTCTTTATCAGTGGGCTCTGAAGTCATTAAAATGGTGATTCATATGGTATCTCATTTAGGGGAAAACAAGATTGATGTTTAAATATTTCATTCCAGGCTGTTGGGATATTTCTGATGACATGATGTATCCTAAGGGAAGCATGTCCATAGTCAATGCTATTTTCCCTTTAGTATTTTTTTTTAATTTTTGTGTAGTATGACTAATTTTATTTCTGTAAAAATGTTTGTACTTTTTGTAAAATACCATATTTTATATATCCCCAACTCCCCAGGCATATAATCTGTTGAAAGTTAGCTTTTTACTTCCCCTATGCCATTTAAATACACACACACACACACACACACACACACACACAAGCGGTCACTGGGTCCTGCCAATAAATACTCTCCGTGTGTTCCTTGTCCGCGTGGTCACACCTTTGGGCACTGGGAGGCAACCTACATTATGGCAGGGATGTAGGCGAGGGAGGAGGACTTCTGGAGAAGCCACCCAAGCTATGAATCGGCCCTGGCTTCCTGAACCATAAACAAATGCAAGCTTTGTTCTCCCTATTCCTCATTTGGTCCCAAGTATGACTCAGGATTAGGCTGGGTCCTCAGGCTCCGTGCCTTTGGCTGTTTGAAGGAAGTGGGAGGATTACAGGGTAGTTCTGGGACCTTTACAAACTGAAGAGACGAGGCTGGCTGCAGGATGGGAGAAGAGGTATTTATTTCTTTTTTCTTTTAGAGAAGAAATAGACCCTTTAAATCTGTATCTTATCTATAGCATTTTATAGCAGGCCTTGTTCTGTATTTATATGGGTGTGTTAAAATGATGATGTTTGGGCTATCTGGAATCCCACAGTGGAGAGGGGTCACTCTTGGATGTATTCAGAAAGAACCTTTCTAATGTAAGGGTGATTTTCTAAATTCGAATGTTGCACTAGAGCGATTTAGCTTGTTTTTGATGCCCCTTCCCACCTCACAACATTGGTCAATTTGGCCATTAATTTTTTACAGATGTTTCCAATTTCTTTGTGCCTGAGTTTTCATGTGCTCATACAGCAGAGAGTAATTTAGATTGGTAGTTTGCACAAGCAGTAACTAACTGTTACACCATGTCACAGGGATGTTTAGCAATTACAGATGTTTGTGCAGTCAACAAATCTAGCTTGCTCTTCAGGTTAGTTTAGGAGAAAAGAACATCTCTACAGAGCAAGCCAGCTGTGGGACATTTCACTTCTGAGGGTCACAAACATTTGGAGTCTTCCTTGCGAATGGAGAAACTGTGAGTAGTGCTTTTAGAGATGAAGAAACTTGTTTACTTTTGTAGGACTGAGTATTTACATATGTGTACTCATATATAGAGTAAGCCTGGATTACTTGCTTTTCTAAAAGTTAAACTAAGGTGGTCTCTGAGTCCTTCATTATTTGACTACCTAAAAGCAGAAGTCTGTTATTTTCCAGACACAAAATAAAATTCCCTAAATAAACCACAGGATAAGTAAAGGCTTATGATTACTGTGTGTCTTCCATGTCCCTGTGTCTCACTGAAAGAAAAAAAAAGAAATTAGGGAAGAGACGAGTCTGCAAAATACGACCCTTTATATCTTTTTCTATTGGCTTTAACTTAAATTCTTTTGAAATTTTTTTTTTAAAGGGAAAATATTGTGGCAAGAATGAAACTACTTGTTGCAGCACATTATTCAAGATTACAAGAATTTTGTGAAAGTTTTCTTTTTCTTTGAACAGCATCTGTTGCTTGCTTAGGAAGACAGGCAGATATATGAGACAGCTTCAGGTATTGACTAGAATAAAGTTCATTTGCAGTAGCTTTGGGAAGATCTGCTAGGGCAAACAGTCTGAAAATTGTCTGGTCTTCTAGGTGAAATTTTTCTATGTTCATTTGTTGTGAATTTTTTCAGATCAGAATACTAAGGGGCTTCTTCTTGGCCTCTTCGTCTGTTTATGTCATTATGCTTTGTTCTCCTTGGTTCTTCTCCCCTCTTCTTTCCTAGTCCTTCTATACCTTCTGACTTGTAAATGAAGACCCCAGACTTAGTTGTTTAACTTTAGCCTCAGGAAATGGTGAGACCCCTTTAAGTTGTAAAGTACTGACTGGGAAGACCTAGCAATTTGCAGTCCATTGGGAGTTTATTCGGCCCTCCAGCAAGGCCCTGGAGATGGCAAAGGCAGAGTGACCTGCTGGCTCTAACCCTTCTGTGTTGTTTCCAAGGAGATAAGCTACCTCACTGTAGGAGAGTGCTTCCGGAATCCATTTGTCTATCAAGAACTAAATAGTATTGTTGCTTCTCTCATGTCAAGAATTCTTTGTAGTAATAATAATAGTTAAAAACAGTAACTCATGGTCGATGTGTATGAAGAATAGAGTCTGTTCTTAGTCTAGTATTTGGAGAAATTATAATTAACATTTGAATGTATTTTTCCAGATTTTTTCTGAGCCTGAATTTGCATGTAGAGCACAATCATTTGCTATTCTTACAATAACAGAGGCATAGTACAGAATTCCTGTCTTGAAATTTTATTTTTTTTGTTTTTCTTTGCTTGTTTTTAAGAGTCAGGGTTTCACTCTATCCTAGAGCTCACCCTGTAGACCAGGCTGGCTTTTGAACTCATAGATTTCCACCTGCCTCTGCCTCCCAAGTGCACTGCCTTGCTGTTTGGAAAACTTAATATGCTATGACCCGCTTTTTTTCTGTTAGATAACTACATGGTATTTTTAAGGTCTCTAGCCATGAGAAGAATACAATACCACTTATTGAACTACACTTCACTTGATAACTCTGTAGATTGTTTCTGTGTTTAATAACTTTTCATACCCTTAATATTAAAAGCTAAGAATGTTTTCTTAGGCTAGGCATGATGGTTCACATCTGTAACCCCAGCACTCAGGAGGCTTAGGCAGGAGGATTGCCATAACTTTGAATTCAGTCTGAGCTACATAGCTCCAGGCCAGCCTGTGCTACAAGTCCTCGTCTCAAACAAACAAACAAACAAACAAACAAACATACATGTATGTATATATGTATGTATGTATGTATGTGTATATGAAATATGTTTTTAAAAAGAAAAAGAGAGGGGGATATGTTTTGGTGGATGTACAGTGAGGTATAGGGGAAGGGGGTGCCTTAGCAGGCCTATGCTGAGACTTCTCTTCCCACTGAGGGACTAGGCACACAATGGTATAGTATAGAATAGAGTCTATTCAGGGCATGGGGAGGGGAGTTAAGAGGGTAGAAAGGCAGAGAGAGGGAGAGGGAGAGAGAAAGGAGAAGAGAGGAGAGGAGAAGAGAGAAGAGAAGAGAGGAGAAGAGGAGTAGAGGCAAGCCATGAGCATGTGGAGAGAGGAGGGGAAGGGAATGGGGAGAGTGTAGAAGCAGGAAGGGAAGAGCAAGAGAGATGCAAGAGAGCAAGAGAGGGGGAGGGGGCAAGTGGCCCCTTTTATAGTCAGGCATACCTGGCTATTGCCAGGTAACTGTGGGGCGGAGCATATCTGGTTGTTGCCAGGCAACTGTGGGGCGGAGCTTAGACAGAGTGCTAACAATGTGGTATGTGTGTGTGTCATTATATCTCACCTGTTTATTTCCTCAACATAAGTAGTTTTACCTTCCCTCCTCCCTCCCTCCTTTCTTTCCTTTGTTCCTTCGTTTGTTTTTTCTTATTTTGAGGCAGAATTTCATGTAAGCCAAGCAGTTCTGAGATTCATTACATAGCTGAGGATGATCTTGAATTCCTGATCCCCCTTGTTTCTACCTCCTGCATTCTGTGTTTATAAATTTGCCATGCCTGACTCCTTAAGATGAGTTTAGAAAGGAGAAATTTCCAGGTTTAATGGCTGATCAAACATTGATTTTGATTTAAATGAAAATAACCTGAATATATGGTTTCTTAACTACCTGTGGAATAAAAAGTTCAATCTTTGTAATCCTTCATACTTAGCTTTACTTCTTAGTGGAAATGACCCTGACAAGCTTTTGCCAACTCTGTGTGGTAGTGGACACCTGTAATCTCAGCATTGCACAGGCAAAGGCAGGAAGGATCTCCATAAGTTCAATGCCAAGTCTGGGCTCTGTAGTGAGTTCTAGACCAGCCTGAGCTTCAGCGATAAACTCTCTCCAACACAGAGCAAAACCAAACTAAAAACCCCAACAACTCCAGAGTGTTCTATAAACCAGTTGTGGCATTATCTACATTCATAGCATCATGCTTTCATCCTACTATTAATCTCTAGAATGTTTGCATGCTGCAAAACTTGTCCCATAAAAACACCCTCCCCTAACCTGCTAGGACACTCCATTCGGCTGTCTTTATGAATTTATTTGCTGGATCATGTGATGATTCTAATTCTAAAGTTTTGAGGAACCCTCGTACTGCTTTCCACAATGGTAGTACCACATTTCCTCCTTACCAGCCATCCACATGGTTTTCTGGTTTTTCCACATCCTCACTTGTCTATAAGTATTTCCTGCTTTTGTTTTGATTTTCATGGCAGCTATCCTAGTGAATGTCAGGTGTTTAACATGTGTCTGTTTGCCATTGTGAAAGGAGAAGGACAGCTCTTTTTTTTTTTACCTGATAACTGGGGAGTTAAAGGGTCAGGAAAAAGGTCTTCTACTTCAAAGTCACCATTAACCAGCTGAAGATTTGCACAACTGCAAAAGATTGCAAAGTGATTGAAGGAAGAACCTCTCTTCCACACTCCCTGAAGGAACAAAAAGGTAGTAGTATTCAAGTACTTGGCTGAATTCCTGCTTTTTATGTAGTTTAGCCCCCTCACTTGAAAGGTTAAAATTTCTTCTGTGTGCTTTTGTTAATTCTAAGTGACTTCCTCTTTGCAGGAAAAGTTTGCTATGTGGTTGATTTTTCTCTTGTTTTCTACTATATCGAATTGCTCAGGAATAAGAAATGGCAGTCTTTCCTTTTATAAAGCATTGGTTGAATTCTTTATATGTAAAATATATAATAAATATATTTATTGATATTTCTCAATAGGATGTAAAGAATTATTGGTAAATATTCTGTCTTCTTTAGTTATTTACTGAGACTAATTATTATTTCATAGTATATATTCTTGAGGTTGGTGGTTGCTTTTGATATCCAAAGTCATACACATGTCTGGGTGGCCATTGAAATGATCATGCTTTTGTATTTAACCTGATTTTTTTGATATTCTCAATTAGTTGTAACATAAGATTCTCACCAACTGGGACTCAGTAGATGAAATATATTTGATTCAGAGAGAGAGAGAGAGAGAGAGAGAGAGAGAGAGAGAGAGAGAGAGAGAGAGAGA
>NW_021604662.1:1110258-1182792 GCF_004785775.1 Grammomys surdaster | reverse complement strand
AGAGAGAGAGAGAGAGAGAGAGAGAGAGAGAGAGAGAGAGAGAGAGAATATGAACCCAACATACTATTCTGCTGACTTTAGCTGAATTGTGTGTTGTGTTTTCTCCCATTTAACAAATTTAAATTGCAGAGTTCAGTTACTCAGCAACTTGTCTTCTATTTCTTTGTGGCATTGGAGCCCATTTAATTGGTACAAAATTCTTCCTTAGCTCAGGCTCTCCATGTTGAAAATCAGATCTTCAAATAAATGTGTGCTTCAGCCATGAATGGAAGCATAAACTACTATTCTGCACTTCTGTATGTTCTACACTTCTGATAGTCACTCCACAGTCAACTTTAAAAAAGTAATAATTCGTAAACAACCCACGCACCAGAATTTCTGTAAATGGCTACCTTTTATCAAAAGGTCATACTTAAAGCTATTTCATGGGGCCTATGATTCTGAAGTGTTACCTCCATTAAACTTCTCCTTGCACTTGTAGAAATTCAACAGTCAGGGTTTGGGAATGTGATGGCAGAAAACTGGGGCCTGTATCACTTCAAAGTTGTATTTCTGCTTTGTTCATTTACACTGAGGAACTTAGAGGTGGAGAGGATGCATTTACTGCTTGGTTTTCTTATTCTTCACTAGCCAAGCATCTTCATTCACCAGTGATTTTAATATGTTTTGCTCCATTTGTTTTGGTAGCATCTGTTCAGTCTGTTCTTTTTTATTTTGCCTTCTTAGTCAGGGCTATTTTCACTTTCCAACAGGAAACAATTTCTCTTGGGTACCTTTTCTAGGCTGTGATTAGAAGCTGATAATCAATGAAGTGATGATGCTAAAAGTATTGTGCTTTTAGGTCATGGAGGAGTTCACATATTTCTTCTAGCACAATGCTTATCCTTGTCTAGTTCCTGCACTGGGAGAGCTAGCTGCCCCATAGACCTCACATATCTGATTTTATAACAAATTTATTTTGTTTCTAACCTATCAATCCCTTTACTTTTAAGCGTCATTAGAAGCAGAGAAAAAAAGGTTCAAACAACCACAGGTTTTTGTGGCCTTCAGTCGTAAGTTGTTATGCCCAAGAGGGCAGGAGTTGTCTGGGTAGAGACAAAATGGTTTTAAGAATGTTAATAAGAGGCTGAGAGAGGGATCTAGGTCATGGATGGATCACTAAGTTTCTAAGTATTGTAGTAAAAAAAGGGTTTCGTGGACTCTAAAGCAGTGTGTAAGCAAATCTTGAAATGTATCTATTCCAACTCTGTGAGATCTTATGGTGGTTACATTGCCATGGAATTGAGTTGATGACAAAGAGACCAGAGATATCCTGAGGAGCTATGAGACAAGGCAGTAAATAAAAATTCGGGATTTTTGAAAGATTATTTTAGATTTATATATTTTATTTTATGTCTGTATTTTCCCTGTATGTGTATATGGACCATATTTGTGCCTCCTGCCCATAGATGGCATCAGATGCCCTGGAATTGGAGTCCTGGATGATTGTGAGCCACACATATGTGCTAGGAACTGAACCTGAGTCCAGTATAGGAATAGCAAGTGCTCTTAACTACTGAGCCATCTCTCCAGCCCCCATGAAAACTAATTTCAACCAGATACTAGATATCAGGAGTTATGGACAAACCTTAGTCATTACAGCAAAGAAAGTTGGCTAAGCAATGTCTACGAGGAAATAAGACTTCATAGAGCTTGATACTGTTCCTTGATTCCACAATGGCAGAAAAAGGAACCCTGTAACTTGAATCATGATGACCAGGTTACGAATGAAGAATAAGTGGCTGGTGGTGAGGGTTAATAAACTCACTTTGTTGTGCTGTGGTGGTAAGAATATAGAAATCTTTTCCTGAAAATCTCTGTAAATTTGGGAGCATGTCCAAACACATCTGCCAGAATCATACTAAATATAATAGAATAACCCAGAAGTAATGAATGTATTGTTCATTCAAAAAGTACCATTCCTGGTCATTGTCCTCTTTTGTCACCATTTTCCATGAATCTGTATTGTGTTTTCCCTGCGAGGAGCCTATAGCAAGTCTTTGTGTAAGGCACAAAGAGGAATTGCTGCTCTGGGAGCACACAAGCAAACATTGAAGCAAGCATTCTCCATTGTGACAGAAAAGGACATGGAATCAGTGAAGAATAGAAAACACATCAATGGACATATTTTACTAGATGCATTGTCTTGTCTATTTATCCTTTAAAAATATTCCTTAAAAAGTAATTGAACCAAACATGTTGGTACATGCTTGTGATCCCAGTAGTAGAGAGCTCAAGGTCATCTTCCACCACGTAGCTAGTTTAAGATCAGCCTGGGCTACGTGAAATCCCGTCTCAGAAGAAAAAATACAACATAGTGGTGTGTATTTTTAATTCTAGTACTCATGAGGCAGGGGCAAGTAGATCTCTATGAATTTGAGGCCGGCCTAGTATCAAGTGAGTTCCATGCTAGCTGACTACATACTGAGAGCCTGTCTAAAAATTACAATAAACACCAAACTTAAAAGTAACATAGCTAACCGAGAAAAGCACATGTGTAAAATTAGTGATTTCATATTTTCTTCATCCATGTGTTGTGTGGTTTGTTGTTTTTGTATATGTTATAAAGAAAGGAGAGAAGGAAATATTTTAGCACAGAAGAATTAAAACTTGCAAAATGAGTGGTAAAACATTTACCATTTGCTCATATGGTAAGGATCTAATTTGCTTGAAACTCAGGCTTCTTAGAATTTACAGCCTTAAGAGAATTGTCTTCTCCCTCCTCATATTTGCTGTTAAATTGATGTTAAATGGATGAAACGATGAATGAATATGAAAAACAGCCAAGTATGGACCATTTTAAATTTCAGTTCTACAAGACCAGAAGCGACAAAAGAAGCACCTTTGTTAAAGTGCATTTACAGCGCTGGGAAGATGGTTCAGTGGGTAAGAGCACTTGCTGTGGAGTTCAAGTTTCTAGCACCTGTGTAAAGCCTGTGCATGACTGCACATGTCTGTAACTCCAGCCTTAGAGGGAGAAGATAGGCTGATCCTGGAAGCCCCCCTACACACCCAGCCTAGCCAAAACTACAAGCTTCCAGGACAGGGAAAGACCTTGTTTAAAAAAACAATAGCCAGGTGGGGCAGCACATGCCTTTAATCGTAGTACTGTGGAAGTAGAGACAGGCAGATCTCTGATTTCAAGGTCAGCCTAGTCTATAGATTGAGTTCAAGGCTAGCCAGAATTACACAGAGAAATCCTGTCTCACAACAAACAAACAAACAAACAAACAAACAAAAATGTAGAGAGCACTAGAAGAATACTCTCACCTCTTCCTCTGGCCTCTGGTTTCACATGTACATATGTATATATGTATGTATGCATGCATGTATGTATGTACATATGTATATATACATATGCTATAATACCACACACCTAAAATATTTTTAAAAGTAACATACAGTTGATATATATATATATATACATATATATATATATATATATATATATATATATAATTTAATGTATATTTATTAGAGTCTGGGGAAGTGGCTGAGTTGATGGAGTGCTTGCCACAAGAGTATGAGGACTTCAACATGCATGTTTGGGTGGAAGGGAGCTTGATGGTACAGCCCAACAATCCTAGCACTGTAGCACTAGGGAAGTGGAGACAGGATATCTGAAGCTTACTGGTAAGCTAGTATTGCCTACTCTTTGTACTCCAGGTTCAGGGAGAGACTCCGCCTTAAAAAAATGAAATAATTAAAGGTAGAGAACCCTAGAAGATATTTGACATCAACCTCTGGTTGCCACACACACTTGCATATCTGTGTACATATTTCCAAATACATTCATTCAAACACACACAGTCATAAGCCTGTACACATACATTGTATGTGCATGTGTGCACACACTTTTTAAGAAGAAAAAATGTATCTATTTGATCTGTTTTCACCCCTACGTAGAATCCTATTTTAGTATAAATCAGTCTTGATTTAAAAAAAAAAGCACAAGATCATGTTAATTAGAAATGTTTCTTAAAGAAATGAAAATGTCTATGAAATCTATGTAATATAAAAATTAAACTATTCCTTAATAAATAGCCACTTTTAATTTTTTGAATGATTTATTTTTATTTCATGTGCATCCATGTTTTACCTGCATGAATGTCTATGTGAAGTAATTGGATCTTCTGAAACTGGAGTTACAAGCAGTTAGAAGCTACCATGTGGGTACTGGGAATTGAACCCAGGTACCAGGTTCTCTGGAAGAACAAGCACTGCTCTTAACTTCTGAGCCATCCCTTCAGCCCACAAATAGCTACTTCTAACAGTAGTAGGTAATCCTGTATTTAATCACACTTGTCATCCCTTGAAGCCATACTTCTTTAAAGACCAGAAATAAAGAATCTATAAGCATTGTCTTTTAAAAAAGATTTAAATTTTATTTTATGTGTATTAATATTTTTCGTTATTAATATTTAATGAAGCCTTAATGTATATTAATATATAAATGTATACCTCATGTGTGCCCGGTTGCAGTGGAGGTCAGAGTCAGGCTCCAGAACCGCTGGAAGTGGAGTTACAGATGATTGTGAGCCACCATGTGGGTGCTAGGAATTGAACCCAGGACATCTGCAAGTATTCTTAACCACTGAGCCATCCCTATAGGCTATCCCTATGGTCTTTGATTATACACAAAGTCCTTTTCTGAAATACAAATAAGGAATTCATGAGTTTAATTAGGATAATAAGAAACCCGTTCTTGGTTCTTGGCATTGAAAACGTGATAAAATGTCCTAATACTTTATTTGGAACAACATTAATTAGAAATGAGTCTACATTATGCACTTAGTCACTAAAGATATGAGCCAGTGAAGAACTATAAGTGAAGGAGATGACAAATGCCACAGTGTTTTCTATATGGGTGGCGTCTTGCAATTTCCCATCATGATTCATTTCACATCTGACGGTCTTAACATCCTTACTAATGACTTGGAAATACAATGACACACAGATGAAAGCTTCATGTGACTACTAGCTAGGAGTAGTTGCAAATCCAATCAGACCTTCAAGAGCAACATCAGTAAAGTGGGGAGGGAGATTGTAATTTTTAGCCATTTTAATGCACATTATTGCACCTCTCAAAACTTCATTTTTCTGATTATAAAATGATTTTTGAAATACTAGAAAATAAGGAAACAAAGAGCACTGATAATTTAACTTCCCTGGGGCAACCACTGTTACTGTTTTTAAATATTAGCCTTTAGTGGTTTGGCCATACATTTTTAACTGGTTGAGATCATACCAAACATAGAATTGTCTCCACACACAAGAATTTTTAAATTTTATTTATTTATTTATTTAGCAATCTGTAAAATTTCACATTATTACAGCCTTCTAGAAACATCCCTTTAACTGCTGGATGGCCCAATAGGTTTCGTTTTTGTGGTGTAACTGGGGGTTCAACCTGGGATTGAACCCAAGACCTTACACGTACTAAGCAGGAGCTGTACCAACAAGCCATACTCTCAGCCCCCCAGTCCCCTGTTTGAAAATTTTTAAAAATTCTATTCATAACTAGGCAGTGGTGGCATACACCTTTAATCCCAGCACTTGGGAGGGAGGCAAAGACAGATGGATCTCGGTGAGTTCGAGGCCAGCTTGGTCTACTGAGAAAGTTCCAGGACAGCCTGGGCTACATAGAAAAACCCTGTTTCAAAAAACTGAAAAAAAAATAAAAATTGAAGTTACATATATTTTGTGTTCACACATTCATCTTCTTTCTCTCCTTCCCTCCTTCCCTCCCCTATTGTGTGTTAGAGAGAGTAGGGGTGGGGTATGCTTGGCATAGTATGTGTGTGGACATCAGAGGACAACTTGAGGGAGTTTGT
This sequence comes from Grammomys surdaster, assembly GCF_004785775.1. Classification (NCBI taxonomy): domain Eukaryota; kingdom Metazoa; phylum Chordata; class Mammalia; order Rodentia; family Muridae; genus Grammomys; species Grammomys surdaster. Next base: position 1,176,919 of record NW_021604662.1, on the reverse strand, counting down.
TCTACCCTTCTAGCCCATGAAAATCAGGTGGTCAGCTTTGGTCACAAGCACCTTTTCCCCCTGAGCCATCTCACTGGCTCTCAAGCCTCTGTTTTAAGGCTGTGAAACCATGGAGGATCTCAGAGAACTAGAATTGGTGAGCTGCATTGATTCCTATCAACGTTATATTGACATTTCCTACATCACAACTGAGGACGGAGTGCTTCCTTGATAACAATGATGGTTTGGCGAGTTACACAGCGGTGTGTATTACTTATGAGATTTGTTGAGTCTCAGATATCCTACATAGGATCTGAACAGAGTTACAGCACTTTCTTGCTGATCTCTCTCTGTCTCTTTCTGTCTGTCTCTGTCTCTGTCTCTGTCTCTGTCTCTGTCTCTCTCTCTCTCTCTCTCTCTCTCTCTCTCTTGTGGGTGTGGGTGTGTATGCACACACGTGCATGTTTACACACATGCATGTGTGCAGATGTGGATGTCTTGTTCCAGTCGGTCCTCTCCTTCCACTATGTGTGTCTTGGAGGTGGAACTCAGTCATCAGGCTTGGGAGCAGACAGCTTGACCACTGAGCCATCTCACCACCTCCTTGCTAGTCTTGAAAGAAGCCTTTCAGTGCTGCTTTTGGCATGTGTGGCCACTTCCAGGTAGAGGATTATGAATTCAATGGTTTATGTTAAGTATCTGTTAGTAATTTCTAAGTGGCTTTAAAAGTCTGTACAGTGTGAGTGTGTGGTCTCATTTGGCCCATTACCTTGGGAGGAGTATCTGTTTGGCCCAGTAATTTAGAATTTCCTCATCCATTACTGAATGGGTGCCAGACTTTGAAAAAGATGGCTTGGGATAGTTTTCTGTGGTGGTGTGTTTGCTCCTGAGTACCAAAACTCTCAATAAAAGGCTTTCTGTTCTCAGACAACAGGCCATTTTCCCCAGACACACGCCTTGTTGTTTTTCCATCATCAACAGTAGATAGCAGTTTGGATGCAGCCAGAAGCAGCTGGCATGGGCACACACTAGAGGGTCCTCCGGGATGTTGTTCTGACCACTCACTGTACGTGCCACCTTTATTGATTAGAAATGTCTGTGGGTTGTGGGCTTTGGCCTACTTCAGTTCCCCTCTCCCCTACTAATCTTCTTCAGCAGCAACTCTGTACCAATAGATGCTACTTTTAATCTCTTCTAGCTTCCAGATTTATCAGTTTCCTCTAGACATGTCTTTGCTCTATAACTGTCTTCTAAAAGCTGTTCTCCAACCCCCAAGCAAAGGAATGAGTGGCTAATGGGTGGCTAGCCTACTATTAGAAAAAAAAAACTGTCTAATAGAGCATTCTTTCCAAGTTGAATTCACATAAAGGTATTCTGATGATTTTTTTCCATTTTGTGTGTGTGGGTGTGTGTGTATATATGTATATATGCATGCTTTTTTGTATGAACTTACTTGTGTACATGTGTGAGCAGTCATGTGAAAGCCTAAGCTCATGTTGGGAATCATCCTCTATTGATCTTTAACTTCTTCACTGAGGCAGGGTCTCTCAAACAAACTACCTCGCCAATATGGTTAGTCTTACTAGGAGGCTTGTTCTGGGGATCCTTATCTGTCCCTTTCCAGGCATTTAATGTGAGTTTCTGGGATCTGAACTTTAAGTCCTTGAACTTGTGTGACAAGCTGTTTAGTCCCTGAGCAGTCTGTACGGCCAGTCTGAGATTTTAATTCAACAGAATCTAACGATAAGCACATTATACACCTGTCATTGTATCCTTCTGGAAAAATCCATGACATTTTTATCGTTGGCTTCATTTTAGAGAAGAGGAAACTGGCATATGGAGAAGTGAAGTAATTTGCCCAACATCACATAGCCAGTAAAGTTGCTTTTAGAGACCATTTCTCCTCAGTACAAAATTTACCACTAAATGCCAAAAGAAAGGGTTGGTTTATTTGTTTCATTATGATGTCCCTAGCACCACCATAAGACTCTTTTCTGATGGATGTTTGACAAAAGTATTATATTAAGCTCATCTAATGCCTGGGGCACTTGGAAGAATTTGGAGGTGCCCAGGGCAGCCCTCCCCCATCATGTTGTCATCCTAGTTAATGAAACAAACAGAAAGAAGTAGTCAGAAAACCAAGGTCGTGGACAATGAGAGCTCCTCATGCATGGGAGGGCACTTCTGTCTTTGTCACCTAAGACATTTTTAAGGGGAGCATAAAATATGGGTTTGATTTGCCCCCATTGTTGAATATGTCCTATTCTCTTGTGACTAGAATGCCCTGATTTTAAGTTAATTTGACCTCTCTTTACAGAACCTTCATTTTTTCTTGACTATTTATTTTGATGTTTCTATTCTTTTTAATTTGTATTTTATTATGTATATTGGTGTTTTGCCTTCTTGTATGTATATGCACCAGTGTGTGCCTGGTACCTGCAGAGACCAGAAGACATTGGATCCTCTGAAACTGGAATTACAGATGTTATAAGCCACCACGTAGGTGCTGGGAATCTAACCTGGGTCCTTTGGAAGAACAGCCAGTATTGTTCTTTACTGCTGAACCATATCTCCAGTCCCTTTTATTTATAATGACTTACTTTACTGTGTTTAATTTTGTGTGTGTGTGTGTGTGTGTGTGTGTGTGTGTGTGTATGTGTGTGAGACTGTGTACACATACATGCATATGCATGTGACTACTGGTGCCCATGAGGCATTGGATACCCTTAGAACTGTACTTATAGGTGGTTGGGAGTTGCCAGACATCAGTGCTGGGAATCAAACTCAGGTCCTCTACAAGAGCAGTGTACACTCTTAATTGATGATCCTTCTCTACACCCCACTGTTTCTTTAACTCTATATAGCTCTAGCTAACCTGAAGCTCACTGTCCTCCTCCAACAACCTCCCACATGCTAGAATTGCAGACATGTTTCTGACATGCCCCACTGGGATTCTATTCTTGAGATATTTTGAAGTCACCTTTCTAAGTATACTGCTGTGTCCACAGAAGACATGCCAGTTGTGTACCTGACCACCAGTAAACTCTCATTTTTAATCCATATATGACCCGAGTTCATTTTTTAGTAAAAAGCAATGTAACACCAGAAAGCCTTTTAAAATATCTTGTGTGTGTCTGTGTGTTCGTGTTTGTGCATGTGTGTCTGGAGACCAGGGGCCTAGTTCTTGTATTGTTTCTTAGGATTGATGTTCACCTTGCTTTTGAGACAGGATTTCATAGGGACCTGGAGCTTACTGATTAGGCTACACTGGCTGGCCAGTGAGCCCCTGGGAATTCTTTAGTTTCTGCCTTCTCAGTGCTGGGATTACAAGTGTGCACAACCCTACCTGGCTTTCTCGGTGGGCTCTGAGGGTCGAACTCAGGGTCTCCTACTTACACAACAAGCACTTTATAGATTGAACTATCTCCTCAGTCCTCAAACAAGTCTAGATGTATTTCCTCTGTCCTTCTGTAAGTTAGGAGAGTCTATATGATTCTTCAAAACAAGCATTTTTCTTTAGAAGTCTGTGTAGCTAGTGATGAAAGTAAAGAATGAATCTTACAGCATTAAGGCCAGCATTACTTTAGTGTTAGCCAGATTTGAAGAAGGGCTTCGTGGAATCAGTAGGCTATCTTTTAAAGAACTATTTCACCTAAGACTGAGGCAGAATATGACATAAATAATGTATATGAATGGAAGTACAGCGTGGATTGTACTTTAATGCTAGGGTTGGGCTCCTAGCTCCAGAGAATAAATAGAATTAGACAATATAGACATCCTTTGATATTTATGGGGGATTGTTTATAGGAACTGCCCCCTAATGAAAAAAAACTATTATGTTCATCTCCTATATAAAATATAAACAGTTGTTATACTGTATTATTTAGGAAATGATGACAAGAAGAAGATCTGATGATTTAACATGGAGGCAGTACCTTTCCCAAGTATTTTAACTCTGAGGTATTTGTATCTATGGATGCAGAATCCACAGATACAGCAGAGTTTCTGCTCCCCCTTCTTCCAGTTTCTATTTTTTTATGACTGGCTTAATTCACCTAGTATATTAATATCCACCAGATTGTTCATGTTGTGGTAGCAGAATTGCCTTTTTAAGGCTCAGTAGTACTCCGCTGTGTGCTCTAAGCTTTCTTTCTTTTCTTTCCTTCTTTCTTTCCTTCTTCTCTCTCTCTCTCTCTCTCTCTCTCTCTCTCTCTCTCTCTCTCTCTGTTTCTCTCTCTGTGTGTCTCTTTCTTTCTTTCTTTCTTTCTTTCTTTCTTTCTTTCTTTCTTTCTAAGATTGTGGTTCTACTTGAAAACAATGCATCAATTTATGGCTCTAAGTGTGATCTGTTTTTGGACTGAGGCTGCTTCATTTTCCTTCTCTTCTCTGAAGAACAGAAAGCTTCCTCTGAAAATACATTCTGGGAAAAAATTTCGGAGTCAAACTTGATTAAACAATTTACTTTAAATTTGTCAGATGACAATGATGGTGTTCTTATATCTGTCAAGAGCTGCTCATGTGTCTATATGTTTTTTTTTCTTAATGTTTTAGTTTTCAAATGGGAGATTGACTGGTGTTTTCACAGGAAGCAAAATGCTCAGAGTGGTTACAGACCTATTATTTTGCCACTAAGTCTTGGCACTAGCAGCAGAGCACAGAGAAATGCATCTTCTTTGACCCTTTCCATCAGGTCCCTGAACCCTGGGACTCATCTCTGTGACCAATTCCTCTGAGTGGGAACTTATTGTTGTCTTTTGCACATGGTTGGCACTCACTATGTGGTATGCATGCACACAGATTCAAGAGCATGACAAAATCAGAAATGTTTCTGCCATATTTGTACCAGTTTGCAGTCACTGATTTGTGCCTGTAATGGCTGTGAGCTGTAGCTAGGCAAACATGTTTTCAGGGCTTTAAGCAGAAGACAGTGTTGCTTCGCCACCATTTCTTCATCATTCCTTATCAGTCTTAACATCCCAAATTGGACCATCACACCTTTCTTTACTTTTCCTGGTGACCAGATGTTTTGGGAATAAGCCACAAACTACTGTAAAGTAGCTTTAACTTACCTAGCTGGCTCGTGGGCCTAAAGTTTCTCTCACTCTCCTCAGTGTGTGTGCCTCCACCCACATCACTGCCTCAGTCTCTTGAGTACACCCACTACACCCAACTCCTGCATCCAGTTTTGCCTTACTTCCTTGCTTTTTATTCAACTAAAACACCCTTTCTACTACATTCTTAGGCCAACTCCTACTTATGTTTCTGAATTTAGCACAAGCCTCACTGCGGCCATCTTTGAGGCTTATTTCCTCATGTAGCTTGGCTAACAACTAGTTTCCTCTCTATCTGTACATGTCTTTATTGTACCATTTATCCCTTTGCACTATGTGATGTGTATCTAATGAGCTGGACCCTACTGCTAATCTCAAACTCACTGATGATCCAGGACTCTGAGCCTTTCATGTTTGTATATGCAGTAGCCAGAATAGAATTCACTACCAAGGCAAGTGTTCATTTTAGTGTTCTAACAGAAAACCGAATAAAAGGTGTCTTTGCCCTCAAGTATGCTTTGCATAGAAAAATATCATGAGTAAGTATGGGATTCATGCCCATAGAAGGTGTTGGTTAACGCTGATAAAATACCTGATGGGCTTTATTTGAATCTTACAGGTGAGATGTACTCAATTGTAGTGGAGAAGGAGATGCCATCCCCAGGTTGGTGATAGGGATAGCCTGGACTATGCTTTGATTATATAAAGAAACACACAAAGTAGAGTGGATCCTTGTGTGTGAATTAATTGAACTGCGTCATGGAAACATTGTAGCTTGGTCCATGTGTGATGTTAAAGCATGACAAACCAAAGACATACTTTTCACATCTACCATACTATTCTTTCTCTCCCTTACCTATCTAGTCTCTTCCTAAATTCTCTAAATGATGTAAAATGAAGGCATTGTTAATCAAAAAGTGAGAGAGAGAGAGAGAGAGAGAGAGAGAGAGAGAGAGAGAGAGAGAGAGCCAGCTGTTCCCCTGGGAGAAGGAGTGTTTATAACTTTTCTTTTATCTGTTATAACAGCCAAAATAGTCTCCCAAAGTATAATGACAGGTTATATTTTGTAAAAGTGGTATGTGAATGGACATTCACTTTGACTTGCTCATATTCTCTGAATACGATGATTCTTTAACAAGCTGGCATGCAGAGTCCTCTCCTGGGAACAGAGTGGGTAAAATGCAAACAGTATTTTCATATATTGTCAGATATTTGGAGAGCCGATATCTATGATTTTAATATTCTCTGAATTACATGCTGTATCTTGCTGAGCACTTAAGCCTGGGTGGAAGCCTCAACTAACTGCAAATGTTATTTGTATTTCACAAAGAGACAGTCATCATCCTTCCTCTTCCTGCTGTATGGCTCTTTTACGTTTTAAAGGCATGCTTTTAGAGGTGTTCAATAAACAGACAAATGAGCCAGATCACATCCTGGCAGGAAATAGAGTCAATGAGAAATAACAGAGCCTGCCTCAAATTCTTTACACAAGCAACACTCTCATATTCTCCCTCTCCCTCTCTCTCTCTCTCTCTCTCTCTCTCTCTCTCTCTCTCTCTCTCCCTCCCTCCCTCTCTCTCTCCCTCTCTCTCTCTCTCATATATATATATATATATATATATATATATGTGTGTGTGTGTATATGTATGTATGTATGTATATATACATATATAAACACAAACATAAAATATATATAATATATATGTAGTAGAATGATAGATATTAAAGCCTCTTTATGGACAGATTAAAAGAGGAAACTCTGGAAGCCCTGATGGAAGATTCCCAAGTTCAGTCAAAAGGTCATGATGTATTTAGAGAAAGTTTGCTATTAGTCTTGAGAGGCAAGAGAAGATATGAACTGTTAGGAGGTATGACATGGTGTAAGAATTAGAAGTAAATCTTCATATTTTTCCTGGTGGATCTCCATGAGCAGTAATAAAATAGCAATACATGTTCTGATTGCTTTGGTGCAGGTCCATTAAGAGGTATAAAGGGTGTTTGAAAATTGTCTTATGATAGATCAATGGATCCTTGTCTGAAAAATGATTGATATAATCTCTGAGCAAGTTATAGGCTCTATCTAGATCAGAGTCAAAGAAGAAGGGAGGAATATGCACTCAGAACTCTGTTGTTGGATCCACTGGGAGGTATATGGCAATTGTCATTGAAGGCCAGTTTCAAGTCATGGTCCTAGGACACAGAGAAGATAAGGAAGAAAACTTAGGAAAAGGGTGGTGTTCACTTACTTGTTCTGTAGACTACTCACTCTTGTGGTGTCTTACTGGCTGTCAAAAGAAGTTCTATGCTTGGAGAAGACTGGAGTACACTGAGAGAAACTTTAGGATAAAGTTAAATAATAACTATAGAACTTAAACAGTATTCAGTGGTTTCTAAATTTACCAAGTTAGGGATTAGGTGTTTTGGTGATTAGTTGGTAAGTAGAACATTATAGGGGCATACACTTCTGAAGATTATTTCAGGATGAAATGTGTGTGCATGTGCGTATGCATATGTGTGTGCAAGAATGGACACATGTGTCCATTAAAACAAATGTGATGGAGCCTAGGAAAACACTGATTAATCAATGTTGGCAGAGTGCTGTCACTATTGACCAAGCTGTGGAATACAGATGTATAACAATGACTAAAACAGTGGGGTTCTTGGAAGGAGAGGGGTCCTCTGATTTGTCAAGAAGAATATCCTGTCTTTGTACTTCACATGATAGGTTGCTTATGCTAGGGTGAGTGGGGAGTAGATGGTATCCCTAGAGCCCTACTTTACGCAGCAACCACTTACTAACTTCAAATTTTGTGAAATTAGAAAATACTGAGCATCTAGGTCCTTGCTCAGTTTCTGAAACAGAGATACTATACTGCCAAATGTGTTACAGTTGACAAGTGCTTCTAAAGCAGCTGTGATTCAGACCAGGCTTTAACTGTGGTCAGGCAAAGAACTTCAACGGAGTTTAGAGTCTGAAATTTCAAGACGACTCAGGTAAATGAAAATCATCTGAATATCTCTTAAGTCTTACACTCAATTTCATAATCAGGAAAATGAATTATCTTTGAACTTTTACTTTATTTATTTATTTATTTTACTTTTTGGAAACAGGGTTTTGATGTGTTTCCAAAGCTGGCCTTGAATTCAACAATCCTCTTGCCTGAGCCTTCCCAAGTCCTGAGATGAGGCATGTGCCTCCATACCCAGAAGACTATCCTTAACCCTTTGTTTTTCTCATAGTCAACTTTTAAAAAGTAGACTTCAGAGAATGCTCCCCTAAATGTTGTAGTTGACATACCTACGTAGGAGGCATGTCAAAGGCAAATCTGACCCTGGCCTAGAGCTATAAATGCTCTTGTTCACTGTACTGGACCATGCCTTTTATTTTTAAAACTCCAAGATGTGTTTTACTGTGGCATATCTTTTGTTTTTGACATAATACAGTTGAAGTGAGGTCCACCAAATGCAGGCAGATGGACAGTTAAATATGTAACTGAGAAGCTCTCCCGTGGGAGTCCACAAGACACTCCATTGTAAAGATGACTCTTTGTACTCATTCTTTTCTGGCTCTGACGTGCTCAGCTCCTACCCCTCCCTCCTGAAAGCCAAGAAGACTTTACATAATTCCATCAGTTATAGGTGTTCATGAAAGGATTGTGTGAAAATAAAGAGGAGAGTTTTGGTGGAAAACAAAAACTGAAAAGCTGCAGATACAGTTACATGTAGATATGGTGTTGTGCTGTCCCCATCCCTGTGTCCTGTACTTTCTATGTCTCCATATCCTAGAGATGAGTAGGATAAAGGTAACCAGAGTGCCCTCTTGGGTATCTTTCAGCACACTACTGTGGAGAACCAACCCCACATGGTTGTTGTTTCAGTGCTCGAAAGCTTCTTGCCTTCTGCTCTGTTTTCTTGCTTCATATTGAATAGGCCCCAATGAATCCATAATGGACAGGAAGAGAAAAGAGTACTGTCAGATTCTAGTGTTGTGTAAAGAACATCTTGTAAGAGCTCTCTTTGATCTTGGGTTTTACCCGGGTGTTTGGCTTTGTGTGAGATGCATGAGTAATAGCTAAATGTAGTTTCTCAGACCATCATATACTTCTCAAAGAGTTGCAAGAAAGCCTGACCTATGGACAGGGAGGCCCTGCCAACTGCTCAGATGCAGGAAGCCTCCACCTCTGCCCCAGTGAGCTGGCTGCCTTTGGATTGCAAGAGTTGTATGCAGTGGTCTTTGGAAAGGGGACTTTTAGATGGTGAATTTAAGTATTATCTTGCAATTAGAAACTTCTTACATTCAGGGGAGTTTGCATCTGAGTTATTACAGCAGAGGAGTGGTTTTATACCAATTATTTGAGCAGCATGCTGTGTTCATATTCCACGGTCACAAAGAGAAACAGATACATTCATCATTTGGAAACTGGATTTCCCTGGACTCAAACCAGTGATTGTCTTTATCTTGGCATGGAAAAGGGAAAAAGTTACTTGCTCTACTAATTGAAATCATATGGTGCTTATCTGTTCTGATGCTGTCTTGCTGGATCTTATGGAGTTAGGAACACATTCATATGAAACTCCCACTGTAAATAAGATTCCCCCCTCCCAATTTGCTTAGTGATCTTGGCAGGAATTAGAGAGAGATGGATTAATATCATTATTCAAATGAATAGACTTTCTGATTGTTTCTAGAAATTAGGTTTTGTTTTTAAATTTTTATATATACATATATGTAAACATATATGTGTGTATATGTATATATAAAACATATGTAGGTGCTTTTTATTGCATGGATGTAAACCATGATCACGCAATGCCCTTGGAGGCCAGCCGAGTGCACCAGATCTCCCAGAACTGGAGTACAGGTAGTTGTGAACTGCTTAGAGGGTGCTGAGACTGGAATCTGTGTTCTCTTCAAGAGTAGTGTGTTCTCTTAACCACAGAACCATCTCTTCATTCCTGATTTTGTTTTTTAAAGTTATGTGTTATTTTTATTTATGCATATATTGTGTGCTTATATGAGTAAGTACCACATTTGTACAGATATCCTCAGACTCCAGAAGGCATTGGGTTCTCTGAAACTGAAGTTACAGGTAGTTGTGAGCCACCTGATATAGGTGCTAGGAACCAAACCTGGGTCTTCTGTGAGAGCAATTAGATGCTCTTAATCAGTAACCCATCTCTCTAGCCTCTACATTAGATTTTAAATGGAGTTTGGGATGTTGGTAAGATAGACAAAAAGTGATACCAGTGTGGTAATTATTGAGTCTTAAAGCATATCCAAAGCAATAGCCTATTTATGGCGTATTCAGCTCTATGTTTCTCTGTATGCATATTCACTGCCGTTCCTAGTAGTGGCTTCTGGGTCAGGGCACAAGCACACAAGGTCAACATGGGTGCTTATGCTGGGAAATGTTTCGGCACTTGTCCAGAAAACAAAAGGAAATGTTGAGCCAAGGTAGAGAGTAGAAGTTGAGGGTTTGTTCCTTCTGAAGTCTCTCAGTGAAATGACACCACTAGCCAATCTCTTAGGAGCTGTTATGTGCCTTGTCAGCAAGGCCCCCAAGTGCCTCACTGCTGCTTATCCCGGACAAATCATATTTCTTAAGATACTCACAAGGGGAGAAGTTGCTATTCTGTGGAAGAGGCCTCAAGAGGAGGTCCTGAGTTCTCTGGCACAGCCCAGAATAAGCCTAACCTTTGATGTCTTCCAGGTACAGCAGTAGGTGTGCATGAGAGTTCCTGTTTTATTTGCGTGTGTGTGTGTGTGTGGGGCTGCTTTATAGCTGAGCTTCAGTTATATATGGCAGATACATAGGTGTAGTCTAACTAGCAACATTGAGTTCTTAAATCAGTGAGAAAAGAGAAAGCAGTGAGCATGTTGTGGAAAGGGAGAGAAAGGAGGGGGGGAAGCATTGAAAATGTTTTATGCTGTATCTCGGTATGGAAACAGGCACTGAGTTTTTAATCCAATAAGAACATTTAATTCTCACTAATAGAATTCCTTCTACATTAGGGTTAATGGTTCTTAAACTGGAGCATGTATCAGAGTCCTGTAGAGGGTGTGTTTTCTCAGAGACTGCTAGGCACCATCCCTAGGGTTTCTGATTGGGAAAGTCTGGGGCAGGGCCTAGAAATGTACCCAGCTGACAAGTTTTTAGGCCAGTTAACTAGCCAATGTCACTTCTAGCAAACAGAGAAGAACCACTGTGCTTCCTGTCTTTGGCATCCCTATGGGACCAGACTAGGTTGAGAAGAACATGGCATACCTTCTAGACTTCTAATCATGGCCCACAAAGATGAAGAATTTGAGGTTTACCATTCCCCAGAAGATAGGCATGATATCGACTTCACCATAATCCATATTACTGGGACCCATGGAAGCCAAAGCACTGGATTTTTCTGAAACAATGAAGATTAAAAAACAGAGTGAACATTAGGTTTTTTTTCTTTTTTTTTTTTTTTTTTTTGGTTTTTCGAGACAGGGTCTCTCTGTGTAGTCCTGGCTGTCCTGGAACTCACTTTGTAGACCAGGCTGGCCTCGAACTCAGAAATCCGCCTGCCTCTGCCTCCCAAGTGCTGGGATTAAAGGCGTGCGCCACCACAGCCCGGCTAGGTTTTTTTTCTTTAAGTGTGTTTAACCAGTGCTCTTTCTTGGTGTCTGATAACTTTGAACATTCTGGCAAATCAGGACTTCAGGCATGAGGCCAGCACTTTCTGTGCTCACCAACAAAGAAATAATAAGGATGTAAGAGCTGCTAGACTCACTCCAGGAGAAGGCATTTCGAGTTTAAAGCCCAAGCCATTTATTTCCTATCTCCTTTTGGTGGGTTATTTGTTTGTTCATTTGTTTGTTCTAGGAGTGTGAGCTAAGCTAAGCTGGTTTTGTTTGCTTCTTCCTATCGTGGTAATGAGTGGAAATCTTTATTCCATCCTTCCCTGCCTAAAAGGAGAGGCAAGGAGATTAGCAGGTGTGTTTCCAGCCCTGTGGCAGGGGTGACAGTGACTGATGGTTCCAAAGCTTCCGGGTTCCCTCCTCACTTTTCAATATGATCTCCAAACTGTTCCTTCATAAAATGTGACCTTCTAGCAGAACATCAACCCTTTTTTCATCTTTCTTGACACTTTCATGGAACCATAAAATACTATTCAACTGAATACTTAGTGGTGGAAGGTGGCATATTATTTGGGATTTTCTGGTTTTTTTCTCAATATAGAGAGCCTTGTGGCACTAAATAAAAATGCCACTGTGTAAAATGGAAAGGCTTTCTGTCACAAACGTTTTTAAAAATTCATGAAGGTCTGAAGATTTGGTTTATCTTTTCCTCTTTCTATGATTTATGCATATTTAATGCTAGTCTCAATGTTTGCAACATGAAGAACCTTTTCAAATAAAAAAAATGGCAATTGAATTTCATTTGAAGAAAAATTCCAACCATGGCAGTTTTTAAATGACACAGCTTATTACTCTTCCTATGTTCAAGGGACATAGAAAAGTTTGTTTTTCCCAGTGACTTCATTGTTGGGATGTCAGTTTACCTGACTATTGGGTTATGACAACTGTTTCTCATATCATCGGACACTTTTCATTGGACAGTAATCATGTTTACATGGGAGCAATGGCAGAAAGAAGAGTGCGAGCAGCCCTCACCTCTGAACCATTGGGTTTGTTCATGTGTCTGATTTGGGTTCTGAACCGCTGGGTAGCCTGTGGTTTCAGAAACATCTTTAGGCAGAAGACAGTATTCAAGTTTTACTATGGATGACTCATAAATAACAATAATGAAATCTACTGCAGATGAAAGAAAGAGAAGGGAAGTCAGAGCAAACATAAAGGGTGTGTGTGTGTGTGTGTGTGTGTGTGTGTGTGTGTGTGTATGTGTTTTAATAAAACAAACCATTGTGCATAGGGACAGAGGTATGGACCTTTTAAGCCTTGGAGGACTAATCAACTGGTAGGAATAGAGATGAAGGCCCTCCATACTTTTGTTTTAGGAGATAGGCGGACTCTTTCTAAAAGGACTAGACTAGGTTACTCATATTCCACAAAGTAAGTGAAGTCTCAGATGGTAAGAAGGAATTAATAGAAGGCCTAGTGGGTCTGGACAGTCTAGCTTCTGCCTGCCTGTCCATCTTCCTTGTCCCTGAGTTCCCTCCCTTTATTTCTTTTCATGTGTTTCCATTTTTTCCCTATGGGGTTATTCTGGAGCACCTGCACTGGGCCAGACATGGGGCCTCCAGAAATGTGATCAGCTTGTCATAAAATAAAGGAAACTATAACTTTTTGTCTGCTAAAAATAATAACAGACCTGTAAAAAGTATCAAGAGAGAAAGAGAAATAGAAGGTACCAAGAGCCTTCTCTATTATTTTACTCCCTCCTATCTATTTTACCCCCCTTCTTGGTCACTGTGAAGACCCATTAATATGTGGCAGCCTATCCACAGAACAGCCTCAACTCAAGGCTGTGGTTTATATAGCCACATCTGGGGATTTTCTCATTGTGAATTTGGTTTTGTTCCTTTGATTAATGACATGAATCATCCTGATATGTCTATCACCTTATTCCCTCCTCAGACAATTGGGAAGAAGTTACCTCCAGCTACATCAACTCCAGACCCAGTGAAGACAGAAATGGACAGCAGGACAAAGAGTGAGTTTCCTTAATTACCCAAAATCCCTATATACCTCTGAAAGCTTGTACATCTCTATTAAAAAACACACAAATGTGTCTCCTTAGATCTTCTGTGAGTAGACTGGCAGCACAAGATAGAATCAGAATTCTTCTGTGGTTTTCATTTGGGCGGTTTCATTCTTTCCTGCCACGTGCTTTGTGCCAACATGCAAAGCTAGAGTTTGTCCATATTGGCACAGTTTAGGTGGCCGAAGGCCTCAAGAATGCTAACTAAAGCACATCAGGGATCCCTGGATCTTTCAGGAACAGCCACTAAACTAACATTACTTTTGTTTCACTTATGCTGGACTCCTCAAGACATCTTTAAAAGATTTTTTTTATTTCTAATAATGTGTATGCAAGTGTATTTTTATGGAGATATATGCACACAAATGCAGGTGCCTATGGAGATCATAGGCATGGGAGTCCTGGTAACTGGGGCAATTGTCAACTTACGAACCACCTGATGTAGGTATGTTGGGATCTGAACTCCAGTCCTCTGGAAGAGCAGTGCACACTCTTAACCACTGAGCTATCTCACCAGCCCGACATCTTTGCTTGAATACCTCAACATATTTCTATAGCAACTTTCAGACCTATAGAATACCTTTGTGTAGATATTTCAGGCAGCAGACCCAAGTCTTTTAGAAGGATTAGGTGAGTAGATTAGAAAAGATTAGTTTCATTTTACAACAATGTGATCCAATAGAACTATCACATGAACCAGTATATGATTTAAAAATTTTTGGAGACCACATTAAAAATAGAAGCTAATTTTAATATATTGTATTAAAGTCAATATATGTACATACAGCCTTTTAAATATGTACTCTCTGTAAAATTATTTAAAAGATGCTGTACTCTTTCTCAGTGTGCTATCCTCACAGTGGCACATATGGTTTGCATGTATTATGTATCTCAGGTATCTCAGTTTAGAGTAGCAGCCACATTTCCTAGTGCTCAGGAGTCACATGTACCTATTGGTGACCACGTTGGACAGTCTATTTAAGAATAATACTGAATGAAGCCCTTGACAGAAAACCATAGCTCTCAGAGAGATAGTCTCTGCTGAGCCAAACATGAGTGAGCATGGCCTGGGAACATGCATTTAGGTTGATCTGCGTGACATGTTCCAATATAGAGACAAATTACATGAACTAATTTTATAGCCACAGAACAAAAGAAACTCATAAATCAAGGCTTTTACAGAATACTTCAGTGGGAACAGCAGGTTATGGGCAAAAGCAGAAGTCACTACTATAGGTTTTAAATGTTCTCTGATGACATTCTTAGCTTTTGGTTTGCAAAATCTTAGAGATCTACTAAATATACTTTCCAAAGGCTTTACCTGATACCGAGGTAGGTGGTAAATGGTTATTAAGAGGAATGAAGATAGATCAAGACAATTTTGACTCCCAAAGATTCGTACCATTCTATCTCTTCAATCAACATTTGAAAGTCAGTCAGCCTTGTAAAACCTTCAAGATACATGTGGCTTCTTTTTCCTGGGAACTTCAGTTCATTGGGTCTAAGATGGGCTCCTTGGACTAGGTGATATACACCGTTGCAGATACTCAGCTACCTAAAGCATGTGGTAGAATCCTGCCTTTAGCGCATACCTTGTTCAGTCCTATAAATAGCAATGAACCACATCTATATGCCTGGCTCTTCCAAAATATCATGGTGGTAGAATTGATTACTTGCAAAGAAGGGATTTTATAGAGACTGGTTGGAGTATTTTGCATTAGAGTCCTCGGAGGACCAGCTATTATTAGTTACTGACATAGCCTCAGACAGATAGCTTACTTTAATTTCTCTGGCCTTTATTCTCATGATCTGCTTTGTGTATGCAGTCAGAATGTTGCACTAGACAAAGAAAGGACCTTAGTTGTCTCCCAGCATCTTCATCCTCTCATTCGGTCCTGAAACCTTTAGCAATCAGTCTAGAAGGATTTTCTACTCCAAAATATTGATCAGGTCTAGAAGGATTTTCTACTCCAAAATATTAAGCAGCCTAATGGGAGAGACAAAAGGGAGAATAATTCTATTAGAAAATGTGATATTGATGGGTATTAATATTAATATGCTTGTGGGTAGGCATTAGGTCAGCAAGTCCTTGAGGAATTTGTTGTTTACTATTGGGCATTTTCCATGGATTTAGGGATAAGAACTTTGACAGTTGAATTTTACTGTATACATTTTCCCTTTGGCTTTCCTTGCCAAAAGTAAATTTTACAGTAATTGCTCTCCTATGATGGCCATTTAGTGTAATTCCTTCAACCTTTGGACCAGTTTCCTGTTTCTGGATCCTGATGCCACATCTGTGTTTAGGTAGAAGGTTACAGAGTGTTGGGCAATCTTTGGAAATGACCTGGAGTTTAACATCCAGGCAGCCTGCATGCTTCTTCCTTTTGACCTAAAATAGAAACCTATGGCAAAGGATGCCCGGCAGTACAGAAGAGAGCTGTTTCTTCCTGCCAGCTGTCTCCTCAGCACATTAAGCCACAGGCCCACATCAGGATTCAGAGTTATGATGACTCAAAAATACTCATGTGAGTTGGTATTTTTTGAGTGATCCAGATTTATTTAAGCAGGGAACATTCTTCCCACCCTACACCCAAACAAAAGACTTTCATGATGCTGAAATTCATCAGCAGCTCATGCTGGGGAACAGATTGCCATAATTTTCATAACAAGAGGAAAACTATCTAAATATTCATAACAAAGTGCCTTGAGGTGCCTTCAGCCTATCACATCTGGTATCTCCCTTTTTCTTATTACAATTGGTACAGATTTGTGATCTCTGTAAGTTAGAAAAAATAGCCCCAAAGACAGGCCGTCTTAGCATCTTTCTGAACTATTCAGTATTATAGATGCAGAAGACTGTAGATCAGTGGTTCTTATCCTGTGGGTCACAATCTCTTTGGGGTCAAATGACCCTTTCACGGGGATCACATATCAGATATCTGCATATCAGATATTTACATTATGATTTATAACAGTAATAAAATTAGACTCATGACTCTTACACAGGGGTTGCATATCAGATATCTTGTATATCAGATATTTACAGTGTGACTCATAACAGTCGTAAAATTAGAGTTATGAAGTAGCAAAGAAAATAATTTTATGGTTGGAGTTCACCACATGAGGAACTGTATTAAAAGGGTCACAGCATTAGGAAGGTTGAAAACCACTGCTCTAGATGAACAAGTAGGTTTGGAATATCTGGATAAAGTATGATTGGAGGTACAAGTGGGCTGTTTTCCATGTTACAGCTCATTTACTTAGTGACTAGACATTTGTACCACCTCTGGGACCATTGACTTGCCTCTTGGAAATTATTATCTATAGTAGTGACATGAGATACTTCATTGGTACCATTAGATTGTTGATCCCTCTAGGTTTAGGACAGATACCATTTGATTTTCCCATCATGCAGCCCACAACAGTGCCATAGACTCACGGGATATACACTGAGTGGAGGTTGAACAAATGGAGACTTTTAAATGACTTCTGACATTGCAGGGTTTTTTTTGCTCACTTCCTCTACCCAAATCTCACGCATACTCTGCCTGGGGATTTGGACACATCTCATATGAAGCACATCTCCTCTTTATCCACTGATGTCTTTTTGTCTACCAGAGCCCTCATGTTCAATCTCCCCAAAGACCCCTCTCTTCCTAGACCCCCAGTACATCTGTTCACTGGATTCAGAGTGAGGGCCTTCCTATGATGGGACCCAGCTACCTAGGTTGTTGAAAATCGACCTTTCAACTTCAGTCCTCTTAAGAGAAGAAAGGCTTCCTGTTTTCCTGATGGCTGGCCTTTCTCCCAAAGTCTCCAAGCTTTTCATCTGGGCAGACAAAGCTGAGGATGAGAGAACAGTGCTCCAGCCTCTACTCTGAGCTAGAACAGAAAGGCTTTGCTTCTCAGGTTTTCATTTTATTCTTTTGAAACAATGCTTCTTTTTTAAACACAAAAGTGAAAGGGTGTTCTAATTAATGCTTGGGACATAATTGAAAAGACAAGTTCCCAGCAGTGTCTAAGATCAAAGGCAATTGAACAGTCAGCTTCTTCGTAAGGGAGGCTGTTGGGTTGGAATTGACAAATATGGTAATGTACACTTCAGGTTTCATTTCCATGTCTGAATTCAGTCTGAATGTAGATTGAATGTACTTACATGTGGGCAGATCATTCTTTATCCTGGGAACTGTCCTTTGTATATCACAGTGTCTTTAACAGCCTCCCTGCCCTCTGTTCAATAGATGTCAATAGAACCTGTTCCTATCCTGTTGTAGCAAACAAAACTGTCTCAAGGTATTGCCAGTATCCCTTCGAAAGCCTAACTTGTTCTGTATTTTGTTACTATAGTAGAAAACCACAGACTGAAAAGTTTATAGGTGGTAGAAATCTATTTGCCTCATGGTTCTGGGGGCTAGACGATTAAAGGAAACGTGTCTGGTGAGGGCTGTTGAGATTTTATAACATGGTGAAAAGTATCCCATGGGCCAGAAAGAATAAGAGGTTGGAAATGTACATCAGTGGGTAAAGTACTTGTCTACTATACACAGGACACTGGATTCAGTTGCTAGCAGTACATAAAACTGGTATGGTGGTACATGTCTTTGTAATTACAGCACTCTGGACGTACAGATAGAAGGGTCAGAAGTTCAAGGTCATCCTCGGCTATATATGATTTGAAGCCAGTCCAGGATACATGAGATATTATCTTAAGCAAACAAAACATGCTGGCAAGAGGGCTTAGTGGGTAAGAATGCATGCTTTGCAAGTATAGGTGCGTGAGTTTAAATCTCCAGAACCTATATTTAAAGTCAGGTATGGTTGCCTATTCCAGTAAACCCAGTGTTGGCGAGCAAAGATAGGAGGATCCTGGGAGTTTAGTAGTTCAGATAGTTCTCTAGCCAGCCAGCCTACCTAAAATAGTGGTCTTACGATTCATTGAGAGACCCTAGTCCAGCAAGTCAAAGAGCAGTAGAAGACAATACCCAACATCCTAACCTAGTCTCTGTATGCATGTTCATGGGCATACGTACCTACACGTTCATATGCATGTACTACAAACACAAACACACACACACAACACACCCCACATACCACATGCATATACACATAAACGAAAAAGATTGAACTCATAGACTTTAGCCCTTTTATGACCAGAGTTAATCCATTTATGAGAGTAGAATCCTCATTACTTAAAAACTTCCAAATAAGCACCATCTCCCAACATTCTTGTATTAGTAATTAAGTTCACAAATGCACGGTCTTTGGAGGACTTATTTACACAGCAGAGCCCCAGGTTTGAACTACTAGTGTATTTGTATAGTAAGTTCTATTAGAGTGTTATTACAACTACCCTCTTCCTTGATGCACAATTGACACTCATTTATTGACTTTTATAGCAAACCTAATACATATTTGACCCCTCCTGCTGCTCCCAGGTGCTCAAAATATGATCCAGAGCTGGAGAGCCTATCTAAATATACCATGCAGCACAACCAGCCCCAGTACCACTACTACATTGGTCCATCCTCCCAGTCCCTGCTATTACCAGACTCCTAGTACAGCACAACACTAGACAGTGATTCTCACAGTGTGTCTCAGGGATAGTAGCAGCAAAACCAGCCTGGAGACCTTGTCCAAAATGCAAATCTGCTGGGCCTACCCCAAGTCAGACATAAGGGTGGGGTCAATGAGCCCTATGGGGTCTTCAAGCCCTATGTCTGAGGCCATTGCCCACTCAATTATGAGAACCTCAGACTGAGACCAGGATGTTTTAAGCTTCCCTGGTAATGGGAATTAGCAGAGTTCTTATTTCATATATAGAGTCCTCATCCTACCAAGACTTGAAGACTCAGATACCAGGAAAGGGATCTAAGAAGTTATGTGAGCAGATGTCCCACACAGCTTTGACCATGGGCAATGGCTGTGAACTCCACAAGACCTGCCTCTCTGGTCAGTTCCCTAGAGCACTGTAGAAAATTCAGTGCCATTTTATCTCCAAAGGACAGGGTTCTATGTGTCTGACAATGGAGGTGATTATCCCATTTCTGACATTCTGATGCTTTGAGCTGACTGTGTGGCTCTCATCCCTTCCCTGCTGTCGCATTGTCAAGAGCTAGATTTATGCATGTTTCATTTCTGCCACTTAATTGTAAGATCCCTGACAGCCAGATACTAGTCTTGCTTACCTTAGTCGGTTGTCCATAGAGAGATAGAATACCACCCCTACACATAGTCCCAGATTATTAAAATCTCTGAGAATGAAAAGGTTTTAGTGTTTGTAGGGTGATGAAACCTGTTCTTGGCTGACATAAACCTGTATGTTATTTATTTCTCTTACTTAGGGTGATACAGGTCATCCATTTGCTACAGAATTTTAATGATTTGGCATGATAACATAAGACCCCTAGTAGTAGGTGGTACATATGATAGGGCATGTGAAGCATATTTCTTTGAAATTTTAAATAAGTCTGTTCTTAGGAGTTCTGCTTCTAAGATACTAGTAGTATCTGATTCTAAGTATCTGATTAGTTCTGATTCTAAGATACTAGTAGTATCTTAGATAATACTTATCCATTGAAGGGCAGAATTACGATGTTAAGGGAAGTCTGCATCACTGAGTTGGTACTGTGTGTGTGTTTATGCACATGGGTGAGATGTGCTTATTTGTGTTTGTGTGTGCCTGTGTGTGTGCATGCGTATGGGAGTCAGATCACAATACTGAGTGTCTCCCCTAGTTACCCCACCTTTCTTTTTGAGACAGAGTCTCACTGACCCTAAAGCTTACCATTTCAACTAGACTGGATGGCCAGAGAGTCCTCAGGATCCACCTGTCCCCACTACTACCCCTAGCACTCGGTTTCCAGGCAGGTACATGAGACTTGCTCAGCTTTTATGTGAGTGTTGGTTATCTGACTTAGGTCCTCGTGCTTATCTTATACAGCAGGCATTTTTCCCATTGAGCATCCCCCTAGCCCTTGATACTGTTTCTTTTATAGTGTCTCGAGGGAAAATGAAACCTCAGTTTTAGACATGACCTGATCCCTTGCACTGCTGCCACAAAGCTCTGGAGAGCTTTCTTTCTACCAGAGTCTGGGTACACAGGCTCCTAATCTTTATAGGTTGAAAGTGAGCTCAGAGCACCTTCAGAGGTTGAAAGTGAGCCTAGTGAGTGTTCTGGAGTTAAAGTTATATCCGCATATGTATGTGTTCAGATTGCTAACATATTTATTTTGTTTATTCTGTTTTTATTTTGATTTTTTTAAGCAGAAGGATTTTGGGTTATTTGTTTAAGGTGGGTTTTTTCTTTAATCCATTATGAAACTAGATGGAGGGAATCATGGAATGTGAGCATGTGAGTTCAGTTCCTTTAATGGTTTGTTTTAATAACATGTAAATTTCCCAATGTCTAGAGACTGAAATAATGTTTTAGGGAGAGAGAGGATGAATCATACTTGCTGTTCTTTGTGATTCTTACTTGAGCAAGTTTCTTAAAAATTTGAAAGCTGCCCACATGTGGTGGTGCACATCTGCAAGCCCAGCACTTCAGAGGCTGTTAGGAGAATCAACACAAAGTTCAAAACCAACTTGGACTATATAGTAAATGTGAGGTTTGCTTAGGTTATATGAGATCCTCTCTCAAAAAGCAAAGAAGGCTAGCATGGTGGTTCACTGAGTAAAAGTGCTTGCTGCCTACCCCGAAGCCACAGGGTCTATCCCTGGGGATCACAGGGTAGAAGGAGAAACCAACTCTTTCCACTTATTCTCTGACCATCGTATGTGGTCAGCTCAGCACACACACACACACACACACACACACACACACACTTTCTTGCATACATATACACAAATGTATGAATGGGTGATAGATAGATAAATGCAATTAAATTTAAAAAGTAAAAAAGCTTAGAGCTGGTAATTAAAGTGGCATGAATAACTCGATCTGGGAGTAACGTGGAGGGAGTCCATGAACCTTCTTGTGCTGTGTACACTTTCTCTACTCTCTGAAATGTGTTTGTATGGTTTGTTTTGTTTCATTTCTGGAAAGAAAAAGTCTTTTCTTATCAGATTATCTAAAGACTAAGACAAAAGCTCTCAGAAGAAAGTTAGGAATCTAGACTTAGGTTAGCTAATTCATTGACATATTTTAATCATTCAAGGAAAAAGTAACAACAAAGTCATTTCAATTACTATATAAATTATGCCTTTCTACTTATGTGTAGATCTATTCCTACTTGATTTCAGACTATCTACATCAATCAAATTAATGAATTAATGGAAAATACCTGCTTGCAAAAATTAATTTTAGCCCTTTCTTCTTTATCTGTTTGCTACTTATTTAAAACTTAGAGTTTTTTTCATGTCCAAAAAGGATTTAGAATTATCCTTTTCTTTTAAAGCATTTTGTTTTTGGACCATTTTTCTGCATGAACATGACCTTGCCATTCTGTAAAACAGGGTAGCAGCACCCCTTACCATCAATTGATGTGTGTATTTGTCTTGTCCTTTGGCATTCTTCACTTCCATGTAAGGACAGGAAGTTCTGCTTGGTCTTATTTGTATATCATAGGCTCAGACTCCAGAACTAGTTGGCAGTGTCTTTTGCATGGTAGTGGTCAGAAAATGTTTGAATTGAAATAGGGGACAGCATACAGTAGGTTTACTATCACACTTTTGAAGTTAGTAGTGATTTTGCATATGTATTTATTTTTGAACAAGTATCTTAAAGCCACTGAAACACAAACCAATGTGTTTTTATTTTATGATACTACACAATGGCTAAATGCTATTTAAATGGCTAAAATGCTTCATAAGTAAGGATAACTTTTTAAAAAAAATACATCATAATTAAGTATGAGTCTACTGGCTGCCACATTTGCCTAGAAGTGGTTGTGATTGGAGTGTTGAAATGCCATTGCTGGAAAGAACATAGGTCTAACCTATTATGGTACTGTGTGATCTGAGAACATCAATGATATGCTTTTGAGGGCCTAAGTAGGAGCTGGAACAACTTAGTTCTCTAATTAGAACAGCATTGTTTTGAGTTGTTTAAACTTTAAGATTTGGACTACACTTAAATGTGTGTAAGATGTTCTGCTGAAGATAGCTAAACTAACCTCTCATCTCCTTGGCTGGTTTCTGATTTTACACCTGATAGCACTGTGTTCATCCAGAGCTACAATGTCATGTAGCTGGATGTCGTCTCAGGTCAAGCAGTCCACAAAAGTCCAGCTGGGACCGAGCCCAGTTCCAAGTGTCCTGACTCCTGACCCAAAATTCTGTCCTTTGAGGGTTCCACTACTTCTTAGGTATCACTCAATGATTATCAAGAAATATGCAAGAACTCTGTGTCAGTTCTGGGAATGCACATAGGCACCCAAGAGGAAAATGCCACACCGGGCATTGCTTGAGCATATATATGACCTCAAAGCTCCTCCACAGCGACACATTTCCTCCTGTAAGTCCACACCTCTTCCAACAAGGCCACACCTTCTAATAGTGCTACTCCCTAGGGACCAAGCATTTCAATACATAATTCTATGGGGACCAAACCTATTTAAACCACCACAGTCCTATTCTTTTCCTTCTCCCAACTTCTCCCAGATCCTCCCCATCTCCTGGTCCATCCAACTTTATGTCCTTTCTCTCTTTAAAATCAAAACAAAAAATCATGGAGTCTGTTTTGCATTGGCCAACTACTCCTGGACATGTGACTTGCCCTGGAATGTGGTTGATATACACAATGTTATGTCATTGAAGAAAACTGATTTTTCCCTTTGCCAATGTGTATCACTTGCAAATTGCTTCTTGGTTAGGGGTGGGACCCCATGTCTACTTTCCCCGTCTCAGTGCTGGGACCCTGTCTGTCTTGAACCTGTGCATGTCCTATACTTGCTGCCACAGTCTCTGTGAGTTTATATGTGCATAGGTCCTGTTGCATTTGTCAGACACTGTTTCCTTGGAATCATCCACCACCTTTGTCTCCTACAATCTTCCTACCTCCTCTTCTGCATAGACCCTGAGCCTTGAGAGGAGGCATTTGATGAAGACATCCCATTCAAGACTGAATGGTCCTTAGTCTCTCGCTCTCTATACATTGTCTAGTTGTGATAATAACCATATGCTTTCTCTGTGTTAATAACCATATGCTGCAAGAAAAGGCTATGTAGATGGAGGTTGAAACAGACGTTGATCCATGGATATACCTGTATGTCATTAGGAGTCATTTTAGAACATTAGTATTTGGTTTTCCCCTAGTGCCCATGACCTATCTAGTCTTGTGTTTTTGACTACTTTAGCAGTGTCATATGCATTCCATCTCATGGAGTCGGTCTTATATCCAATGGTTAATTACTCCCATAACATTTGTACCACAATCCCATCAGTATATCTTGCAGGAAGTCTTGGCTATTAGGTCAAAGGTTTTGTAGCTAGACAATAGTGATGACTATATTTCTCCGTTGGAAGAATGCACAGTACCTTCCAGCAGCATGAACTCTAGAAGGGTAAAAGTTCTAGTTGTGCACCAGTTCAGTAAAATAAGTAACTGTTGTCCTCATCAGTACCACCTTCCCTTTGGATTGGGGAGAACAACCAGTGGTCTTGGCAATAGCTTGTGATACTTGGAGGGGGACACGGTAAGAACCTTTTGGCCAATGACTCAACAAGATGTAATTCAAGTTGTACTTGGTGGCATGAGATGTTTGGATGGGGCATTGTCTCCCTCATTATAAATGTCCATTGGTGTTAGCTGTTCCCCCCCATGTTCCTTCCTTTACCTACTCTCTCATCGTCTTCCCCATTTAATCCTCCTATTCTAGTTTCTCTTTTATCTCTTTATAGCAGTGTAGTCTATTTCCCCCTCCTTTAAACTTATTAAAATCCATTTTTTTATGTAGAAGATATATGTTTATCTTAGCTTACAGGGAATTTGTAAGTATAAGATAAAATGGCCCTGTGAAATAAAGGCACGTTAGTTCTTACTTAGCAATATTTCCATTGTGGTGATTACAGTGGAACTCCACAGCATACTCTTATAGGCTGTGCCCTGAAGTCAGAAGGTAAGTGATGAAGGAAACTGAAATGACATAGTAGGAGGCTTCTTTTTGGTAGAGAGTGATGGTGAGGGGGGATTTTGCACTAAGAAAAACATTGAGATAATTTGTATCAAGTTTCTTCTTGTTAGTATGCTTCTGTTTTGAGTGACTACCTACCTACTGGATCACAAAAGAGTGAAAAGCAATTGGGTTGCTAAACTGTATGGCAAGAGGTTCAGAGCAAAGGACCTCCTGAAGCTGATGAATTTGAAAGGTAGCTCAATACCATCAAGACTTAGAATCATTTTCGGGGGGGGGGGCTTTTTTTTATAATGTTCACAAATGATTACAATAGTGTCAAATGTTATCTTGATTTCCAACAATGATAAAACTGTGTTAGAAGCCTCAAGGTAGCAGGTAGATTGGTCCCAGTGGTAGAGTCTTCAACTAGCATACCCCTGGCTCTAAGTTCTATCTATAGCACTGCAAACAAAACAAAATGATCAAAGGCAGGCAACTCTTTGCCTTACATCTATAGGCAACACAATCTAGTAATGCCATCTCTAACATTTCCTTTTATAGATTTCATTGACTAGAAGATCATGTCTTGCCCCTAAACAAGTCAGCAACAAAGAGGAGTAAGATAACATTATTTGTCTATAGCCATGCCATCTTAAATATGCATGATTTCAGAAGCTAAGCAAGATTGGTCCTCATTAGTCCCTGGAGAGAAGATTAACATTACTTTCCTGGACAGAATAGACCTGAGCAAATGAGGATTCTGTCAAGTAGGACATGAAGGGCTGGGAATGGCTGCTGGAAAGTTAATCCAGAGTGGTTGATCACATTTTTTATTAACCTTTTCACATGGTGTGCTCTTTCTTTGTTGGTCATGAATAACTGATATTCTTTCAAAAAAAATCTATGATTTTCATAGAGTTGGGATTTTGCAGGACAGTTCTTCAATAATATTGTGTGTTCATGTTTGAAGTTTTGAGGTTGAGAAGTCATATTTCACTAGCACAGTCAATTGGAAAATTGGTGAAGAGTTGTCATTATCCAATTTAAAAATGTTTAACTCCCCCCCCCTTTAGAACATCTAACCATTTTGGACTTGGGAAAGTTTTACTATTTCTAATTAAAGAGAGATGGTATAAAACATACTAGGGACAATTTAATTGACACTTAGGCATAGAGTTGTAAGTTATGATGTAGATGCAGGAAAGAGCCTAAGTCTTAGGAAATATCTGAGAATATTCAAACAGAACCATGAGACTTTTGGACTCTGCTGGAGAATATAGTAAATGTCTGTTCTAGAAGGTACTAATTTCCTTGAGTTTTTCTTTCTATCTTTTGTCCTGAGTCATGAAAACTTGGTTTGCCAGTCTTCATTTCCCAAATCCCTTACAAAGGGTTTCACTGTCTTCTTACCTGATGCTTTTTGATAGAGCTAATTTAAAATCAGTAGTATCTACTCAGTAATATTTAAATTGATTTTGAATTAGCAGTGAGGACTATATATTCTCTTACTTATAAACAGCTCCATCAATGAACAAGTGTGCTTGTACAAAGAGACCATGAGCTATACATAAATTAGTTCACTCATGCCACACAGAGATTCATAAAATCATTTTGGTGCTGTATAGTTCTGAGCTAGGTCATTTGCATATACAATATGGCTGTGTAGTTTGGTGTTCTAATGGAACTCCCAAAAGTGGTAGTGGGGGGTGTCTCTGACTCTTTCGCCTGGTATTGAGACCTTTTCCCTTCTACTGGGTTGCCATGTCCACCTTTCATATGAGGGTATGTGCCTAATCTTACTGGATTTTGTTATGCCATGTTTGGTGATATCCCTGGGAAGCCTGTTCTTTTATTTGAAGGGAAATGTAGGAGAAGTTGTTCTAGGGAAGAGGGAAGGTGGGGGAGGGACTGGAAGAAATGGAGGGAAAGAATGTGATCTATAAGAAAAGAATAAAAGAAAAAAATTGGGTAGTATTCGTTGGCTGCTTGTGGTTGACATTTCTTACATGCAAATACATTGGTATTTATCTCTTAATACATCATGTAAGAGACAATTCCTCATTGTTTTATTTGCTATGCTAGCTTTATAATAGACATAATAGACATAAAGGCCCCATTTCTGATTGTGTAATATGTGCAATAAAGCAATGAGAAAAAAATCTTTAGAAAATATCAGATAGTTCACATTTTCTTTCTCAAGATGAAGAAAAATCTTTTGCCTTTCTATCCGAGAAAAGCAAATAATCCCATGGCATGCAAGGTGTCCTATTATTCATGAGGGTAAAATGCAGAGATAAATATGCATGAGCCTACCATAAGCACTCTTGGATCTCTTTCGGAGGGTGGCCCCTTATCCAGCCATAATATTCTATTGAGCATGTCTTTTTCTTGAGGTCAATGTGTCAGGGAGCACCTTCAATTGGGTCAGCTCATTAGATGAAACACCTTAAAGGTTATATTTTCTGTTCTTCTTACAGCCAAGGATTACTGCAAAGTAATATTTCCATATGAGGCACAGAATGATGATGAATTGACAATCAAGGAAGGAGATATAGTGACTCTCATCAATAAGGTAAACAAGAGTTTTTCCTCCCACCTTCTAAACTGTGAAGTGCTGTGAAGTATGTATAAACTATAAGTTTTCATTTTAGCCATTGTATTTTGTTTTGACAAAGAATCTTGTTAGATAGCCCGAGCTGGTTTTGAACTTACCATCTTTGTGTTTTAGCATCCCAAGTGCTGAGATCACAGACATAACCATTATGCCTGGCTTGTTTTAGACATTTTAACACTCCGTTTTATGGTCTTGAACTTGTGGGAAATTTTTGCATCTTTCTTTTTATTCAGGTGAAGTCCTGGCAAATAACCTACTTGAGAATTCAATAGATCTTTGTGTACCTCAGTCAGGGCCACCTGCACATCTACATGACCCTGAACAAGAGTCTGTCCTGGAAGGAATGACCCAGAAGGCAGGTTACTTAACTGTGGGTTCTGCCTTCTATAGTGGCCAGGCTGAATGGCCTGTGTCATTAGGGACTCAAGAAGAGGCTCTTAAAAGGCTGGTCATGCCTCACAGGCAGCAAAACCTTAAAGAATGTTTGCTATTCAAATCAAAGACAGATAGAGTACCTGAGAGAATTTTGCTTGTCTTGTTTGGGCTATAAAGGTTGGATGATTTTATTATCATTTCAGCCAGAGCCTTGTAAAGACCCGGAGAGCGGTAAAATCTATGTGAAGCAAAGCAGTTTGCTAAGGTCTTGACCACACGCTGTTTCTCCTTTCATGCAGTGCTACTCACCATGCTGGTAGCTAAAAAGTCATATTAGTCAAGTGGTTCCTAGAACAAACAGTGCTTTTCTCTGAAGTACAGGGATTTTATGATGGTTGAGTACAATGAGAAGCCAGACAGTCTTCAAGATGCAGAAAGTAGTTTTTTTTTAATCCAGGTGAGTAGCTGGGAACACATTAGTCACTCTCTACATGCCAGAATGACTTAGATATGGCCACAGTCACCTGAGCTCTTAGGGGATGGGGAGCATTGTCTGTCTAAAGGATGCATGATGCAGGGAGCTGGGAAAGGGAACAGAGAATTGAAGTGGGGAAAGGCCCTGTGGCTGTTAGGAAGAGGAGAGGGGACTGCTGTGGTGTCCCCTGTTGCTACCCCTAGATGCCAGTGAAAGAAGTGCTCCAGAGCTCCAGATCTTTAAAAGCTTTTCAACCATCTAGTGATTATTGGTTTTTGTTGTTGTCATTGTTTGTTTGTTTGTTTGTTTGTTTGTTTGTATTTTAGGGAGAACGCTGACCCTCTCATGGACAGTGTAGTTTATATGTAGTATACAGAACAACACTACAGCTATGCAGACACCTTTCTGAAACAATAAATTCTTCCCCCTTCTAAGAACTCGTCTATCTTTTTAACCTGTGAGCTCCCTTCTCCCTCACTTAGTTCAGTGTAAGTCTGTGGGTGTTGAATGTGGCAGGAGGAGAGGAGAGGAGGGGAACAATGCTCTCCTTGCTCCTCTCTGCGAGAGGCCGTTCTCATTTCTTAACAACCCCCCCCAAAGGAGGCGGCTCTCTGCTACATAGTACATTTCCTATTTTTAATCAGTCCTGTAACCAAACAAGTGGGATAAGTAAGTTGTTAAATGGGCGTGAAGCATAATGCAAATACTTTAATAATTAGTACTGATAATTGGTTTTAGTCATGCAGGGAAAGGAATAGAGCACGTTCCCCTTATACTGACAAAGAATCAGGGAATTAAGTAACTGCCATTCTTTGCAGTAGGGAATGGACTCACTGTCTGTATTTCTGTTTTGGTTTTAGAGGGAGGGGGAAGCCTCTTAATTGAAAACCCAGTGTGTTAATAGCATTTATGATGGTTTGAGAAAAAGGAATACTACCTTGGTTTCTCTTTTTTACCTGAAGATGCTAATTTTCACTTTAAGCTTCTATCCTCCGGGCCTCACCACTGGCGTACATTCTGTCCTGAATGTTTCAGCCTATGGTCCAGTCTCATAAAAGGAATCTGATTTGGGTAAGGGAGAGCTTGGTCTGGACAGCAACTGCTACCAGCCCCAATCTTTTAATAGGTAACCATGAACAGGAGACTGTGTCCTCTGAGGGCTGCATCCTATTTCTCTGGATTCAAAGGTTAACGCACTTGGAAGTGGTTTGCTAACATAATGTGATGCTGCCAGCTCCTCTATTGCACATTTGTACTCCCGGCTGAGAATATACATGCTATTTGGGCACTTCATCCCTAATTTTTCCTCCAAGGTCTCTTCCCACTTGACTTCCTGTATATGCAAGTGAGCCCAGGCTTGTTTTATTGGACTGAAAGATAGCCTGAGCCTCCTTCTCAGCCCCTGAGAAGTGCCCTGAGATGCTAAAGAATGGAGAGGTGCTTTCTTCTGCTCCACCACCCATCCTTAGCACCCCAACGTTGGGTATGAGGCTTGTCTCACAGGAGTGAATCTGCCTATAGTAACCATAATCCTAGCTATTGCCAACTTCCAGTCTGGCTTTTTCTTCTCAAACTTCAGCAAAAGGAACTGTGGGCTTTGGATTTACTGTTAAGGATGCATATTGTGACATTAAGTAGGTAAAGGTGGTTTTAAAACTCCACCTGCAATAGTTAAGAATTCACAGTGGGGTGGTTTTAGCAAGAATTTAGAAAGAAAATACACTACACTTTCTTTTGTCTGCTGCAAGTGGGAAAAAATGGATTCTGTGCCTGTAAAAAAACCTGCTGACATTATAGAGAAGTTCTTACCTCTTCTTTAAGTTGATGAGTCACCCAGAAATTCATTTAGATGATTATAAGCTATCATAAAGTGAATAGCTTCATCACAACTGGTTCAATATGCATTTTGATTTGCCTAGTTATTGTATCTGTGAGTTGAGGTTAAGGATCTGAAGTGTTACGCTCCACATTTCAGTTACATTTGCTATTTAAGTCTCCACTGTCCCCACATGCCGCAGATGTTTCCTTTTGCTGTCAGCCAAGGTGATTTCCTCTGCCCTGCTTTCAGCGCCATGGCAGGAGTCACAGAACAGGCGCTGGCCTCCTTTTCAGCTCTAGATTGTCATTTGCGTGGCTTTCTAGAAAAGGAATCAGACACATTTAGTGGGTGTATGAGAGCCCTCTGTGGCTCCTGAAATAAAGTGTAGAGACCTGGACTATTTGTGCCCCTGGACACTAGGATGAGATGTGGCAACCCAGTTTGCTTTTAGTTTATTTAAAAAGAAGGCTTGTGGATTTGGGAACATTTCTACTTGTGCAGAACACACCTGTGTTTAGGGTTTCTTTTTATTTCTAGTCCCTTAAAAATAGCTCCTGCGTCTGTGGTTCTGCCGCCTCCATGCCGCTTTCTGATTGATGTTCAGAATGTGTTCAGGAGGCTTTAGAGCCTCTGGGTGTGGTTTCTGGTTTTTTCTTTTCCATTTTTTATTCTATCTATCTATCTATCTATCTATCTATCATCTATCTATCTATCATCTATCTACCTATCTATTTATTTTGAGACAGGATCTCTCTGTGTAACAGTCCTGGCTGTCCTGGAACTTACTATGAAGACCAAGCTGGCCTCCAACTCTCAGACATCAGACTACCTCTGCCTTCCAAGTGCCAGAATTAAAGGCGCATGTCACTACTAACTGAACCATCCCCCTTCCCCTTTTTATTTAGAGACAGGGTCTCTTGTTGCACCGGCTAGCCTTAAACTCACTATGCAGCTGAGGCTGGTCTTAAATTCCTGATTCCTGCCCACCTTTGTTGCTAGAGTGCTGGGTTTACAGGCATGCCCCACAATACCCAGCCAGCCCTGGGTTTCTACCTGGAGAAGCTCCCTGGAGAAGGGCTAAGGGCAGCTTTAGAGAGCAAATTTATGGCTCCATAGCAAAGATAGCTGCTACTGGAGCATGTGCTTTCTTTTCTGTGACAGGCACACATTGAGGGTAGAATAAACTCTACTGGAACAATGACTGTGTTCTCAATACCTCTGCCCTGCCCTGAATTTAGGAGGAAGTGTTTCCTACTGACCCCTTAGAAAACAATGCTCATAAAATAACTTTCATGGATAGCCTGTTCCCCTGCCATGTACTCTTAATTGTTAGAAATCTATTTGAAAATATCAAAATTGAAAACATTGAAATCTGTGTTTAGGAATTCAATACTGTTGGCCAAAGTGGTGGGGATGACGGGAAGGGGATAGAGATAGATGATGTGAAGTATCACTGATGTTCATAGAAGAAAACCAGGATGTACCCTAACGAGAAAGGGAGAGCCATGGAACTACATAAAGGTAGTTGCCGGCATTGCTAACTACAAAAGTAAACCATGCTTCCTTGGATCATAAAGAATATGTTCTGATGCTCAGTGGCAGCAATTTTAATGTATTTATTTTATTTAATTTAGCCAATTTAATTAATTTGTACACTGTCTTCTTCCTTTTACAACCCTTATTCATTAATTCATTTACTGAAATCCAGTTGTGATGTGCCAGAAGCTATACTAGGTGATAGGCTTACAAAGGTGAACACAAGTTCCAAACTTGGAGGTTTGCTTTTTCCTAGTTCCAAGTATTTGGCGCTCAGCATACTGTAAAGTTGGAGTCAGAATTAAATGCTAACCTGCAAAGCTTCTTTCATTGCTACTTTAATATGTTTTCATGGATCCTTTTTTCCTCAGGCAATGTTTGCTGGAACATTTACTCCCCTCTAGATGAGCCTGCAGGGCCACAGGCTCTCAGTGCAGGATTCTGGGCAGCCATTAGCAAAAGTTCAGACCTCTCAGCCCTATTCTTTTCTCCTTAGGGGTCTATCCAAAGCGCAGCATCTTGCCTCTTCCACACAGCAGGCATGGGAGTCACATGGGATAATGAGTGTCCTTTCCACATCACAGAAGAACAAAGACCCAAAGTGTAGAAATAATTCTTTCAAAAACCTCCCCAGCAAGTCATCAGAACTGGAACAGGCAGGTCTTCTGGCCCCTGTCAAATGGTCTTGGGATACGGGGGCCAGACAGGGTGGTAACTCTGGACAGAGTTTATTCCCTGTGGCGTTGTCAGATGTTTGTGGTAGGTGCAGCTTAGCCAGGGATAACTATTATTCACTCACCAAGAAGCATCCAGTGTTGCTTGATAGCCAGAGCTAGCATCTGGAGTCTCCTTTTTAGTTAATGGTATTATTATTATTACTGTTATTATTATTATTATTAATCAGAACAACCATATTACCATGATATTGCCATGTTTCTGACATACTAGAATCTATCATTTTTCTAACATACTAGAATCTATCATTTTTCTAGCTAGCCAGTCAAAAAGAAAGGATGAGTCATTCAGAGCTAATGTCAATTATTTAGAAAATATTTTTATTCATTCTTTGAGAGTTTAATACAGCGTGCTTTGATCGTATTCACTCCAACCCTTCCCTAATTTACCACCTTCCCCTGTTTGTGTCATGTTCTAAAATCCCTCAATGCAAATTTCTTACTATCTAAATCTTCTTGGATATGTATGACCTCTTACTAGAGAGGCATAGCAAGAGCTACACTCTCAGAGAAAACCGTCTCTCCCTCTTCTAGTAGCTGACAAGTGCTAGTAGCCCCACAGCTTAGGAGTAGGTGGGGAAATTATGCATGAAACTCCTTTGCTGTGATTTAGTCTGGCTTGTACAGGTTTTGTACATGCTATTGCTGCTGCTGCGAGTTCATGTACACAGCTGTCATGCTGTGTCCAAAAGATAGTGTCTCCTTGGAGCCATCCACCACCTCAGGCTCTTGCACTCTTTCTGTCCCCTCTTCTACAAAGATCTCTAAGCCTTGGGAAGGGGACTGTGGTATATATTTTCCCTTATTGTAGAGAGAATATCCTGTGTATTATATGGATGTGACACCTGGCAATAATAAATCTGATGGCCTATGGCTTAGACAGGAAATAGGAGATGGGACATCTAAGAGGCAGAAAGGATTCTGAGATAGTACCAGGCATGGGGAAATTCACCCAAGATGAAGTGAGAGGGTGGACACATGGTACCTGAGCACAGATAACCAGCCATTCGGGAGAAAATAGATCTGAGTCTGAGTCTTATTTCTGGGAGCCTGAGACTAGAAGTAAGATCCAAGCCTAACTTCTACACTTATGGATAAATTATACCAAAGGCCTTTAAAAAAAAGAAATATGAAATCGTATTACTATAGAAACTTCAAACACACACACACACCCCTATAGAATCTTCTAAAATACACACAGATAGAAGGAGAGAGAGAGAGAGAGACAGAGACAGAGAGGCAGAGAGGCAGAGAGGCAGAGACACGGAGAGAGACACACACAGAGAGTTGAGATAACTTGTAACAATGCCCCTACTAGATAGCAGAGGCTGGCAAACAAAACATCCAATGCTATGACATTATTTTTTAAGACAGGGTCTCATGTAGCCTAGGCTCACATCATGTTCATTATGTAGGCAAGGTTGACCTTGATGCTCTTTTTACTACTTCCCAAGTGCTGGGATTATAAGAATGTAACACTATGCTTACTTTACATGGTGCATAGGATGAAAACAAGGGCCTTGTGAACATTAGGCCAGCACTCTACCAACTGTACCACACCCACACTCCCTAATGTCAGTTTTTTCTGTGTGTTGAGCAACCTCTCCATTTGCTGTCATCTGCTTTCTTTCCATAGAGTGTATTTCAGTGGTGTTCTTTTATTCTAGGTCTGGAGGTCGCAGCTCTTTGTTTGCTGTTACTATGACAATAAAGACAGACTCGGGGCTTGATCTTTCCGAGCCCTTCAATGATGACATGCTCTAATGTTTTAATGCCTAATGCCTTGTTTCCCCTTCCTCCACTCCTTTTCATTGGCCCATTAATTAACTGAAATGTCTATGTTCAGGGAAGATGTTTTTAGCCACCCCCCCTGCTTCCTACAAGAAGTAAGGTTGCTTTGACAGATGTAAGTAGTCCCAGGGATCGTAGGAAAGATCTTTAGTTTGGTATAAAAAGCCACTCAACTAAATAGATTGCTGGCCTTGACCCTTTCTCTTAGAATTGCTGAGGCTTTTAGCAGAGCTAAAACGCTAGGATTAAAGGAGGGTCTGTGGGTGAGGAGTAAATTAGCAGGTGTCACCCTGAAGAAGATGGCATGCTGGTAACAACATTAGAAGGACATGTTTTATGAGTGAATGAGGAAGTTAGGTGCAGGTCTGGAATCATCTGGATTTGCACACATTTGAAAAACGTCAGTATTCAGCAAATGATTCATTTATATAATAGAATATTTTTCTTTACATATGACCCATCTTGTTAGACTGTGTATGCCCTTATCTGAGATGTAAGTCACAATGTATATATCCCTTGGAGCATTAAAAACTCAAGGGAATGTAGCTTGTTGCTATCTCTCTTCCTCTTAAAAGTGAAGAGGGTTACTGGGATGAATAAGAGGATCTTGATTCTCTAAATGCATTTCATAAAGACTCTTCTGCACTGATTGTGTATATACCCTTTCAGGTAGAATTTTAAATGAGACGAAAATTTAAGACATGGAAGGAGTGCTATTTCTTTTGGTTTACTAATAGCCAAGAAACTATGCCACCGAAATTGGGGTGGCTCTTAATATACTTCCTTTCTTTTTATAGTGACTAGATGAGTTTATGGATGACACCAATTCCCAGGTTCATATGCCTTCACTACTTATATAAAACTGTTGAAAAGACCTCTAATTACTTGTTCAATCTGATTGCCATACTCCAACGTGCCAATCTTAAATTGCAATGACATCATGAAACACTTCTGTTGTCTATTTCTGTTTTTAAATTTATTTCTTTATGTGTATGTTCATGTGACTGGTGTGTGTGTGTGTGTGTGTGTGTGTGTGTGTGTGTGTGTGTGTGTGTATGTGTATCTATGTGTGTATGTGCATACACCCATGGAGGGCAGAAAGGATGTTAGGACTTCTAGGAGTTACAGGTACTTGTCCTCTACCTGGTTTGGTGCTGGAAACAGAACTCTAGTCTTCTGCGAGGGTAAGCACTGTTCTTGAGTACTGTGCAATCTTTCTAGGCCAGGCTATAATTATTCCTATCACTTTCTTAAGTTTTAAAATTGAATTTATTAAAATAAATCAATGGAATTGCATTTATTTCTTATTGGAATATGGGAAATATGGGTCTGCCTCAGCGTGAGTGTGGAGGTCAGAGGACAACTTGCAGGAGTCATTTCTTTCCATCTACCCGGTGGGTCCCAGGAATCCAACCCAAGTCTTCAAGCTTGGCAGCAAGTTTCTTCATCCGCTGGACCTACCCAGACATTTTGCTACCCTTATCTCTGCCACATTCCCCTAGCTAAATACAACCTTGGGTAAGCTGCTCATCTCTCCTTGCCTCAGTTTCTACATCTGTAAATCATGGAATCATGGACAATAATAGCACCTACCTCCTGGTGTTGCAAAGAGAAAATGAATTAAAGTGAGTGCTGTGGTTTGAATCTATCCCTCAGAGTTCCTGCATTCAAAACTTAATTTCCAATGCATCAATTGAGAGAAGAAGGGACTTAAAAGAAATGATTAGGGTATGAGGGCCCTGCCTCAGGCTTAAGTTAATACCATTATTGCAGAGATGGATTCATTATTGCCCTAGTAGATTCCTGATAAAAGGATGAGTTCAGGCTTCCCTCCCTTTCTCTCGCCTATCCTTTCTTGCTGTTCCATCTTCTACCCCAGGATAGCACTGCAAGATGCAGGCCCTTCGGTCTTTGGTTTCCCCTCTTGTCTGTTAGAACTAAATCTGTTCTTTGTCATTTAGCCAGTGTCAGGCATTCTATTATGTCAGTACAAAACAGACTAACACAATAGGCAAAGCACTTAGAAAGCCTGGCCAATAGTAACTGCTATATAAACGTTAGCAGCTATTATTTCCTGATGATAAATTGCTAAATGTAATGCTGCATCAGTGTATTTTGAAGGCATTTAAGCTATGGTGCTAATTTAGTCTCCCCACAGGAGTATGTGCAAATGTTTCCCAATCCCTGTCATCCCTGGATATTACCATTCCTTTTGTTCTCTGCTAATATCTTTTAACCTCTGCTAATTTGGCAGTCTCAAAATTATTACTGAGCTTGAGATCTTTATGCATCATTTTCCAATTGATTTTTAGAAAATACCCTATATGTATGCCATTAACTTGTCATTTTTTTCATATTATATTTTTTCTTAGTTTATGACTCATGGAAATATTTAAGTAAAAAGTCATTAAAATAAATACCTTTTACACTCAAATTTTCCTCATTTTATAGTTAACTGTATAGTGAAGTAAAAATTATCATTTTAAGGCCAGTTTTACTTAAGACTTTTATGTTTGGAGCCCTAGGTGGAGAGAGTAGCTGGCGATTAAATGTATTCCTTTTCTGCTTTCCTCAGGGCTTTCTAGGTTCTATTTAAAGCTTCTACCCTTTTGGTATTTCTGATATTGGCATTTAGGGAGCCCCTGGGATTCTGCACGGATTCTTACAAGGATCCTCCTGTCCTAGACGAGGGCTTGGCAAACTTCTGTAAAAGGCCAGAAAGCAAGTATTTTTAGACTTTGTGGGTCATGCAGTCTCTTCAGCAACTGCTACTCTGACATTGTAGAGGAAAAGCAGCCAGAGAGGTAAATGAGTGTGTTTGGTTGAGTTCCGATAACACTTTATGGACATTTAAATTTGAATATCATGTAATTTTCACATTCCTTGAAAATGTATTCTTCTTAAAAGAAACACACATTTAAAAATGTAAAAACTATTCTTAACTTTTCTTACCTTTTGGCCTATAGGCTGTAATTTGCTGACCTCTGAAAAAAAGTATCTGGAAGAAGACCTGTGAAAATCCAACTAATTAATTTTCAACTGAAATGCAAAGATACTTTTAAGAGTTTAAATCTTGGTCTAGAAAGGTGGCTCAGTGGATAAAGGCACTTGCTTCTAAGTCTAACAGCCTGAGTTTGATCACTGGGATCGACGTGGTAGATGGAACCAGCTCTTGAAAGTTGTCTTCTGTGTAGTGGCCTGCTGTGTACACACACACACATACACACACACACACACACATGTTTTAAATTTTAAATATTTTCAAACAATGGTGTTGGCATGAGTAAGACATGAACTTTAATCGAAACCCAACATGCTATGCAAATTTTAATTAAAAATAGATGATAAATCTACATGTGAAATTCAAAACAGTTATTCATGAACATGTAGGAGAGTTGTCAGGCAGTCTACACATACAAAAACAATGTAAATTGGGTGTCAGCAAAATTGAAAATTTTGTTTCTTCCAA
The DNA here is from genome assembly GCF_004785775.1 of Grammomys surdaster. NCBI lineage: Eukaryota > Metazoa > Chordata > Mammalia > Rodentia > Muridae > Grammomys > Grammomys surdaster. The sequence goes on along the minus strand of NW_021604662.1, from coordinate 1,139,326 downwards.
GATATAGTTAAGTGAATTATTTGTGGGTCTGGTTTGACTACATAGGCGTCAGAGTCACAGTGTTCTAGTCTCTGCCCAGTAAATAATTGGATACATTGAAAGGCCTTGGTTTTATCCTAAATCTTCCTGAAATTTCTTTGTACTATAAAGTCATGGATCTCTTACATTGCCCCTGCCTCTGTGCCCTTTCTCCCCCATGGTGAGTGGGAGATGTCACAATCCTCTGGATGAAGGTAGGCTCAGCAGAAGGCTGGGGTTCAGCCTGAGATCTGTAATTTTCACCCACTGCACTGGCTAAATCATCGAAGTGTAGATTAAAAGGCTGTGCACTGATTTTTAGGCCAGCAAATAAACTTTCCAAATGGAGAAGAAAAAAAAAACTTCCTAAAAGAAATACAGATTGGTCCCAGTGGAGAATGTCAGCAGAAGGCAGGAGTTTCCTACTGGCTCCCACAGCTGTCTTGGTGGTTCTGACCTCCAGGATGAGCTGTGCCCTTTCTTCCCATTCCTTCCCAGTTTTTTCCTGTGCAATGAGTATAAACACCTCTTTCTGATCTACTACCCTCTTTGTATGTCCTCAAGATGATATAGCAGCTAAGAAAATCTCTCAAAATGTTAGGGAAGGTGCTGTGGGAAGGGCATTGTTTTATCAATGTGGCAAAATGATTTCCTGCCATATTTGCTATCCTTTTAATGGAAGACTTGCTTTTGAGTGCAGAGGCCATACATTTCTCTAAATATAAATGAGAATGAAAACTCAGCACCAGGGTGCATGTCCTTGAGAAGTAAGCTGAACTTAGCTGTGTTGTAGATGAAGCACAGATGCCACTGGAAGTTGCTTTGAAGACTGACTGTGCGGCAGTCATCTCAGTGTGAACTACCAAGCAAAGAGAAAATGAAGAATGTCTGTGTAAACTTACTGTTACGTAAATTCAAATCATGGCTTTTGTTTACAAGGGCAGAAAGAAATGTGAAAGTGCCCCTAAATGAATTTCTATTTTGTGAATGGCTCATTCACATGCTCTCATGCAGTTTATATTGCTTTCCATGCTTAAAAGTCAGATTACAAAGATATGGGAAAGATGCTGTCTATATCATATCATATCCTTTCCATGTGAGCATTGGCTTTCAAAGTGACCTTACCGAGAGAGAAAAGAATCTTACTGTTATTCAGAAGAAAGATTAAAGCATAAACATTTTTAGAGAAGACTTAAGATTACATGTTCCTCAGCTGAAGTAAAAAACCAATTTTGATATATTTGTTTATCGTCAGGTCTCCTCAGTACCTGCAGTTCTTTCCAGCACTTCTCACTCTGCCCATAACCTCAACCTCTCCAACCCAGGGACTGGACTTCACTTACCCCAGCTTCTGATTCCTATATAAGTCTGCCATTTTATTATGTGCTCTCTTGGCTCCTGGATCCTCTCTTGCCCCACTCCCTTCTCTTCCTCTCTCGTTCTCCCCTACTCCGTCTCCTCTCATGGCCCAGTTCAGTCTGCTGGCCATGTTCAGTCTGGACCCTTCCAGATGCCTCTGGCTGTTTTCTTCCCTCATATTTATAACAAACCCTTCTCTTCAACCATACCTAGGAGAGGTTACATCCTCATTTTCATTCAGTTATGTTCCAACTATATAGCCAAGCCCTGACAACCCCAGGAGGTGTCCAGCAAGAGCACTGAGCCTGGAGCTGGGCCAACAGGACAGCCTCTGTTAGATGCTGGTCTCTGAAGAGGCTCCAGGAAGAAGCACCTTTTGTTTTTGTTTGTTTGTTTGTTTGGTTTGTTTGTTTGTTTTGTTTTGTTTTGTTTTTAATAATTTATTTTTTCAAATCATAATTTTTACTCATTCACACAGGATTTATAAACACAAAAAGTCAGGACATGGGGAAGGGGATGACACTGGAGCATGGGTGTTCAGGGGGAATACAGATATCTTTCAGAACAGGGTATTGGCTGGGTGAGGGTTCAGGGGACAGGTCACTATGACTCTGCCTATGACTCACTTGTCCTTATCTAAGTTGGTATTGTCTGCCAAGGCTACCTATTTACAAGGTCTATGACTACTCAAGTTGGTAAATTTCCACAAAATCTGCCTGTTTACATTAGCTTATAGCCATCTGTTTCAATGTTTTTCCACTGAGACCCAAGACTTGGTGTTAGTATACATGTATGACAGGCCTATTGCTGATTTTAGGCCTATGGCTGATTTTAGGCCTTCAATGTATAAGCAGGGCTGCCCCTGACATCTTCTCTCTTCTCTAAGTATAGAAGGGCTGTGGCAATTCTAATCTTGTGAAGGTGGGGATAGAGGCCTGACCTCCAGTAATTGAAGGGCTTGTAATGGCTCCAGTCCCCCTGTCGTTGTCCAGTGAGGCATGAGGGCCATACCTATCCCGATGTCTTTTTCCTGGAGAGGGGATACTTTTGACATCAACCCCTATGCAGTCAGAAGAAGCACCTTTTGTAAGAGAGAGAAAGTAGCTGTTATCACAGAGGCCTTTGGGCCTTCTGCTTTTGGTAATCTTCTATTTAAATCCATAGGCCTTCTTCATTCTGGTCTGTGACTCTTGGTGCATGTGGCATGCAGAAGTTCTGGTCTGTCTATGGCAGTGTTTCTCAACCTGTACATCATTGGAGGTCAAATGACCCTTTCACAGGGATCACCTAAGATGATCAGAAAAGACAGACATTTACATTACAGTTCCTAATAGTAGCAAAATTACAGTCATGAAGTAGCAATGAAAATAATTGTATGCTTGGGAGTCACCACACATGAGGGAGGAACTGTATTAAAGGGTCTCAGCATTAGGAAGGTTGAGAATCACTGTTCTATGGGGACTGTGATTTAGGTTGAGCTTCTTGTCTTCGTTTCTTAGGGCCCTTAGACTAAACGTTAAGTTCTGTAGCACTTCCTAACCCATGTCGTTTCAACAGGCTGTGAGAGGGTAAGGAAATGATCAGCTCAGCCTGCCAAGGTGCATTCAAAGGTGGTTGGAACTTCCCTTCCTCCAGCCCCGGATGGTGGCTTCTATCAGCCTTTGGCCTCTAGCACTGTTCCACATATAGTATCATCTTCTATGTGGGCATCACCAGAAAGGGGTTAGGTGGTACATTTATTTTCCTATATTAAGATGTTTAACAGAGGCTCTGTTTTATCTTAGAGAGTATTTCACCTTCTTAGTTAGAAAATAGAAGAGGGAACTCTATGAAAGAATCCTCCCTTACAATAGCTCAGATTAGGAAAGATAAAGCTTAGAGCTCTCTTATACCTCAAGTACAGTCAATTCACTCCAATTAAAGAACAAATCCTTTCAAAAGAATAGAACTTCTGGTTGTATCAACACCAGAGTGAAGGGTGTTAGATGAACCTACTCTCTTGCTGTAGAGAACTCTGAAATTGAACAAAATACACACAGCAGCTGTTTAGAACCATTGGACAGTATATAATACAAGGGCACAATCTTGGAGAAAAGGGGAGAGTTAAAGTGACTTTTTGCCTGGGGTGTTTTGTAAATTACAGCATGGGGCAGAACCCAAACAAAGAACAGCAGTCTCATGGGGCAGAGGGAACAGAAAATGTAATGCAGGCTGTGGAGAAGGCTCACATTTGCTCGGTGCAGGACTATAGAGAAGTGAGGCATAAAAAGAATTCTAGAAATCTATGGATCTTGGATCTAGGCTCTCTTTGGATCTTATCCCAATATTATACTAGGCCACACCACAGCAAGGCTTCATTAAACTGCAGAGAAGGCAAGAACTTGGAGTCTTGTCTTTGACCACAGACATCCCAGAGCTCACCAGTGGTCAGAGACATCACAGCCAAACATCTCTAGCATTCAGTTGAGAACCTAGAGAATTCAGATATAGGAGTCATCTATCTTAGGCCTAGTCTAACAAAGCCCCAAACCAAACTGGGACTGGGCAGGCTGATCAGTAACTGTCCTTCTGTAGTAAAAACCCAGTACTCTTTCTAGGAAGATAACAAAACCCAGGCTCCTTTGAGAACCTGTAATCATAAATAACTTGCCATGTAAAGAAGCAGCTTTGGTTTGGGTAGCTGTCACAGCATTTCTAAGTACAGTTTTCAGACACCAGTGTATTCAAATGTGCATTCTGATTTTATTGATTATACAATATGTTAAATGAAAAAATTTCAGTCTTTAGTATAGAAAAGTATATAAATCATTGCCTAAAAAGGCCAGGAGTTTTTAGGAGTGGATGGGCTTCCTAGAGCCACAGAAGAATGAATGGCTTCTTTAACCTAGTGCATGTTGCCATTTGAATATGCCATTTTCCTGAGTGGACTTGAGTCATTTCCGTGAGTAGGACTGTTTCTTATGTCTCTTGGTCCTCCTCCCCAATTACCTCTGGCCTGCAATGTTTCTTCCAACATACGGATAGCATATAGTCCTCCTTTCTCCTTGCTTCCTCATGAACCCTGCTGTGGAAGAGCCTACTTCAGTAGCTGGCTTCTGGAGTCAGGGGATTCTGAGCAACAGTCTCAGCCATGTAGCATAATTGCATCTCTTGGGGAGGTGTGAACAGATGGAAACAGAGCAGAGTTGCTTCTGGGCTTCAGCTTCCACAGAGCGTATATGCAGCCCTCTCCCAAGCTCCATGCTGAAGATACTCATTAGTAAATCTTCGACAGCATTTCTTTCTTGTGAGTGAACACTGAGAGCGCGAGGCTCTCCTCAGGCATTCTGAGGCTTACTTGACAGCAGTGCTGAAATTGGTCAACACTCAATTTCTTCTCAAATCATTACTCAGCCACCCAAGATGCTTACAAAGGTAGCTATGCTGGATAATTTCTAGAAAGTTGGTGCTAGGGAGTCAGCTGACTACTAGGCAGGCTTGATTACAGCAGGTCTTCCTTCTCTTTGATTAGGACAAGGTAGTGAATCCATTCTTACCTTTGCATTTTTTTATTTTGTTTGTTTTGATTTTTTATTTATTTAATGCATATGGATACACTGTAGCTGTCTTCAGACACACCAGAAGAGGGCATCAGATCTCATTACAGATGGTTGTGAGCCACCATGTGGTTGCTGGGAATTGAACTCGGGAGCTCTGGAAGAGCAGTCAGTGCTCTTAACCGCTGAACCATCTCTCCAGCCCTTACCTTTGCATTTGGGGGATTGACATAGATTTCCTAAGCTGCATATTTCCCTTTGAGCTCAAACAAGACCTTTATAATTTCTAAGAAAATGTGATCCTATCTTTTGAGGGTACTTTTTAAGGTTTTTATGTAACTACAGACACTTTAAAATTAAGATCAGCTAGTAAGCCTAAATATATAGGTAAAGCTTATCTTAGGGAACTATCTTGTTTCTATTTAACGTGATCCCACTTCTGTTGTCGGAAAATGGAAGTGTACATGTGTTCAGGGCTGACCACTTGGTGACTCATTCCTAAAGAAATCTGATGACCCTGCTCTCAGCAGCCATTGATTGCCCGTTGCTCTTCATCTAGAAGTGGGCCTTGTGAAATTTCCAACACAGGCATATTAATTGGTGTTGTCATTGTGCAGGTGTTTTTTATGCAACCATATTGTTGAAATTTTATGGGTGCAACTTTCCTTGTTCTATCAAATGTATACTATCAAACAGCAGGCATCCATGTCCTCTGGCTTTTAAAATATTCCTGATCACTCTTGTACAATGTTCCCTCAGGCTTAGGTGTCAGGATTCTGTTACACATGTACCAATAGGCTGTGTGTGTATGTGCATGTATGTACACACATATGTGTATACAACAATAATAATTTCAAAAGAAGAGGTCATGAGTTTGAGAGGGAGAGGGAGCATAGGAGGAGTTAGAGGGAGAGAGAGGGGTTGAAATGGCATAAATACAATACATTTTGTACAAACGTCTCAAAAAATTAACAACTTAAATGTTAGCAAAATGACAATTGAGAGGTGTAGAAACAACATTTTAAAGGAAGTGTAGGCCATCCACCAGTTTATCCATTTAGCCAGAGCAGAAACCCATATGCTCTATTGGGGTTTTGGTGGCTGCAGTGTGAAGATGGATCCTTGCTTTAAAAAAAAAAAGAAAAAGTTTCCCCATTTTCCGAACTCAAAGTCTGTCTACAAAATTGCAGCAGTCAAGCAATCTGGGAAACTCTTAGAAGTCCTGAATCTCAGACTTGCCCCAGAGTTTTAAAATCTGAATTGATATTTGTTTTAAAAATCTCAAACAAGAAAGACACTTCTCTACTTACATTTGGAATTCTCCAGGAGCTTTTGTAAAAGCACAGTTTTTTTTTTGTTGGTTTTTTTTTGCATTCTCCTATTCCAAGTTATGATGTAATTGATGTGGGGTTTGGTCTAGGCCTTGGGCACTTAAATTCCCAAATAAATTTAATGTGCAGCCAGATTTGAGAGCCAGCTGTCTGATAGATCCCTTTGCACTTTAAACAAAAGGGCTCAAGATGAGATCATAGTATATTCTTTTAATCAGATTACAAGCCGGGTTGTAAATTTGTCTTTTTTCAAGGTTCAAATCGACTAGCCCAAGGTAAATATATCAAGTCTCATTTCTACTTCCTGCTCAGATGGACCTCACTATGGCAACAGGTTGTCTCTGTTGCTCTCAGCTGGTCCCTGGCACAATAGCTATGTGGAGCACTAAAGTGCTTCTTCCAGGTTCCCTGGGGCTGTGCTGGCATCACTGAACAGACTGAGGTATGATATTGAAGTCTGGGTTTAGCCTCCTCCTTCAGACACACCCTAGGGCCTTGGCTTGCATCCCTTTGTCCCCCTTCCAAAAATGAGCTCTTGCCAGGGTCTAGAATTAGTTCATCCTGGAAAGAAGGGAGTAAGAGTGTTCAGAAATGGTGTGAGTGTCTGGGCTTCACAAGGTAATAGCATGGGAGTTTAATTAAGAAGTGTCCTTGTGCTGGGATTGCAGCTCAGGTGGTAGAGCACTACCTATCGTTCACAAAGCTATAGAGTCAATCCCCAGTTTCATGTGTATCAGGTAGTGTAGTGCAAACCTGTAATCATAGCACTTGGGAGTTTGAAGCAGGAAGATCAAAAGGTCATCCTCAGCGACATACTAAGTTTCAAGCTAACCTGGACCATGTAAGACCTTGTCTCAGGAAGTGTTATATCGTATTGTCCCTTAGATATTTAGGGCCAGCCTATACAATCCCAGTAATGATTACAACCACCATGGGTGGACTGGACTTTACAAAGATCTTATGTAACAAGAAATAGATCTAGAGATCTCTTATTGTACCATGTGACTTATTTACTCTCTTCTTCTCTCTTGTTCCATTTCAAACACCCAAGAGCAGTTGGAGAGAGAAAAGGAAGGGGAAAGTGATAGAATCCTATTTTAATTCAAAATTTTAAAAAACATATCAGACAAAATATGGAGTGGCAAGTTTATGTGCTAGCATGTCTCATTTGTGAGATGCAGCTAACCCAAAGCATAGCACTAGGCTGTAACATTCTCAAGACTCACTTCTGTTGTTCTTATAAGAAAAGTCAGCATTTGCATTTCATGAAGAAGAATATCCTATTCTACTGGATAATCTGCCTGGCTATGAGAACTAGACAAACCGTTTTTGACATTTTGTTGAGAGCTTGATCATGGAAGAGTGAATATTCTTTGTCAGAAATAGAATATCTTTTCATTTGCTTCCTAAGGCTTCTGTTCTCCCTGCCACTTCTTTGATGCCAGTAGAGCTTATTACTGAACATCATTTTTTCCACAAGCTTTCATCTGTCCTTTGGGACCAACCTTTTGACATGGTGACATGACACTATCACATACAAATACAATGGACTGTGTGCATAGCTCTACTGGGATGCACAGGTGAGCTACACTTGATAGTGCCTGTTCTTTATTTCCCTTCTACCATCTGCTTCATTCACAGGCCTGTGCTGCCCCTTCTCTCTTTCTTAGACACTGAAAATCTGCCAGAGTGACTGACATCTTGGTCTATGCCTGTTTTGATTATTAGTAGTGCCTTGGGTTTAGAAAGAAATTAAAGTATTTTGGTCACATTGTCTCTTTCCCCCAATAGTCAGCTATTGCCTGTATTCCTAACTTCACTAGGTACCTGCTTTAAGGACATAACAACTTTCACCCTGAAGATGTTCTGGACTTATAAATTGTTGACTATCCATTTCTCTATTCTGTCCCTGTCACTCCTAGGAATCACATTGCCTCGGCTCTCAGATAACTGCTGTAGATTCTGGTCTGTGAACTCAGCCCCAGTTCTTGGATGCTCGCTGCTGTCATCAGCTTCCTGCTCTCTTGCTTCTGTTTCTTCACACTCAGTAATCCAGCCATTAACCTTCTCATGGTCTCACTTCTCACCCCCCCGCCCCAAGGCTTCCCAGCTTCTCTTAGTCCTACTTATTTTTTTTTTGTTGTTTTTTTGAGACAGGGTTTTTCTGTGTAGCCCTGGCTGTCCTGGAACTCACTCTGTAGACCAGGCTGGCCTCGAACTCTCAAACTCAGAGATCCACCTGCCTCTGCCTCCCAAGTGCTGGGATTAAAGGCGTGCGCCACCACCGCCCGGCCAGTCCTACTTATTTTTAAATCCAGCCAAACCTTCAGGACAGTGTTTCCTTGATGTTTACGTTCACCATGTTTGCTTCTCCCATGAGTCTCTAAGCTTGAGAATCCCATGAGGACAAGATGGTTTTCTCTTACTCCCAAAGTATTTTCCTATCCTGTACATTTTAGATCCTCAAATAAATAGAATTTTCTGTTGTTTTATACTTCTAGAAGTGCAGTCCTCATATGAATAATTCTCTCTTCATCACTGCTATCAAAAACCTAGTTCTTTTGTCTGCTGTATAGTAAAGGACTTATTTTCACTTGTCACCAAGCCATCAGTCCCCCACCATCTCCCCCGCTGGTTTCTTGTAAGTTAGCTTTGTAGCTAGAGGAAACTACATTGGTTGTCTGTAAATTGCTAACCCATTCTGCATATCCGACCCTGTGCCTGGCATCTGTTCTATAGTAGCCTCCTTCCTTGGCTCTCCTTCATCCGCAGCCACCCTAGCAGTTTTCTTTTGCGTCTCTGCTGATCTCATCCATGGATCTTGTGTTTATTCTTATACTCATTAGAACAATAGACATATTATGTCTGTCCTTTGCATTTTCTGGCTCTTGCTTTGTATTACATGATATCATTTTCCTTAAGGAGCAGAGTTTAGATAATCCACTGAAGCCCTTGAACCCATTGCTTCTAGGAGACGTGATAAACATATCATTATGCACTAGTTTCCCCATGTAGAGATGCTTGAGTTCTCAAGTGATGCTGGATAGGCTCTTGCATATTACATATTTTTTCTCACACAAGAAATAAAATGATTGTTGGGGTACTGTTTGATTGAAGCTGAAGTGAAAAATGGTTTCATACCATCTAGGGACTTTGAAAGAAATGTAGCACTAATCAATATTTGCATGTCTTTGATGGACATGATTCAGTATCAGATGAGCCAAAATGAAAGAGAAAGAAAGCCCAGTCCTTACATAGGCAAACCCTCCTCACATATAAAGATTTGAGATGATTCAAACAGCTGATAATGAATCTTGTTGGTTTTGTTTCCTACCAGAGCATATGGTTAAGAACTATTACCCAGCCGGGCAGTGGTGGCGCACGCCTTTAATCTCAGCACTTGGGAGGCAGAGGCAGGTGGATTTCTGAGTTGGAGGCCAGACTGGTCTACAGAGTGAGTTCCAGGACAGCCAGGGCTATACAGAGAAACCCTGTCTCCAAACAAACAAACAAACAAACAAAAAATCCAAACAACACTGTGAGATACTGCATGTGTGTTTTCCACATGCATCTCTGGGCTCTGGGAGTAGGTATCATGAGACTGCTTGTTTAAAGTTTAGTACCTACAGAACTTTAATGTGCTTTTGCACTTAATAGATATTTGTTGAATGGAGTATGGTGAGGTGTGAATTAACACAGAACCAAGTGTTAGGGAAAAGAAGATAGCTATCATCTTTGCCAGTACAAAGGTACTTTTCAAGCGGAGTTTTGAAGTTAAGAACACATGCAGAAAGAGAGGATGGGAAGAAATGTTCCAGGAATAGTCTTAGAAGCAGGATTGAAAAACTTAATGTCTAAGGATTGATTCATGAAGAAGAAATTCCACCCCCTTGCCTACTTTGTAAGGTTTTCCGGTGTCATTGATAACATTTATAACGTCCTCAAAAGCCATCAAGCCATGCTACCACATTCTCTTATTTGGGGATTGATGCTAGATTGTTTAGAGGGTGACATAACAAGGGACAGAACCAAACTATTTACCTGGACTTACTGTAATTTTCCAGAAAGATCAGCATTCTCTCTTGTTGGAAGTGTTTTGAACCCTTGTTTTGCTTTGAGTAAATCTAAACTTGGTGCTTCTTGTATCTCTGTTCTATGGTGTTGGTCAGGTCAAGATGATCTCCAAAATTTGCATTGTCTTCTAAAGGGCCACTTTTCCCTTGAGACCAGTATCACAAGGGAGGGAAGATGATGATTTCACCTGTGGTGGGGTTAGGCTAAATTGTCTGGATAATCTAAACATCAGACTGCAAGAGATTACACATCTGAGTTAGAGTCTTTATCAAAGTGCATAGTCATCATGGGGGCACCATTGTGCAAGAGGCTGAGGAGCCTAAAGCTGAAAAAAAAAAACCATGATGTATAGCCTGCCTTGTTGGAATGTTCACTCTAACAAGACACATGTGAAGCACAAATCCACGGCACTCTGGTTCTTGGTCCCTCCTGTCCTTGTCTCTATTCCTGTTTTAGAGGATGATGGAGTATCTTCACAGCCCCTGAGCAGGATTCTCTCTTTCTTGACCATTGTCTTACTTTGAGTATAACTCTTAAAGGTCTGTGTTGCCAGCACTTTCTGAAAAGTGTTCACTTACTTTGTTTTCAGCTAGACATTAGCAGTTTATTTTATTTCAAGGGTATCATACTTATTTGACAGTGGTGTGTATGCTGTACATGCACTGGGAAGCAATAGGGGGACTTTGCTGTAGGCTGAGTCTTGGTTTAGATCACAGAATGGGTATTGTACTCAAAGGATCTAGAGGGGTTTACTTCCAATGATTTGGAAAGAAGAAACAATGGGGGAGTGGTTCTGTGGCCTGAGGTTGCATACCTAGGGGTTTCAAGGTAGAAGCCTGGAAAAGGTGAAGTTCTTACAAGTCTTGCTCAGTGCCCTCTACACAGCCACTGGTGCAGTGTACAGCACAAAATAGCTATTGAAGAAGCATTTAATGGGTGGATGGATTAGAAAATATTCAAAGCGATCTAAATGAATGACTAGGTTATAGTGAATAGGTTATGGACACATCTGTGTCTACTTGATAACAAAAGACGGTGAAGGAGATCTGTATGCTAACGAACTCAAGTAAAATGTAACATTTTTCTTCTTATTCTTGGTGGCTGTCACAAAGCCCTTTTTAAGTTTGACAAGCATTGTGGCAATCTATCAAAGAGGATGTTTGTGCATGTGGTGTTTTCTAAGCCACCTTTGCAATTAATGAAATACTGTTGTTTCAGTAAAATTGAAATAAAAAATGCATATTCTCTCATCTTTAAGGAAATAAAAAAAGGCAACTTTAAGCTGGACATGGTGGCTTATACACACCTGAGATCCTGGCACTCATGCGGTGGAGTCAAGAGGATCAATAATTCAAGGCCTGTGTGAATTACATGAGACTCAGTCTCCAAAAACAAACAAAATGAAGTTAAAACCAAACAAAAGGAGGACAAGATTCAGGGCATCTGAAATCCCAGCTGAGTTTGAATCCTAGTGCATAGCATGCATTATCCCTCCTGACTTTGAACTCCTTGCTAAATTAGTAAATTGTCACATTGATAGCATCCTGAAAGAATGGGTTCCATGGGCTGGGAATGTACCTGAAAGGTAGAACATTTGCCTAGTACATATTAGGTCCCTGGGTTCCATCCCAGGACCACAAAGAAAAGAAAGAAAGGAAAAAGAGCTTCTATTCTTCCACAACAGGATAGCATACCTTTCTGTTGCCCGTGTCTTACTTCCATTTGTACTGTTTGTAGGACTGCATCGATGTAGGCTGGTGGGAAGGAGAGCTCAATGGCAGACGAGGAGTGTTTCCTGACAACTTTGTGAAGTTACTCCCACCGGACTTTGACAAGGAAGGGAATGTAAGTCTTCCTAGCTTTGATCTCCATGTCTCCCTTTCTGTCAGAATTGTGGCTTCCATGATGAGATTTGGGAAGTAGAGCTCTTTTGGTATAAAATAAAGGAGCAATGACATTTAAATGTTTAATGGGCTTGGGTTCTGAGCCCCTGGCTGCCATAGGACAAGCTCATCACACCAGCTGGTGAATGCTATCCAGAGTTTAATATATAGAGAGAGTACTTCATGCAGTACCTGGCACATTGAAATTCCCAGGAAAGCTCTCAGAACCCTGAATGTTCTACATAGTAAGAAAATACCTCCTGTTTTATATAGCGTAGTCCCGGGGGGTGCTGAAGTAGACAATATTTAAAGTTGCTGAAAGTTATATTTTGAGACTAAGAATGGAGAGCACAGCCTGCTAATTTTATACTATATTTGCATATGTGTATACATATACTTAAATGCATATTTATACATCTCACCCAGGTTGTCTCTTTCTTGGGGGGAACTGGTTTGATGATGGATGTTGTTAAGATGACCCATTCTGTTTGCCTTATTCTTTGTGTATTGTTTTCTGCTAACGATATAACAAAAAATGGTGTGGACTGAAAGTTCTTTACAGTATGAAGGGACAGCTGTTTGATCTCATTTACTCATCCTCTTCTGTACCTCACAGCCTTTTACTGAAGCTTTTGCCTGATTTATGGCCTGGGACCTCTTCAGATCCAGGGAGGGTTCTGTTCTTGGACCAGGCTAAACCTAACTGTATTATTCACTTTTCTGGTTGTTGTAACAAAGTATTTGACAGGTACAATTTATAAAAGACAGGGTTTATTTTGACTCACAGTTGGAGATTACAGTCCATCATAGCAACAGCTGGCCATAGGGAACCATGCCAAGAACCAAAGGGAAACTCCTTAATAGACATGCTTAGAGGTTTTTCTCCTAAATGATTCTAGACCTCATCAAGTTGATAATATTAACCATCACACTAAGTTTGATACATCACCATTCCTGAGCTGATATACGGGAAGGATAGCTACAATGCTAATAATTTTTCACACCACCAGTTAATGGTATCTATGCCATTTAGATTAGTTGATGTATTTATTTAAAAGGGTACTATTGTTCTAGCATCTCTAACAGATTCCCAGGTAATATTGACACTGCTGGTCCATCTATCACATTTTGAGCATCCAGTTTCCAAAAAAGCTTGCAGTAGCACGATTTAGACTCTCCAGAGCTCTGGTTCAAATACCAAGAGGGATTGACTTATATAGACTACAACATATTCCTCACTTAAACAGTCAAAGAAAGCAAGCTATTAAAATGCATTAAAAGCATGGCCTTGGGATTTCAAACTCATTTGATGATCTAAGGGCATAATATTCAGAGTAGCCTCAACGTGTATCTAGTAGAGTTAATTGTCCTGTACATATTAACCGTTCTAGAAGCTATAATTACTATCTGTAAGGGTAGGGGGAAACTAGCCACAACTATGATGTAATGCTAAAATAGTAACTTTTTTTTTTTTTTTTTGCTTTAGCTGACCAAATCAACTCAGTATCTTGATATCTTAGTTAATTTCCCTGGGAACCTAAATGAGGCTAAGAATTATACCCAGTGACATGTAAAATGTATTTATTAGAGATAACCAAGACTCACACACTCTACATGCTATTTCTCATGTTTTTTCCTGGATCTGTTGCCTGACAATTGTGTTTGAGTTTTCAGTCATTCTCTCAGTATTTTTGGAAACTTTCCCTGGGCTGCCCTTCATGGTAGATAAATAAAAATGAAGCATACAGTTGCTGTCTTTGTTGACTCAGAGTCGGGCAGCAAGGCTGGCCTGCGAGGCTTTCTGAAGGATTCTCTCTGTGGCTGGGCCTCAGTGAGTGGAACATGGCTCAATCTCCGTATTTTGTGGTACCCTGCTTCACGCATCTTTGAGTCTGGAAAATCCTTTGTTGTGAGTCTCCTCCTTTGGCCAGTCTGCTAGGTTTTATTATGTCATTAGTTCAAACTGAGGCTGTAGGATTTGCTTTTTTTTCCCAAGGAAAATGAAAGACCAAATTGCAGGTATTGACCATTGTAATATGATGTTTTGAAGTATCCACAGAACCTCAAATCCATAGTTGAACCAACCATAGACTGGAAAGGTTTTAAAAATTGGTCTGTGCTGAACATACCCAAACTTAAAGAATTATTCCCTAACAATACCATGTAACAGACACTTGTAAGTAATATAAATGTGACTTTAAAGTAAATAGTAAGAGAAACTTAGGTTATGTATAAGCAGTATCCCATTATATAAAGGACCATAGTACCAGTGGATTTTTGTGTCCATAGGGGATCATGTAACCACTCAAACACAGGTTTGAAATGGTTGTTGTGTATTTACATCATGAAATCACTAACTGTAGCCAAGCAACATATGCCTTCCTTCATATAGTTGTCATTTTTATGGTGACAGGAACATGATTTTGAAGATAAATACTAGACCATTTTTTTTTCTGACAAATGGAGAAAACTCACAGTTGGCTCTGTTATGGTTCTCTGCCTTTAAATTCTTGCTCTTATTTGCTGGGACCATGAATTCACTCATAGAAGACAAACTCTATCTATAGTGTACTGTTCTAGAAGCTCTTTGTTACATAAGATATTAAGGGAAGTAACTTCCACAGGAGAGTGAAGTTGTTAGTGCTGAGAGGACATGGTGCGACCTCCTTGTTGAGGCGTGCATATTTTGTAGAGCCCCATGGGCATCTCTGCAACCTCAGACAAGCAGCTATCATCTCTTTTTTAGACTTCATCCTCAGAAGCAGAAAACTCGGTTTTAGGGATAAAATAGTCATACCTGTCAGCTAACTGAAAAGTAATTTTCAGATAGCTGAAAAGGTATTGTCTAATGTGACATTTGGGTTTTTGAAATTTCAAAGTAGAAAATCCCTTTTTATCCCCCCTGGCTTACAAAACCAATGGGGTAGCTTTGCACCCATTGCTATTCCAGCCTTTATTGCTGCATGTAGAATACTAGTGAGTTGATGACAATATGGTCAGGCCAGGAGATGCCACTTGCTGAATTGACAGTATAAAGATGATTAGAATTATTAACATGAAAATGCTGTGTGGATTATGGTGTCTGAGACATTCTGTCACCAATTTCAGCAGATGTCATCTTGTCTCACCAGTGACTGGAGTTAGTCATTCACCCCCAAAAGAGGAGAGTCTGCAATGATCAGGATAGGCAGAAGGAAGTCTTCTACAGCAGCCTTCTTGACTCAGCAGGAATCACCAGGGCATGCTTTTGAGTCTGGCATCTTTTCTGCCAGGATATGGACTCAAGAGAGTCACCATCAGGCCTTTTGCAATTCCTGGTGGACTTTCTTCCTGAAAACGTTCAGCAGATTCTTTCTCCAGCATGACAAGCATTCTGTGGCTTTTCCTCAAGGTACTCCAGGAGAGAACGCTCATTGATCTCGTGGTGCATATTTTAAAGCAATTATGTAAGCTATTTAGGAGAGAGCCTAGATGCAATCACTGTTTATTTTGAGCCTTGACAGTACAATTGAACATCAGGATGGAAAGATGAAATATTCCAAGAGCTCTAATGAAGCAAGGTGTATGCACTGCCATTGTTAGTGAAGTGTAACAGGGAGCTAGGACTGATTTCTGGAATAGCTAGAACAGCATCCTGATGTCATTAGAAAGAGACAAAGGTTATGATCAATCTTTGGAAAGATTGTCCTTTGAAGGGTTGTGTTTTAGGAACATCTCAGGCTGTGTACCTTCTAAGAGAAGAAGGCAGATCACCAGAAGCTGTAGGGGTCATTCTAGTGCATGTTCCCTGAATAGGCTCTTTGAAGTTGGTGCAATGTCCCAAATGGACACTTCTAAGGTTCCCCCAAGGATTTCCCTAGTGAATATACCACAGTGAAACATTTGCTTTTCAGCCACAGGGACTTAGAAACCTTCCCTGAAGATGTCTGTCTCTGCCACTGTGACTCAGCCTCACTTTGCCTACTCCCAAGCTTACACAGGCAGCAGGTTGCCAGCTTACTAATGGCAACAGGAACTGAGAAGTGCTAGCTAGTCTTGAAGACAAAGGTCTGCCTGCCCTGGGCATTTTCCCCCACCACTGTGGGTCTAATTTCTTAGGATCCAGGTTTCACAACAACAACCACGACCACACCTCTTCTTCCTCCTCCTCCTCCTCCTCCTCCTCCTCCTCCAGCTCTCTCTGGGAAGGCAAAGAGCCCATGTGGGACGAGTGAGCTTTTCTTGGAAAAAGCCAGGCAGGTATGGCTTGAGGCCCTCTTCACACATGGAAAGAGAAGGTTTGCCAAGGGAGCCATATGCTGAGTTCAGCTAAACCCAATTGTTGCAAGATCACTGTTCTTTTGGCTTCGACAGCTCGGTTTTTTTTTTCTTTCCACATTTACCACTGACCAGGGTCTGGGATTGCAGTTCAATTGGCATAGTGCTTGTCCAGAATGCAGAGTCCTAAGTTTGATCCTCAACACTACATAGTCTGGGTGAGGTATTGCACACCTAAAATCCCAGCACTCAGGAGATAGAGGCAGGAGGATCAGAAGTTCATCTGTGGCTACATATTGAGTTTGAACTCAGCTTAGGATACATAAAACCATGTCTCAACAAACAGACAAAATTAAGCCATCTTTCACATGCCTGCAACTCAAATTCTGAGAGGAACAGAGGTTTCTGGCTTCCAACCTATCCAAGGAAACATGAGACTCTATCTCAAAGGGAATAGGTGGAGAGCAATGCAAGCAGGCACCTAATGACCTCCTCTGACCGCCATGTGACTGAACAAGTGTGTGCACTTGTGTGAGGGGCTAGGGGAGAAACAGGCAGACACACAGACAGACAGGCAGGCAGAGAATGAATGAATGAATGAATGAATGAATGAATGAATGAATGAACAAATAAATGAATGAGTGAATGAATAGATCTTTTAAAGTAACCACTGACCAGATCCTTCCTATTCATACCAACCTCTAGGCACTCTGATATTATCCTTTGATTTCCCACATTCTCTGTGCCTGTACATCCTCATAAATTTGTTCTAGATCAGGCAACTTTGCAGATTTCAAAGTTTAATACAAAAGGAGTTTCCATGATGCTTAATCCACCACAGATGAGTTTTATAGCATTACTTCTGACTACTTTTCTCTTTACCAAGTTCTTAGGAGCTCCCATATAATCACAACCCAGTTTATAAATTTGTCCTTAGCCAGTATTTTTTTCTCATTTCTAGGCATGTCCATTAGCCCTCAGAGATCTCCTATAATTTTTCTAAGTTCTAAATGTGGCAATAATTTTTTTAAAAATCCCCCAAATAACCAGTTTTAGGAAAATAATCCCTTTACAACATATCTATCTCGTGTATTTAGTTTTTCTGGGTGGTCTCATACACTGGAATTGAGCTTTTCAAGCTGTTTATATCACCCAGGTTTGGCCTGTTGATATAGCCTCAGTCGACTTTCCCTAGGCCACCCTGATGGTATCACCTCTTCGTTCTCTGGCAGTATTTACATCCTATTGTCTCCCAGTTGAACATCTCATTTGTCATATCCTTATCTATAGGGCTGACATTTTATTTCCCAGATGGAACTTCTTTGAGCTGGTACCCCAAGCTTCTCCTTCATCATGACTATAGTATGTATGATATAAAATTGGCAGATAAATAGGATCTTGTTGTGTTTTGGTCTTGTGTCAGATGTGCCTGCTTTTTCTTCTGCGCTTTCTTTCCTGTTCATTGTTCCCTTTTGTACTAGTATAAAAAAAAAAAGGAAGAAAGGAGAGAGGATGTATAAAGCTGGCTCCTGTCACATTCCACTTCTAGACAAAGGAATGCCAGGGTCCTTCTACTAGACATGGGATCTGGATATATAATTAAGTTCTTACTTCCAGGGTGTGCTGGATAGAATGAAGGGGTGTGCTGAGATAACCTATTGTGAGGAAGCTCTATTCCAGAGCCTAGATGACCCTAATAGGCCATCCATTTGGATTGACCCAACCATGAGACAGACTACAGATAGATGGATACCATGAGGCTAGAGACTGAGATAAGAAACCAGCAAGAGATTCTCCCAAGAGGAAGTTATATCATGGTTCCCTGGGATCTCCTGTGCAGATGACAGTGCAGCTAGTTGTTTGAACTCTGGAGGTGGAGAGGAGCAGTTATAGACATTATTATCACTCAGATCATTGTCCCAGCTCTGTGCTTTCAAAGTGTAGTGGGTCCTCCAGATATGGTGGTACAGCAGAACCTCCCATCTTTCGCTACAATTGTGATGGGTGCCCTGGTCTGGTAAAATGCATCTGTATCCCTTCTAGTCTCTCAGCTTAGCGTGATGCATGGAGATGCAGATGTTTTCTAAGGTCCAAAGTTGCTAACAATCTGAGCTACCACTTTGCTTACCTGTTACCCTAACCAAATCCTGATTCTGCATTAGGATTCAAATAGGCTTGAGCCCTGTCCAAATTCATGTAAGGTATTGAGATGAACTGAATCTTTAAGGAATGCTTAGACTATAGCTCAGTGGTAGAGTGCTTGCTTAGCATATGCAAAGTGCTATGTTCATTTCCTACCTCTGAAAACAACAAAAAGAGATAGGTCATGGGGTATCACCTTCATGACTTGATTAGTTCTATCATGCATTACTTCCCAACCACAGTTAACTCTCTCCACTCCTCCCAGTTCCCCCCAGTTAGTATATTCTTGAAGAGACCTGGTTAATTTTCTTGAGACTGAATTAGTTTTCATGAAAATAGGTTGCAACCCTGGTACCATACTTCAGGTTTTCTTGTATGTGTGTTGCTTCTACCTGTACACTCTGCCCCTCCCACTTGCTAGCATGAGTTGAAGTAGTAGAAAACCCTTATTATAAGCCAATCAGAAGCTAACACCACATTATTGGACTTTCAAAATGAAGAATCCAAACACATTTCTTTTCTTTATAAATTACTCAGATTTAGGTGTTCTATGGCAACATCAAACTGGCGAAGCCATCTCTTTATATCTAATTAGCCATCAGAGTCTGTCCTCAGATTATTTTTAACAAAGCATATCTCAGTGGTTTGGACAGGAGGAGCTACAAACTGGTTCATAAAGCAAAGCCGCAGATTACAGTTCCTGCCAGGAAAAAGCAGTTGAGCCACATGACGAGTTCCTTGGGTTGGAACAGGCAAGTCTTGTCAAACAAGGGGCAGAGTCAGTTTTGTAATCCTTCAGCAGGAAGCAGTTTGCCTTCCTGCCATCCGTACTCTGGAATATTTAGATATGTTTCCTTCCTGGTACTGTAATGGTAATAATCAAATATAGCTGGTTTGGCCTTTGAAACATGACAGGTTATTTCCGTTTGAAGCATACGCAGTCAGAGATGAACATACACATACTTAGATATATGTGCCCTAAATACATGAGGTCACAGAAGGCTTTAGACTCTAGTACAAATCAGGAAATGTTGGCTCTCTGGGTTTGATTGTTGTTACTGGCATTTTCTTGTTGGTTTTTTAAAAAATAAATTCTCAATGCCTGACTGGTGAGTGGTGAGACTTCTAAACCCTCTTTGCTACCAGCTGATTGCCACAGTCCCCCTGAGCATCATCACCATTGCAGAGGGCGGTCCTCCTATAACTCATGGCCCCACATCCACTGCTTTGTTTTTAGCTCTTACCTAGAAGTGGAGCAGCCTAAAGCCACCCGAATTTGGAACTGGGGCTCTGTTCTTTCACCATGGAGAGAGGGATGAGAGAATAAATGGAATGATTGACTCTAAAAATGCAGGACTTTAGATCTTCACCTGAGTTGAAGGGGCTAGTTAGTCTGCAGCTATTAAACTCTGCAGAGAACCCCTGGATCTACTGCTGAACCTGGTGGGTTCCTCGTGACATTTTCTTCATCCAGCCACAGTTGAACATTTTGAGGAAAAGCGACTCTGGGTCTGCTCATCTCTATTTCTTTGAGACTCAGCAACTGCCGAGTTTCTTTATTATTACCACATTTTTGCTGGGGATTTGCTGCTCTGCTTTTTCCATTCTCGTCACCCAGTTTGGTATATCAAAATGTAAAAGTAGTTCTACGTGCAGTACTTCCAAGTTTTGAGGAGGTGGTCTAGAGCTGTGTAGGTCTTGAAAGAGTAAGGAGGGGGATGTGGGAGGGTTTGGAGGGGGAAAGGGAAAAGGGAAATGACATAATCAGTTGAACTTACTGAAACCAGAGAAAGTGGACTCAGTCCAAAAGTGAAGGGGGGGGTGAGATAAACTCCCTCTGCTGGCTGTTGTCTATCCAGTGTAGTATAGACAGCTTACAGCTCACAAACTAGACCTTCCTTTTAAATGTGTGTCCTAATTGCCTCTGCAGTGGCCATGACACTTGTCATAAATGTGTCCTCCCATTGTCACACTCACAGGCATACTTTCTGGGACCACTTTTCACACAGTCTATTATTACAAAAATTTCCATCCTCTCTTACCCTCATTTCTCATCTCTTCTTTTTCTTCCACCCATTCCTTCCATGTCACATTTCATGTATCAGCTACAGGCCAAACCTTACACAATATCAAGAGGTTTGGGTTTGGATTTTGTTTTGTTTTTACATAGCCCAGTAATCACAGAAAGTGTGATAGTTTGTAATTGTCTTTACCTTTTTTTCCCATGTATTTTGAGGCAAGGTCTCTGGGGTAACAGCTTCTACTACAGAGGCTTCTGTGAGATTGTTTATAGATTCTTTTAAACTAGGGCCAGAGAGATGGCTCAGCCAGGAAAGGTGCTTGCTTCTGAGCCTGACAACTTGAGTTTGATCCCAAGGATCCATAAAGTGGAAGGAGAGAAACTACTCTTTACAAGCTGTCCTCTGATCTTTCTACACATGCTGTGGCATATGTGGGCAAGCTCACACACATTACCATATATACAAAATAAATTAAAAATGTTTTAAAAAATTAAAAGAGTATTTCAAACCAGCAAGGGTGGAGAAAGACATCCGGGAATAGGCATTGCTGGGACTTGGTGGGGAAGAATTAGGCCATAGGGTGTTGTCAGTTTCATGACTAAGCAGTAACTCTGATCCTGAGGTAAAGGAAGATTAAATGGCAAGGTTTCAGTAATAACTTCATTAGATAAACATACCTCCATTCCCAAACTAGTTTATACCAAGACAGAGAAGAAAGAAGGACAGAGTTAATAGGGAACTGGAAAAAGCTGACAAAGGGAATAGAGTATGGGGAGAGTCTGAGTCACAAACACACCCACTCAGTGCAGGGCCTGTATTCAAGGACAGGAGGCCCTCAGAGCAGCTTGCTTTTTTTCTAATAAAGCTCATTTGTCTGCACTTATACATATAGTACAGGGAAACACTGAGGAGGAAACATACCCAAGTGTGTACACACATAAGCCTGCTAGTCAGAAACTGCCACTTTAAACATACTTCTTTCTACGATTTTGTGTGTGTTACAGCATAGGTGAGCTCATCCTGAAGCTGCAATTTGATAACTATTTCCTCCTTGCAATCTGACCATCGTACTGTTGCCTGTGCTTTGATAATCTCCATGTGTGTGCTATTATGCCTGCCTCATGGCTGTTCTCCTAAACTGGGCCTTCATAATAGTTAACAGTGTGCTGTGGGTCAACCAGCTCTGGGCTTTACTCGCAGTCCTCTCTACCCTATTTAATAGCTTACTTCATTGAATAGCTTGGTGACCTTGGGGAATGACTTTCTCTCAGTTATTTCAACAGTAACATGGGCATATTGATACCAGTTCCTCATAGAGTTGCTACAGGAGTTACTCAAGTCAAAGATTACTAACTCTCCTTGCAACACTGTCTCCTCCCAAGTTAAAAGATAATATTAATGGCCATTTATTGGTGAGAAAGGAGAGCTAGGTGAGGTTGCTTGTCATCATCTAATAATAGAGATTGGTACTGATCATCAGCTTTCGGAACCCTTTGTCTTTCCTACCATGCTATAGCCCTTACTCAGAGTAATTTGGTATAATCAGCAACTAATGAAGAATCGGGCTGAAAAGTTATTGAATCCAGAGCCTGAATGCTATGATGACCCTCCTCAGATTAAAAAAAACACATAAACAGATAAATACAAGAACACATGTTCTTGTGTGTCTTGTATTCTCTGGATTTTATTGGAAACATCCTTTCTGCAGCCTAGTACTGTGTCAGAGAAAGGTAAGCCATAGTAGGGGCTAGGCATCTGCCTTTTGTGGTTCCTGTGATAATGTCACACTACCGCATTTTTGGAAACCAGAAGATAGTCTTTGTAGGTTTCTTAGAACCACAACTATATGGTGCCTGAGAAAGTAAGGAGTGTCAATGGTGATGTGAAGCATCCACCTACACCCTCTCAGTTCCCTGCATCCTTCCTTAGTGACATCACACTGGATGGTTCTCCCCTTGCCCTTAGCATCACAGTACAAGATGGTGCCTGGCTGTGTTCTCTGATTGCTGAAATGTTTCGCCAGTTCATCTTTGTCCATCTCCCTCCTATAGTCAATCTTAGATGACAAAGAAAAGCCCACAAACTCTGAAACCAGTTCAAGGATGAATGCTATTGATTGCACTGCTACTTCCATCACCTATGGAGTAACAATGTGTAATAGAAAAAGAAATAGTAGGCCACTTCGAAAAACCCCACATCCATTTCAGTTTATTGAATGTTGTAAGGTATAACTGCTGTATGAGAGATCTCACAAATGACCTTCCTCAGCATAAAAAGAAGCAAAATCGGGGGCCAGGGTGGGGGACGACTTGCCAGTCTGCAGTAGACTCTTGGTCTGCATTTAGTTGAAGGTTCCATACACCCTATCAGATCTGATTTTGAGTCTTCATGGTCACTCTTGTTGAACCACTTGCTATTCAGCCGATTAAATCTTAATTGCAAATGTGGCTTCAGCTTAGGGGCACCGTTGTGCTTGCTGGTTTCAGGCCGTTTTTGCTGAACTGAGCTTTTCTAGAAGGCTGTTGTAAATTTAGAAAGGGGGAAACTGCATTTCATTTGTTGGTCTGAGTTTTGTTTTGCTGATTGAATTTGCTTCAGTGTTTATTTAGAGGTGCCAAAAGAAAGCTGGTGTCTCTAGAGAGAGAATTGCTCAATTTTTTTTGGAGATGCTCCCTAAATTGTCCATGCTGCACATAGAAAACAATGTCTGTGGTCTGTGTGTAATACTACAGCTTGCCAACAGACTCATGTGTCATTTTGATTGATTTTTCAGAGACCCAAGAAACCACCACCTCCATCCGCTCCTGTCATCAAACAAGGGGCAGGTAATGTACCTTTCAGGTCCAGCAAACAAAATATTCAGCTTTCTTTTGCACAAATTCAAATTTTCTTTGTTAGAGTTTGAGGTTTTTGGATCCACAGCTTGGGGGTTGTGATTTGGTCTCAGCAGGCAGGTTTCAAATGGGCTGCTGTTTTTCCTAGATACAAACAAACAAAAGATACCATATCACGAAAAGTTGTCTCTGCTACAGTGCAGAAACTGGGGTTCTCAAGGAGAATGGCCAGAAAGTACTATAAAATGAACTGGGTCTTTATTTTTTTAACAATCTGTTTTTGAGGAGCAAAGACCCGGTCATTGTCCCGAGGGTCGGTTTCCCATGGGATTGCATCATTGTGTATGAACAGAGTTGCTGGGGTTTCGTTGTCTGTCCTATGCGGTTAGCCAAAATTTACACTTATTTCACTTCCCCCCAACAAAAAGATGGTTTTCTAGCCATAGATACTTTCCCTCTTGATTATTTTCTAGTCTTAAAACAAAATCTAGTTCACTCATTCTGTGGAGTTTCGATATTAAGGGTGAGTAACAAATATAGGAAGAAATGATGTCACTGCAAGGTGGGGTCCCCAATGGAACTCCTCTCTATACCAGTCACACTTAACTGTGGAGAGAAATTCCTTTTGTGAATGACTATTTAAGTGATTTGTTAACAGACTGAGGAGGGAAAGGGACAAGAGAGGATATAAAAACAAACTGTATGGCATACATGTATGAACGTGTCACAGTGAAGCCCGTTACATTGCACAGTGAATATACACTAACATATGTGGATATGCACATACTAATTTTGACAAGAAGGAACTAAGATAAAATTAAGACTGCTTTGAATTAAAAAATCCACAATTGTATATACAGCACATAAGAATATATATAAATGATCCGGTTTGGGGTTTTTTCACACATTTATTAAGAAATGTTTTTGTTTTTTTAAATACAGGGCCTCTTACTCTATCCCTGGATGGCCCAAAACTCACTATGAAGTTCAGGCTGACTTCCAACTAAGAAGTGATTTTTTTTTTAAATTAAAGTTTTTTAAGGGACTACAAATTTAGAGGAAAAAATCTATTTAAGATTACATTTCCTTCTTATTTATTTGGCATTCATTAAAATTTACAGAGATTGACCTGGCATTGGATATTAAGTCTACCTCCTATTCCACCCCAATTCCCACTAACATTGAACAGTTTCATTTTGCCACCTAGTGGCTCTGGCTATATAAATATTTTATTGTGCTAAGATTAAAATAGACTAGTCGAGTGTTTTTTCTCTGAAGACCCTTTTCTCTAGAGGCCTTAATAATCAGTTGGAGCCCAAGGCATCGAACTGAGCAGTTTGAGAATTGGGCAGCCTAGAATAGAGTAAGTAAGACCAGATTCTTAGAGATAGTAGAATTGTCTTCATAAATGACACTATATGGTACGTGGTAGACAAATTCTTTTTGAAATAATTTTACCATATTTCCAGTGAATCTCTCCTGGGTAAAGCACAGCAGCATTTTGTCTTCCTGCTCTTTTATCCTGAAGTATATTGAGAACTGCTTTATAATGAGGAAATACACAGATATTCATATTCCCAACGTGATCAGCTTCCTTTTACCAAAAGAATTCAGATATGTAAATGATATAAATCAGAAACAGTGTTTAATGTATAGTGTCATTAAAGGTTGTCACATGAAGTATGTATTCAATAAAAATTTTAATTTTTTTGACCTCTTGGGACCTCATAATTTTGATTTCAATACCTAACACTCACCCATGAGGCCAGCTAGGTGGGCAGTCAGGCACTCATTCAAGTTGATCAGAGAGTACTTTAGACTGTTTTGTGCTTTAGCTAGTTCCCAGTGCTCTTGTATGCCTGAGGCCAATAGCAAAGACCGAGGCCCTCAGGTAAGGGAACAGTGGCAGGCCACAAGAGCAAAGGAGAAATGTAGTGATGTATTGGGAAATATGTAATACTTGAAGAATTCAGACACAGAGACAGGATTTAGGGAAAACCACTGTAACAAATCTGCATATTCCTCCAAATTATATTCTAGATATTGTTGGTATATGAGAAACCATTCCAAGCTTTGTGGTATAAAATAACGATCTTTATAGAGCCACAGATCTGTGGGCTAAGAATGTGAATAGTGCATGACCAGAATGGTTAGTTTCTATTCCATCAGGCCTGAGACAGTGGTTTGGAAAGCTGAAAGCTGATGTTGGTATATCCACCTGAAAGATGCTTCATTCACATGCATTGCTACCTATGTCAGGAATGATTGGGAGACTGGGTTTAGCTGGGGCTGAAGGCCAGAGTATGTTTGCATGGCTTCTCTGAGGTAGTTGACCTCTTATATGGATGTCCAATATTCCAGCAAGTAAAGTGTAAGCTAGATGGCCTTATAATGTAACCTTGGAAATAGGGTGGAATTATTTCAACTACTGGTCAAAACATTTGCAAGGGTGGCTCCATTCTGGCCAAGGGAATATAGACCTTACCTTACAATGCAAGGTTTATCAAACATTTCCAGGCAATGTACTTCATTTATTACAAGATGGAGTCTAGATTCTTATGAAATCCATTTTTATTTATAAGATATAATTTGCTTATTATGATTCCTTATTTATATGTTTTGATGAGTAAATTATTTCTACGCATTCTGCATGCCTACTTCATTATAATCTTTGACTTTTAATGTCCAAGGAAACAGTATTTAAATATTTAAAAAAAGAGTAATGATGTTTTTATTAATTAAATATTTATAGACATGCAAATTCTTTTCAAAGACACAGTCTCTCTCTCTCTCTCTACACACACACACACACACACACACACACACACACACACACACACGTATGTATATATCCCTAGTTGGCCTAGAACTTGTAGTGATCCTGCCTTGGCCTCCCAAGTGCCAAATTTATAGGCATGTACCATGACACCTGCCTATGTAAGCCAATTTCATGACATAGACTAGAAATGAGTTCTACTGTGTTTCTAAACAATTAAGATCTGCATAACACCAGCAGCCATCTCATGGGGGGGAAATCTATTGCCTTTGCTATACCTGATAAATATTTAAATGCAGATGTGTCAACTAAATAAATACAGAAAACATTTTTTTGATTGCAATTAGCTTTTTCCTCCTAGGTACCACAGAGAGAAAACATGAAATTAAAAAGATACCTCCTGAAAGACCGGAAACACTTCCAAACAGAACAGAAGAGAAAGGTATGAGATCAATTCTTCATTAGCACATCTAGAATAGCAAGCAGTGAAGCTGTCTGTCATGGCACTAGTTCCGATTACCCACACAATTTGCTTTTTCTTTGGAATATGGTGATTATGGGTTTGTTTTGATTGCTTCCAAACATCTCATTTTGAAGGAAATATGAGAGGTTATGTAGCACTTTTACAAAGACAGAGTTTTCATCAACTCAAAACCAACCAGCCCAGTCATTGAACATATTAGGGCTTTTCCATGATATGTCTACTATTGCCATCTTGCCTGTACCCCAAAATTGGTGGTTTGTAAGTTCATCAAGGGCCCTGTGTATATCTGATGCTTTCTATCTAATCCCTCCACTTTTCTCAGTATTTTGTGGGAAGGGGTTCATGCACCATTGATAGGTGGTCTTGGTTTGCTGAAATTACCATTCAGACAAATGAAAGCCATCGTCCTTGGTCACTGCTGGGCCCTTGACTCTGGCTAATAGCATTATAGACACATAATCCTGGACAAGAATATTGGAGGGGTGGGATGGGGGAATGGTCATACTAGGAAAAGCAACTCAATCTCATAGTCGTCAGAAAGAGTTTAGAAATTCCTTTGGCAGAGAGGTCTCTTAAATCCTCACATGGTTAGGTTAACAAATGTGCTTGATTCCCATCACTCTGGGTGTCTTTCCCTAAGAAATCTGCATGCCGTGGAAGGGCTCCTTTTACTAGGTGGCCAAGTTTTGATTGATCACACATTTTTATGGGAAAGTGCTATGTTATTATTAACAGGAAGCCAAGCAAATTCCATTTTAAAAAGCAGTTATTTTGAAGTCACAAGAGAAATGCTGAATTAATGAATATAATTATCTGGAGGTGCTCCTTGGTGGCCTCATGAAATTTTATTGCAGAATTTAATATTTCACATCAGCCTACTGAAAGTTTTGCCAACACTGCAAGCTGTTAAAGATCTATACCTTTTTCTTTTTTAGTGAGCAGGTAAAATTTGAGTCATTAGAATCTCATTGTGAAGGCCCAGCCTATGTTAGAGATCAGTGGGAACAATTGCTATTCAGTGTATGCCCTATCAACAACTCTTTGCTAAAAGCATATGCTATGAAATAACTAAACACCTAGCCTCTGTTCTCATGGAGGACTCTAATATCTGTACCCTACCTAGACTCTGTGATGAAGATACTTCATCCCCTGTCCCATGCTGACTAATTTATAGATGGGTATGTGAGCAGCCATTCTCCTTGGCTGACCAAGTAGCCCACACAGACCTAATTCGTCCTCTCACAGAGTGAGAGTCCTATTCCACAGTGAATCGGGGAGGCAGAAGCCCTAGTCAGAAGCAATAGAACCTTCAGGGAACTAGTGTCTGAGTCTTAGCATCCCTGTGATGTCACCAAAATTTATGTTATATCATCATGCAAGTTACTATTCCTGTTGCACAGCCAGGAAGTTAGCCTCAACATTTTAGCTTAGCCCCTCCTTTGCTAGCCCTAGTGTGCCAGAAACTGAGTTCATATAATTCCCAGTTTGGGTGTGTTCCTTTAGAAATACAGTGAAGAAAAGCCTAGTGGTACCTGCATATACCCTAGGAGGCACTGAAAATTGTTGCCACTTATTCTGTGTGCCCAGACAACATGGTCTCATGCCTGTGCTTGCCAATGAAAGGTGTTCTGAAGACAAATACAGGAATTTTACCTGTGCTTCAATGAGACACACAGATATGCACAGACACACAGACACACACACGGAAATTCAGTCTTTATTGGTAAGAATGTGGTTTAATGCTTTTTCTACCATATACAAGGCAAGGCTACTTTGAGAATGGGAAAGTTGAAGCTGCCATTGCATGCCGCCCAATTTGACCACCAGATCTGGATTCAAGCTCTTCCTGGTAACTCCTTGACTCCGGAAACTGACCCCACAGTCTGAGAAGTCCCACTTTGTCTTTCAAGTTCAAAATCTGTGTAGAGATCCCTGAACAAGCTATTTCCTGAGCAGTTTCCTGTCTTACTGGCTGATGAGCTTCTCAGAGATTAATCTGAGAAGCATCATGGCAACTCTTTCCGTACACCCAGTAGAAGATCACGTGGGCCATATAGTAAAATCTATCAACTATCTATGAAATATTAATTGTATGCCAGCACTGCACAGGATTTTAAGGAGATGTTTTATCCAGGCTTTGAAGGTTAAGCAGGAGCTTGCTTAGAGGTCAGTGGCAGAAGGACCAACACTAGCAAAAGCACAGGAAGAAGAGGACATTGAGTTCTGACTCCTAAGATGATTATGAATAAGTAGTGAATGGTGCTCTTTGCTATCAACTTGGCTCTCAGAAATGGCATCAATGTGTGTGTGTGTGTGTGTGTGTGTGTGTGTGTGTGTGTGTGTGTGTGTGTGT
>NW_021604662.1:1090571-1110248 GCF_004785775.1 Grammomys surdaster | reverse complement strand
TGTGTGTGTGTGTGTGTGTGTGTGTGTGTGTGTGTGTGTGTGTGTGTTTTAAAGCAGGGAATAAGCAATGCATATTTAAATATTGTCATTGACATGAGGTCTGTCTGTTTTCTTTGTGCTTGCTTCCTCAAAAAAATGACTTAAAGAAAGACCAGAGAGAGAGCCAAAACTGGATTTACAGAAGCCTTCTGTTCCTGCCATCCCACCTAAAAAGCCTCGGCCACCTAAGACCAATTCTCTGAACAGACCTGGTGCATTGCCCCCAAGAAGACCCGAGCGACCAGTGGGCCCACTGACACACACCAGGTACTGCTATATTCTCACCAAGGCGGGTAGGCATGGGACGGTCACAGGGATCAGCAAAGGGATGGGAATCAAGCTTTGTCTAAAGATTTTAGTCACTTTTTTTTCTAGTGAGGAAGTATTCACAAGATGTTGGGGAGCAAGCATGGTGTGGATCAATAGATGAGAACTGGGCACATGTCATGTAGACCCTACTCAAAGCCAGAGTATTTTCCTGGGATTTGTCAGAACAAGGCTACCTGCCTTGCAGACTGGAGATGCAGGTGATATAGTCTCCTTCATCTCCTAGATGACTTTGCACATCTTTGCATGCCTGGCTTATAGTTGTGTCTCCTAACTCTAGCTATTCTGTGGTCCCTTGAGCTATGCCCTAGGCTCTGTCTACTCTTCATAGCTTGGTGTGGAGTGCAAGAGCTGCATGACAGATTTTCCTGGGGCATGTGTCTCTGAACTCTAAGACCCTCAAAGACATGCCTAGCAACATGGTTATTTCTTCATTGTCAAATTCTTCACTGAGCTGTTTGGTACATATATTGGTAATCTAAAATCAGAGTTGGTATTGTGCATTACAGAGTTGTATAGACAAGAAACTATTGAATTCTATCTGTAAGAATCTGTGTTCTCACATGATCCATTTACTCACAATAATAAGAGTAACAAGTGCCCTCCCAACACTGACCAAATACAGAGACACTTCACAGCTTAGACGGCTGAGAGATACAGAAAACATGTCTGTCTATGGGAGGTAGTCTGCCCAGCTGAGCACACGACTATGGGCATCTCTAGAGCATGTGAGGTAGCATTCTGTAGGTGTTGGACCAAGGTTCAGTTGAAACACTGCCTTTGTGAAATGGATTATGACCTCTGATGTTCTGGTCAGATCCCTGTGTGTCATACCCTCTTCTGATGGATGATAAAGAGCTCTTTGCGTGTGATGAGGCCACCTGAAGGTCCCAGTAGCTTGAGCAACAGCCATATCAGTGCTGTGCTCATCCCAGAAGCTAACACACCAGAAGGAAAAGGTTATGCAAGCAGAGTGCTGCTATAGAGAATTTGAGCTATCAAAATAGAGAGAAGATGTCGAGCAAGAAAGATCACCTATCACATTGTAGCTTGCAAAAAGACAGCTGAGGCCACACACTAACAGGTCCTGTTGGTCTTCAGGGACTACACACATTTCAATATAGTCAATACCATGTTTTAACATACTCCTACTGCTTTTTATAATGATCGAATCTAACAAGCAGTGGTATTCTCACTACATCCTTGTCTTTGAGAGTTACCCTCATCACTGTGGTTATGGGATAGGTACAACTTTGCAAGCTAGAGGAAGCTTGCCATCCTCGCTGAGCTAGCAGGCCCAAGAGGTCACATTTACCTCCTCTGTCTGCCTAGCTCTTCTCAGCCTCTAGTTCTCAAATCTACTTTGTGAGGTAGGAGGGCAGGCTACCAAGGAGGGTGTACAAAGGCTTTCTATATATATAAACTAGTGGGAAGCATAAATTCTTCACATTGTCCTGCCACTTGAGTAGGCTATAAAAAGATGGAGCTACTCTAACCCCTACTCACACTGTAACTGCCGAATCCCCAAGGCACTACTGTGCAAAAGGGTAGGGTGATGAAGGAAAGGCCCATGTTCTTGCTGAACCCATTGAAAAAAAGGGCATTGCCTTTCTTGACTTTGTGGTTCTCAAACTAGAGCAGACTCGGGAATCACATAAACAAAACAGATTGTAGAATTCCATCCTGTGGTTCTGACTCAGTAGACCTGAAATAAATAGACTTGAAATTTACATTTTGGGTTTTTGTTGTTGTTGTTTGGTTTTAGTTTTGGTTTGTTTTTGTTTTTAAGGCAAGGCCTCATGTGGCTCATGCTGTCCTTAAAGATGTTGTGAGTGCAAAGATGACTTTGAACTTCTGATCCTCTTGCCTCCATATTCCTAGTGCTGGGATCATAAGCACATGGCACCATACCTGGCTTATGTGATACTGGGAATTGAACCCAAGGCTTTGTGTATACTAGACAAGTATGCTACTAACTAAACCATATCCCCAATACTGGAATTTGCATTTGCAAATAGTTTCCAGGTACTGCTGCTGCTACTGCTGCTGATGGTGAAATCTACATCCTGAGAAGCACTGTTTTAGAGTCTCCCAAGTTGATGTTGGTGCTTCTCCTCTTCCTCTGACCACCTCTAACGTACCTGCTAGTATAGCCTAATGTCTGTGCCATGGCCTCCTCTGGAAGAATTTTCTTATCTTTCACTATTGCTCTCTTCTTGAAATGCCTGACACCTCATGTTTAGCGTGGTGCTGGGGCTGATACTATGCCACTTGGGATGTACCCACCCACAGACTACTTTACTGGATTTAAAGCAGATCAAGAGCGTGTTTCATCATTGCCACATGCCTTACAGTGTCGAGCATATGGTAGCGGCTCATTTAACAACCACTTGTTGAATGCCATAGTTCTTTAAGTGGGGGTTCCAGTGCTTATATTTTATTCCATTTGCCTCTTCTGTGTTTCCTCTCAGCCTCTATGCAAGCTATTTAGCATGTGTTCCATATATTTAGAGTAGCTTAGTATGCCATGGATTTTAAGAAGCAAAATAGTAATAATAATAATTATAATAAAAAGATCAAAGAAAATCTCATTGCCTCTTAGTACCTAATGCATGTTATACTTCTTGCTAAGTAGTTACATTAGAAAAGTGTGGCATATATTAGTTTGTAAAGTTGTTTTATTCTGCCAAATTGTTTGTGGTAGAAGTGTGCCAACTGTATTCAAGCAGTTCTGGGCCAGTGTCCCTCTACAAAAAGGGCAGTGTGCTGCATGAAACAAATCTTCACCAAGATTTACCTGACCAGATGGCCAGCAGGCTAACAGACAGATGATTAAGCAAAAGAACACACAGTCCTCATTGGCAGCTCTTACAGAACAAGGAAGCATTGTGGCTTCAGCTGCTGGGTCCAGTCTAGGGCTCTTCAGCAGCCAGCAAGCTGCTGCCATGCCGTACTTCCACAAGAGGTTTCTGTCTTTTAACAGGAGTAAGTATTTCTAAGAAAAGAGACCTCCATGGAGGAAAAGTACATCCAGGATCCTCCTGTATGCTAGGCACTATTCTGGATCTGAGGGGAGAATAGGGCTCCAGTATTCCTGTTTAGTTCTGAAGAATTCTATTCAGGGATACCAGAAGGGCACCATCAAAGAAGTTTTTGTCTAGTCTGAACAAATTGAAGCCCATTGTAAGGATGTGACAGTGATTGCTGTCTTTCTCGGGTCTTTACATCCTTTAGCACTGCTAAG
This sequence comes from Grammomys surdaster, assembly GCF_004785775.1. Taxonomy (NCBI): domain Eukaryota; kingdom Metazoa; phylum Chordata; class Mammalia; order Rodentia; family Muridae; genus Grammomys; species Grammomys surdaster. The sequence continues at coordinate 1,106,638 of NW_021604662.1, read as the reverse complement.
AATGGTCTAATTTCTAGAAAGTGCATAGTTAGTTTTAATATGAAAAGCTACTTCAGAAAGCATTACCAGGGTTAACTTTAAGATGGTGAGCACCAAGCACAGTGGTGGCTCACATGTCATCATCCTGGCACTTGGGAAATGGAAGTGAGGATATCACAAGTTTCAGGCCAGTCAGAACTCTGAATTGAGACTCTAAATTAAGATGAGGGAGGGGAGGAATGCCAAAGAAACAAAGAGAAAGTTGAATGATAATAAGAAAATTTCCCTAGGCTAAAAGTGTGGCCTCAGTTGTCCTCTGGGCCTTTGGGATCCTTCAGTTGTTAATTTCATGGCACGTTAAAAGCTGGCTTTGCCCACCTTATGTAACCTAACGTATAACAAAGGTGCTTGTGATCCAGTAAACATTCTGTCCATGCTGTCGTGATACTTGAACATAAATAGATTTCAGTTAACTTCATCTACCTATATCTCATATACACACACACTTATACACACAGTTATGCGTGGTTATAGGTTTAATAGTTTCTATTATCAACTTAATAACAATAAAAACAGATTCAGAAACCTCTGCTTGAAGAGAGCCTCAGACTCTGCAGAAGAGCCCAAAGGGAAAAACAAAACAACAACTAAAAGAATCTAAGAGCTTGATGAAGAGAAATAGGTTGACATCTCTAGAAACTGACTTTAGTAGAAGACAGAAAACCGGAATCCAGAGGAGCGGGTGTTTGCCTCCAAGGAAGGGAGGTAGAAGCAAGCTGGCTAGAGGTTAGACAAAAACAGGTTTGTCAGTCCTTACCAACTCAGCTACCCTAAGACCTAATCAGTTTTCTTTTTCCTCTAAAGAATGAGGAAGCTAGAGGAGGACTTTTGCTCTGAGTTGAGAGGGGAAGATTGAGTTACCTGCTGCCTGCTGCAAGCTCATGGGCACTGACTGGAGGAAACAGGTAGTACCCTGAAGCATTAAGGGGTGGACACACACGTGCTACAGATATAAGGGAGGAGAGCACAGCTACAAGTTGTTAGGGGCAAGGCAGGCAGGCAGGCAAGGGAGAGGTGGGGAAAGTTGAGTGCTGAAAAGGGAGGACCAGAGTTTGTGGCCAGAGGAGAGACTAATACTATCTGTCCTAGAGATGAAACTGTTATGGAGAGGAATCTATTCACACAGGCCACAGTGTTGTAAGGCCATGATAGTGGATGGCTGAAGGTGAATGAATGAAGGTTGTAAGCATTAAGGGGACTGGGGAAAGGAAAAGCAGTGTTGGAGATGAATCACCCAGATGGCCATCATAGAGAGGGGATTAAGAAGATGACAAGAGAAGACGGAGAAGGCTGGGGTTCTTTAAGCTAGTATCCTTGCAGATGGATCTCACTGTGTTAGGGATGGTGGGTTGTTGATGACAGGCTGAGATACAGATTTAGCAGTTTCTTAGTAGATAATGTGGATTCCAGAGGATGATGGGAGTTTTGAAAGATGGTGGGAGGTATGATCGTGAAATTGCAGTGATAGGGCTGCTGACATGACCTTAAGGCTCTGTCTGGTATCTGGAAGTGCTAAGTTATCAGACTTTACTCTGGCTTGTGATTGAGAGTGTGAGGCCAACGCAGGCCTTTGAGTAAGTTGGTAGTAGATGTAGGGAAGTTGATTACTAAGGCTCAGATCTCTCAGAGGATGCTTTCCATTGGCTGTGAAAGAGAAGTGATCCTAGAAGCTGGGCATGGGGTTGTAAGCAGAAGTCTGATAACCTCCCAAACCAGTGCTACTTTGTTGCTATGACCAAATACTTGACCAAAACAGAGTAAGACAGGAGGAACTTATTTGGGCTCATGGTTTGATAGGACTCTTCTATGATCATTTAGCACTATGTACTTAGGCAGAACATTGTGTCAACAGGAGTGTTGGAACAGAAAGCTGTTCACTCCTGGTGCCCAGAAAGCAGAAAGACCGGGATGGGGGCAAGAATATAAAAGAACCTGCAAAGCACACCTCCAGTGACCTATTTCCTCCAGGTAGACTCCATCTTCCCCCATTACCAAAGGCTGCCCAAAAGAGCAATCTCAGATGGGAACTAAGTGTTCAACACACGAGCCTGTGGGGCACGTGTCATACCGAAACCATAGCACTATGCAGTCTTCCTGTGGAGGACTAGAGGTTCTGCTGAGAGGATTATAGAACAGGATAGGATGATGCAGTGGAGTTGCATTTTTCCCACTTATAGTGATTTCAGGAGCCCTGGATCTTCAAGAAACATCAGCAATAAGTGATTGATGAGCTTTGGGTCGTTTTAGGTTGAGGCAAAGATTGAGTAAGCGTTTATGTACCAAACGTAAACTAAGTGCTTAGAGAAGGGTAGTTATGCCTCTTGAGACCAACTTAGCAGCATAGAAGTTAATGTTTTTGTCATATTGACTAATGCATCGTGGTTGCTTATGCACCTGGGCTACAACTTAGCAGGAAATAAGCTTCTGGGTACTGATTGGCATGAGATGTGTATAGGCTCTGTGTCTACCAAAGGAAAGCATTAAGAAGACCCACTTTTGGTATAAGTGAACCAATGGGTATAAGTGACCCTATTGATTTAGAAGGAAGAAAAACACTAGTGAAAGAGTACATGTAGATGTTCTGTGTGTTGGCCTGTAAGAGATGCATTGGGCTGCTTAGGTCATTGGATTTGGATTACTGAAGTGCTTTCTTTTGAAAATGTGTAATAGTGCCTTAAGTGATTCTTTTAGTGCTTTCCTTCTTCTCTGCAAGTTTGAATGAAGGCTTGTCTTTTGAAAAATTAATTTTTAAATATGAGTGTGTGTTTAGATCAGGGTATGCTGGGTAGTTTTATGTCAGTGAGACAAAACTAGAGTAATTTTAGAGTAGGGAACCTAAGTTGAGAAAATGTTCCCACCAGAAAACCTGTAGTGCATTTTACTGTTTGATGACTGAGGTGAGAGAACACAGCTTACTGGGCACGATAGTAACCCTGGATGGTTAAGAAAGGTGGATGAACAGGCGATGGGGAGCAAGCCATTAAACAGCACTCTTATGACCTCTGCTTTTGTTCTTGCTGCCGGTTTCCTCTTCCAGTTTCTCTGAATGATGGACTAAAAGCTGTAAGATGAAATAAACCCTTTCCTTTTCGAATTTCTAAGGTGAGATGTGGAAACGGTTTTTTGGTTTTTGTTTTTAATTTAATGTGTATGGGTGTTTTGCCTGCATGTTTGTTTGCACACTGTGTATAGGCAGTGCCTGCAAGAATTAAGAAGAGGGGACATTGTATCCCCTGGGACTGAATTTACAGAAGGTTGTCATTTGCCATTTGGCTGCTGGGACTAGAGCTCAGGTCCTCTAGTGCTCTTAACTTCTGAGTCATCTCTCTAGCTTTGTGTGGAGAATTTAAGCACACCACTGTATATCAGACCCTAATTCCTGGCATGGAAACTTTAGAGCTATCACCAAATCTGTTTGACTTCTCCCCCAGTTCTTTTAATGAATTCAATGGAAGAGTTTTTCTAATATAGTAGAAAGCAGGTCATGTTCTGGATCCCCTGAGGAGGGAGAATCATGGAGACCCTCATACAGTAGACCAGAAGACCACCAGGGATTATAAGCACATAGTTATTCCCTAGAAAGAGTGTCAACATCAGGAGGAGTCTGGAAATGGAGGGAGGGCAGCAAAAGTGTGATGCAGAGGAATACCAGCAGGTTCAAGGGAAGCTTCTCATTCTGTAGGTATGCCTACATTGGTGCAGACTGAATGTCATTGGTATATTCTCTCTCTCTCTCTCTCTCTCTCTCTCTCTCATTCTCTCTCTCTCTCTCTCTCATTCTCTCTCTCTCTCTCTCTCTCTCTCTCTCTCTCTCTCTCTCTCTCTCCACATATAACAGTGAAATTTATTTGCTGTAGCAAAACCCAGCAGTAGTGACAGGGTTTTGCCCCCACTGAGTCACACTGATTTTCCTGTCACTAGGTGGTCAGAATAAGGCAGCAAGACAGTAGGAAGCACCAACACCTCACAGTGCCATTTGGTCTCTAGCCTGCTTTTCCTACAGCTATTTCCTTTCTAATGCATTTCCTCTAAGTGGCACCCTACAAACTGTTCTCACAGTTGCACACTGATGAGTTCTCTCTCCCTCTGACACTGACAAGGATCTGGGCTCAGCTTCTTTCAAGCCCTTTGCTCGATTTTGAAATACCAAGATGGGGGCTTATACATGAAGTCTGCCCTTTTGCCCTTCAGGGGTTGTTGGGCTTGTTATGCCCTATCTGGGATCTGGAGGGAGGTCTACTTCCAGGTGTCCTTACAGACCTTGCACAAGGAATTGAGATTAGGAAAGGGATTACGTGAGAAATGCCCTATTACCTTCTGACATGCCTTCACCGTCTATAAATAGCAGAGGTTTTTGTGCTTATCTGGGTGAAAACTTGCATTGCAACGAGAGAGCTGCTAGGGAAATCGCTCTGGGGTTTTGTGTCCCTGGCATTAATTGGGAATTCCCATACTTCAGTGGGACTACTTTTTCAATCCCAAAGTCTATGGTGCCTAGGATATGTTTTGTCTATAAGATGGGTATGTGGAGACTTTAAGATCTCAGCAGGGCATTTGGATGCACGTTTCTGGGAAAGGACAGGAAGCTGTTCCTTTGATGAACAAAGGAAACCTGTTTTGTCCCTTCTTTATGGAATGGCCCATCTCCGGGGCTTGCTATCTTGTGGGGCAGAATGCTACTGGAGGCTGCGTTCTACATTCACTGTCTTCATACATGATATAAGTCACCTTTTAGTTGCTAACCTGAGAGAAAGAAAACTCCCCTGAAGAATAAAAGATGTGTCTGTGGAGGCTCCTTTATATTATTGCCATCTCATGTATGATAGGAAAAGACAGAGCTAGACACCAGGAATCTTCCATCTGGATCCTGCTTCACTATCAATCAGTCAGCTTCCTGGCCTTGTACACATTCCTTTTACCCTGTGATTACACAGGACCTATAAGCAGAACAAGCAAGCCTGTAGCAAAGTGGAAAATTGAGGCGGGTGTTCCTTGCCCAACATTCACAGTCAAAGCTAAGTTCTGAGATATTAAGTAGGGATCAAGGAGAGGAGGGGAAATGAGTTCACTTGCTGTCCTAGTTTGCTTTCCGTTGCTATGATCTAATACTGAACAAGGTCAACTTGAGGAGGAATGACTTTCTTTGGCTTAAAGGTCCATCATGAAGGGAAGCCAAGGCAGGAACCAGGAGGCAGGAATTATGGCAGAGATCAAGAGGAATGCTGCTTACTGGCTTGCCTCCCAGTGCTCACTCACCTTTCTTTCTTACAGCATCCAGAACCACCTGCCCATAGGTGGTACTGCCTATAGTGATCTGCCTCCTCCCCCATCAGTCATTAATCATGGGAACGCCTCTACAGATTAGCCTGCAGGGCAATCTGATAAAGACAGTTCCACAGTTGGTATCCCCTCTTCTCAGATATGTCTAGGTTTGTGCCAAGTTGAGATAAACTAACCAGCTTTTAGGTCTTGCAGGCATCACTGGACCAAGATGTTGGGATGAGCAAGGAATATGTATATGTTGTACACTAGAAAGGGATAATGAATAAGATTTCACAGTTGGAAGAAAGAAAGAAGACAGGGCAACTCAAGCAGTTTCTCTGTGATCTCACATTTGATGGGTTCAGCCATCTATATGAAGTCCCAGATCCCAGGTAGAATGAGAGGTGGTAAAAATTAGAAGACTCATCCTGTGTGCCTTAGTAGTTGCCTGCACTTAGGAAACAGGGCTTTTTAAATATTTTCTATCCCTTCTCAACTCTCCCCACTGCCTCATAATATTTTTAGGCATCTAAAGTTGAAAGATATGCATCATGGTAGCATATCATTTTGAGGATAGGGGGCTGCTAATGAAATCACCATAGGGACTTAGAATCTTACTCTGTGGGAACCTCTCTTTCTTGCTTCATCCCCACATAGCTCTAGAAGACTGGTGTCTGCTTGGTAGCTTTCTGTCATTCTGCTGGTAGTGCTGGCATAGATTTGTTAGTGTGCTCCTTTTGGCTTTCTTTGCACTTCAGCACCTTTTCCATCCCACATGTCTTGGCTTAACTGTCCCGGCTGGGGCTAAATTAGGCCATGCCACTGGCTGAGTTCATGGTCTCAAGGGTTGCACACTGTTGTGCATCTTCCACATCTTCCTCTATGCGTGAGCCCTATGTTATATCCCAGGTCCAAGGAGGGTGAATGGGTCACCCCAAGTACATTTTTTAAATTATTGGTTCTTCTTAACTTGAGAAGCAGTAACTATTTACCCAACTGGGAGTGAACTAGGGTGACATAGACGGCCTGATATGATTGATGACCTGCTGTCTACAAGGCCAGATTCTCTGCTTAGAAGACCAAGAGGCTGAATAATAAAACAGCTTCAGTGGCTCCGAGAGGATCAGAGTTTCAAGGTCATTGTTGACTATATAGAAAGTTCTAAGCCAACCTGGGATACATGAGACCCTGTGTCTAAAATAAATGAGTGAATAAATAAGTCAGCTTAAAGAAGTGCTCTTGGTCTCTGCAATTAGAATTAGTGGATCCAAATCTACATCCTGTCACTTTAGTACTTTGGTGACGTTAAATTGACCAAGTGACTTAGCTTCACTTAGCTGAAGTTTCTTTTGCTATATAATAAAAAGCAAGCAGTTCCACGGGAATCAGACTGTTCCAGGAGAATGTGAAGATTGTTGTAGGGCTCCGTGATCGTAGGAGCAGGACTGGACAGAGGGAAAGTTAAGTTGTGATACTGGTTCAACAAGTGTCTGTGAGACCCACGAGGAGCTCTGTAGCTAAAGTAGTTCAGTTGAGCTGTTCCATGTTGGCTAATGAGGCTTTCTGTAGCCAAGGCTTTCTCTGGAAGGACTGAAAGCTAGATACTGCCCATGACAGCACTCTTAGTAGTAGGGGTAACCACCTACCACTACAAGAGACCCTCAAGGCATAGTGAATGGCTTCCTGGCAGGTCGTGATGGTGGAATGCTCCATACATAAAGGATTCTGCCTCAGTATCTAGTAGGTAATTGTCATTGCACAAGCAGTAGCTGCTGCTGTTATTTTCATGGGATCGTAGGATCTATTTGCTCCCTACCCAGACCCTTCTCTGTGATTTAGCTTCCCTGTTAAGGAAATGAAGGGACTTCTATGATATCCAGTTACCTATCATGCAAGGGCAAACTAAAAGTTCTAGGAAAATATATGAGAATAAAATCATTTTGATTTCAAATTTAAATTTCTTTCTTAGCTCCATATTTTCTTTTCATTTTTATTAGTCCTTTGAGAATGTTGTACAGTACGTTTTGAGTATATTTATTCACTTCCCTCCTCTACTCTTCTCAGATCCGTCTCCCTTCTCTATTTACTACATTTTGTGCCCTATGGTTTTGAAACCCATTAAGTCCACTTTGTGCTGCTCCTATACTCTTGGATAAGTGACCTCCCAGTGGTGTGTGGTCAACCTACCAGGGGCCACACTCTTAAAGAAAGCTGACTCATCCTTTCCTAGAAGCTATCAAGTGCCAACAACTGCTCAGCTAGGGGTGGGGCTTCATGCTCAACTAACCCCCCTTGCTAGGATTTGGTTTGGCTTGAGTCTCGCACATAGTATCAGAACAGCTGTGAGTTCACATATGTGCTTGCCCTGCTATACCAGGAAAACACTTCCCTTGTAGTCATCCATCACCTCTGGATCTTACAACCTTTCTGTACCCTCTTCCACAATGAACCCTTAGAAGGAAGAAGTATAAGCCTGGGCAGCCTTGTTCTGGTGTCATTGGGTAGATGATGCTATGGATAGCTAACCTTAGCCTGTGTTCTCCTTTTATTTAATTGTTGTTGGAATAGAAACTTAACAGAAGAAAAATAAAACTCTGGCAGGAGCCAATAAATGATGAAAGGGTAAGCTCTTTTTTTTTTCTTTTTTAGAGTTCAATAACACCCTTTCTGGAAAAAAAATGATATCCTTGTGTTGAACAGACTGTGGTAGAATGGATACCATAGAGCTGTATCCTCATTGGGTGTCAGCCACCATAGACATGTGCTTCAGTAAATTTCAGAAATTCTTCTATTTTTCAGAACTGAAATTCATTAGCATTGTTGTAAAGAGGCTATAAATATAGTGAAAGGCATTTACAAATAGACATTGTAAAATGCTTACACACCCACAGTCTGAGCACTGTCAAAACACCAGCTGCAGCTTCCCTACTTGGAAGGATCAGAACTTTTTTAAAACTACACCTACTGTGTTTTCAAAATAGGCTTGCTTCTGGCCCTAGATAGAAGAACATTTCAACTAAAACCTGTATCTAGCTCTTGGCATGAGAGATCAGAAAGCTCAATTGGAAGGAAGAGCCAACATCTCTGCCTCCTTATACAAGTGTGGTCTGTGTTCTAGAATCTGGGGAAGAGTCACTTGGGAATGACTAGTTTCTATTTCTTCAAGGTGGTTCCTCATACTTCAGCCTATGGAGCCTACAGATGAATCTCAGAAACATAATACTATCTATCCCCTTAGGCAGAAGTCCTCCCTGGCAAGAGTTCACTACATATCATAGTAAATGCCATTTGAAAAGAAGCCACCCTGACAACTGGAACATAATATTATTTTTTTCTTTTTATCAAACCATCAGAATGTAGGTCCTAAAACTGTGGATAGAGCCTCTAGTAGTTATGTGCAACTTGGAATGCTATTTTTCATTTGTGATATACTCTATATTTCTAGTGGTTATGAACCCCAAATGATCTTTACAGCAAAAGCTCCCCATTGTTGACCTCTGTGGTAGAATATGTTCCATTCTTTAGGCTTAATGGTATATTAATTTTCTCAGGCTACTATAACAAAATACTATAGGCAGAATAGTATAAACAACAGACATTTATCTTATTATAATTGTAGAAATATTATACTAGGAGGAAGGCATGATAGGATTTTCTTCTGCATGGCCTGGAAAACTGGCTTAGTGGTTTAAAACCACTGACTTCTCCTCCAAAGGACCCAAGTTCAAATCCCAGCATTCATGTCAGGCAGCTCAGAAGTGCCTGTCACTCCAGCTTCACACCATCTTCCAGCCTCTATGGGCATACACACATACCCAGAAGCCACTCCCACAATTATACACATAGACACATAAATATAAATTAATACTTTAAAATTCTCTTGAATAATAAGTAGGGATCTCTAGGCTTATACATAAGTATCAAATATTGTAACGAGAGCAGGAATAGCAGTATGGTCTGCAAGAACCAAGAGAAAACAAAGGATAGGTCTCTGAATGCTAAAGGGTGAGTCACTTTTACTCAGAGTAGGAAAAGACATCATTCCATATCTCTATGGAGACATGGAGATTTGAGGGCAAAGGAGAGGATAAAAGTCTGAGAATTTGAGGAAAACTCACAGGACCATCTTCTACCTGATTCTTGCTGTAATTTCGACCATGTCTCTAATGTTTAAATTAGGGACCAAGAGGGGGACATGGAAGGAGTTAGAGAAAGTAGAAGAGGGAAGGGGAAATGATATCCATGTAATAGTCACATATTGACTTCTTAATAAAAATAAAACAACAAAAGCAACTCCACAATTTGAATAGATTCAACTGCCTGTGGCTTAATAATTAGCCTTACACCCTGAATTATCCTTAATAATTATAATGAAAATGGGAAAAGTAAAACAACTCTTGATGGTCCCTTGTGGGGTAATCCTGCCCAAACTAGCTCTGTAGACATGCTGATGAAGCATCCTATTCAGGAGAGATTAAGTATCCTAGCCAAGATCATACAGACAATTAGAAGTGAGTTCAGATGTAGTACTCCTGGCTTTAACCTGAATATAGGATTTATAATTTTACACATCTTGACTGATTCCCAGGAGAGATGGCTACATTTGGCTACCTGTGTTCAAGAAACTTACTAGAGTGTGTTGAGCAAGGACCATGCTGTGCCTCCTTTTACTATGACAATACTGTTGGCTGTATTGTGTAAGTCTTTAATCACTACTGGTAAAGGAAACTTAACACTTCTTTTAGATTTATTTATTCCATTTTACCTTTGTGCATGCTTTGCCCACATGTATGGATATGCACTGGGTACATACCTGGTGCTTCTGGAGGTCAGAAAAGGTAACATTGGATCCCCTGGAATTGGAGTTATGGATGGTTGTGAGCCAGTGTGTGGGTCCTGGGATCCAAATCCAGGTCCTTTACAACAGCAGTAAGTCCTCTTAAATGCTAAGCCATCTCTCCAGCCCTATAATAAATGCAAAATGTAAATAAAAGAAAAAGGCACAGAGAGATGGCTCAGCACTTATGTATACCTGCTATTCTTCCAGAGGACCTGAGTTCAGTTCCCAACACCCATGTCAGGTGGCTCAAAATTGCCTATATCTCCACCTCCAGGGAATCCAATTGCATCCTTGGGTTTCTGCACATGGAGAGCATAAACTCACACAGACACATGCATACATACATACACACACACACACACACACACACACGAATAAAAAGTAAAATAAACCTTAAACATTATTGGAAGGGAAAAATCCCCTATAAGCTATTTCTGAAGATGAATACTATTTACATTTAAAAAAAACCCTTGCCCATGTTTTTTCTGTGTATGATTCAGCTTGTTTTTGTCAGGTGCCATCATATAGAAGATCATAAAGCTTTATAACTTGGGGAAAATGCATCTATTGTACAGATATATAAGACATTCCCATTTCAGAAAATTTGGCCATTGATCCTAGATTCCATGGGTATTTTTTTAGGTACTGTGCTGGATCACTCATCAGACTTCCCAGGAGTAACTACCATAAATATTCTTCTAGTCTTAAGAATTCCTCCTCCTAACACCTAAGGGAGGCATGTGGGTGTATGCATATTGCTGTGTGTGGCACTGTTAACCTGCGTTTGTTCTCTACATTGTAATAGAAGCATTCATTCTTGTCGGAATAAACCTGTTTATAAGTGCCATTTAAATGCCTCATAAAAGCCCATTAAATGTCATGGTTTAGTCAAATGTTTCCGTAGATCTAAAATATCCCATTGGTGAGGTTTTTTTTTTTTTCAGTTTTTCTTCATTGTAAATAATACAACAATACATGGAACCCATTTATTGCATACTGTTTCTATGACTCAGTACTGGCTTTCTTATACATGAATACTTAAAATCTATACCTTAATCTTAAAGCTTAATTTTAGTTTAACTTAAAACAATTAACTTTATCCTGTGCTATTCCTCAGAGGATCTGAGTATTTAAATTTTCATGGAATGACATGTGAAGTAAGCTAGGAACAAAGAGGAAAAACTACTGTCCAATCTCACTTCCATGTGGAATTGGAAAGTGTCACATTCTTAAGAGTAGAAGAGTGGTTACCCAAGCAGGCTTAAGAGAATGACTGGGATATGCAAGTGAATTGAGTCACACATAACTCCCAGGTAAATGCTCACATTTTCATGTAGATAGAGTTTTATGTTGTGGCGTAAATTCTTCCATTCCTTGTAAAATGAACAAAAGGATTTGCTAACTTAACATTTGTAGAATATTCGAAGATTCCAGTCAGAGGTGGCATATTTATGATGGCTGAGCACAGTTACTTTCCAAAGTCTTCAGTCTATGTCTGACTCTTATTGCCAACACTCCAAAGCCAGGAGACTCTGCCCTGATCGTTCTGTGCCTCGTGATTGACGTTTTCCTGGGAAATAATCCTAAGATAGGCAAAGTGTAATGCAAATAACAGGACTGTTGAAAGTTGTTTTTAGGAAGTGTGCTTTGTGCCATTGAAGACTGCACATAGAGATTCTTCTAGACTAGCCCTGTTTGCTGTCATCCTAGAAATAAGCCAAAGCTGTCTTCCAGCAGGATGGTAGCATGTACATGTGTTTGACTTTCCCCATCCTATTGAAAATTCACAGGATGAACAAATTCAAGATTCAAAATCCTTGAAATACTTTGATGAATATTTACCAGATTGTAAATGTTTTGGGTGGGCTGTTTTGGAACATGAAGATAAACAGGTGGGTTAGGTCCCTGCCTTATTTTCAGTGCTGTGGATATGTCTCTGGGAGCTTACAGTACTTCTCAAGATGCAGCTGTCACTTGGAGCTTATTTGCTACTCAAACCATAGACAAATAAGTGATGTAATGACCTTCAGTATTTTTCTATTGAACAAAGTTATCAATTTTTGCCATTAAACAAATAATTAGTTATGCAAAGTATTTAGCTTTTGTAATCATTTAGTTGTAACTAAAAGGGGGAAATTGAACTGTATCACCAATAATGAACTTTGTGAGAAATTGTTTATCTGACTTCCATTATTCCTTCAGTATTCTTGCTATAAATTTCTTTTGGAGATAATAATTCTTTATTTGAAAGATGTCTAAAATGTACGTATATTTTATAAATATATATTATATATATTATACGGATATATATATAGTATATATAGTATATATATATATATATATCTATATATATACTATATATACTATATATATATATATAAAAAAAAGAAGAGTGGTTACCAGCAACTGGTGGATGGCTGGATGTGCAGAGGAGACATTAGTCAAAAGGGACATTTGGTTAGATAAAAGGAATAAGTCTAGGTGATTTGCCACACAATATGGTAGTGATAACCAACAATAATTTGTTGTGTATTTTAAAACAACTAAAAGAAAGGATGGTTAAGTGTTTTTACCACAAAGAGATAATAAATTTTTGAGGTGATAGATAGGCTAGCTAACCTGATTTGATCAACCTGTGATGGATGGATACAAGTATTAAAACTTTATTGTACCTTATAAATATAAACAATTACTGTTCGCCTGCAAAAAATGTTTACTTGCATTTTATTGTTTTTCTTCATATATTATGATCATATTTTCTACCTTTCCAACTTAAAAATAAAGTTTTTTTTTAAAATTAAGCTTATTGGATAGGGAAAGAAAGTATGGGAGGAGTTGGGAAAGAGGAAAGAATTTCATAAAGTATGTTGTATGGAAAATTAAAAAGTATTTAAGTCATAAGGAATATACCTACAATCATATTTTAATTGTTGCTTGGTTTGAATGGTAATAATATGATAATAAATGTTATACCTTTGTGTAAAAAATAATTTTAAAAAATTAAATCACTACAGTGAATTATTGTTCATTCAGTAAAGTACCTGTGTGCAAGTAAGAGGACCTGAGTTCGGACCCCCAGAACTCATGTAAAACCTGAGCAGTGGTGTGTGTGTCTTTAACTCCAGTACTAGAGAAACAAACCAGTGAATCCTTGGACCTCATTGGCTAATCAGTTTAGTTGAATTGATGAGCTCCATGTTCACTGTGAGGTGCTAGGCTTGGTGGTACATGCCTTTAATCCTAGCATTCAGGAGGCAGAGTCAAGCATATCTCTGTGAGTTACAGGCCATTCATGGCTACATAGTGAGACCCCGTCTCAAAGTAAATACATGAATGAATAGATGGATAAATAAATAAATAAATAAATAAATAAATAAATAATGGGAAGTTAGGAACATACCCAATATCATCAGCCTCCATGGGCACATGCACACACATGTATGCATATACACACATGCATGCACTCAAATGTATACATACATGCTCCCCACAAATATGTAAAATAAACTAAAAGGCTAAAAGTTTTATCCAAAAGAAAAGTAAATATATATAAAAGGATGAAATGTTTGAGTCATCTAATAACAAGGAAATAAGATATCCTGAGCACAATAACGGGCAATGGAGTCTTCTCCAGTCCCTTAAGATGGGCTCTCATTTGATGAAATTCTAGTGTTAACGCAAAAGAAGTATGCAGCAGCTCCAAGGTTGACATTAATCAAGATATGTCATGACACCACATGTTCTGAAACAGCCAAGTTTTGAGGTCCATGTGATTAATGCAGAAGCAAACTTGTTCCTCATCAACAGCTCCTCTCATGTACTCCTTAGCTACCCACAAGAATGTCAAACCATCTTGCCTTTTGATGGCTTTCAGAAGCCTCCCTTCTAGGATACTGAAAGCCAAGTATGCTCAATTTCTTCAAACACACTGACATAATATTAATATATAACTCACTCAGTGCCCCCCTGTCCTTTGAATTGCCTTCATTATTACTTATTAATGCTTCAATGTAGACAGCTTGCTATGGTGTTATATTTTTTTAGTTAATTATTTTATTTATTTAGGTTCCACCCATTGCCCCCCTCCTGGTCCCCCCTCCCACAGTTCCTCAACCCATTCTCCCTCCCCCTTGCCTCTGAGAGGGTGCTGCTCTCTCCCCCTCCTCAGGCATCTCCCTTCCCTGGGGCCTAAGTCTCTCGAGGGTTAGGTGCATCTTCTCCCACTGAGTCCAGACCAAGCTGTCCTCTGCTATATATGTGTCAGGGGGCCTTGGAACTGCTGGTGTATGCTCCTGGTTGGTGGCTCAGTCTCTGGGAGCTCCCTGAGGTCTGGTTTAGTTGAGAAAGCTGATTTTCATATAGAGCTGCTCTCCCCTTCAGCTTCTTTAATCCGTCTCCAAATTCAACAATAGAGGTCCAATGTTTGGCTGTAAGTATCTGCATCTATCTCAGTCAGCTGTTGATAGGGCCTCTCAGAGGACACCCATGCCAGGCTCCTGCCTGTAAGCACATCATAGCCTCAGTGATAGTGTCAGGCCTTGGTGCCGACCCCCCCACTATGAGATGGATCCCAAGTTGGGCTGGTCACTAGACAGCCTTTTCTTCAGTCTCTGCTCATTTTTTCCTCCTGTGTTTCTTTTAGATAGGAACAATTCTGGGTCAGAAATTTTGACTGTGGTTTGGTTGGTAACCCTGTCCCTCCACTGGGGCCCTGTCATGTGTGAGTGTATGGAGGTCAAAGGACAACTTTATGGAGTTAGTCTTTCTACCTTTATGTGGTTTCCAGGGATTGAACTCAGGTAACTAGGATATTGTGACAAGTGTCTTTTACATTACAAGTCTACTAGAGGTGAACTCTTCAAGTTCCCTCTCTCTACTGTTGGACATTTTGACTAAGTTCACCCCCATTGAATCCTGGGAGTCTCTCACATCCCAGGTCTCTGGGTCTTTCTAGAGGGTCCCTCCACCTCCCACCCCCAGTAGCTGCATATTTCCATTCATTCTCCTAGCCCTCTGGCCTTCTCTCCTGTGCCCCACCCCATACCTAATCCTGCCCCCACCTTTCCCCTCCCCCTCCCCTCTCCCACCCAGACCCTCTGCCTTTCATGATTATTTTCTTCTCCCTTCTAAGTGGGATTGAAGCATCTTCACTTGGGCCTTCCTTCTTGTTAAACTTCTTATATTGTATTCCTTAAGGAATGCAGATAAGAAAAATCTGGGTTCAATGGGTAACTCTTCCCTAACTATTTTCATTTCTTTTTATTTTAAATGTATTTTTTTATCTGTGTGCCTATACACAACATGCCTGTGCACACACATATGAGTGTAGATGCTGACAGTGGCTAGACAAGAGTGTCAGAGTTCTGGTGTTTGCTTTACAGGTGGTTATGAGCCACCCAGCGTGTGTGCTGGGAACTGAACTTAAGTCCTCTGCAAAGAACAATACAATCCCATAATCATCTCTCCAGACTCCTTGTTTCTTTTTTAAAAAATACAACTCTATTTCTTGCAGTATTATCCATTGAACTCAGGGCTTCACATGTACTAGGCAAGAACTCAACTTGCCTAGTATGCAGCTCTATATCCCCAGCACAATTTTTTTTATTAAAAAGTAGTTAATTGTATATATTTATGGATGTAGTGTGATATTTCAGTATGCACATATAGTGCGTGTTGATCCTATTAGGATAATTGGTATATCTGTTGCCTCAGATACGTATTATTTGTTTATGTTAGAGATATTTGAAACCCTATTAGCTGCTTTGAAACATTCAATTAGTTGCTGTCAACCACCAATTAGTTTCTAGTCAAACTATGAAGCATCAGAATTTATTCCTATGTCCATCTGTGGCCCTTGATTTACTATCTTCCTGGTTCTCTTTTCTCTGTACTCTCCTCAGGCTTTGCTGATCACTGTTCATCTGTC